>NW_008240221.1:2967178-3035874 GCF_000691975.1 Corvus brachyrhynchos
AAGTTTTGATGGGTCGTGAACACTTCAGAGAAGACAAAAATGAGAAATGCTTGAACAGTATGCAATAAATGAAATTAAATAAAGTACAAAATGTTTTCTTAGGAGAGAGAAATGCCTAAAGAGTAAGTGAAAAATGGCAGAGTAGACAGGAGACTGCAAACAAGTATCAACAGTTACAAATTTAGTGCTAAGTCAGCCAGCTGGTGCTGTTAAAATAATTAAGTTATTCTTGGTTGTATTGACTGGCATGTGATGTTTAATAAACAGAAGAGGTAAACTGCTCTATGTATCCTTCGTGTAGCCACATCTAGAGAACTGTGTCATCATTTGAACTTCCCACATTATGAGAGCTCCAAAAAGTTATACCTAGAGAAAAGAATGAGGAAAGCCTGAAAAATCCAATTAGCCCAGAAAATACAATACACATTCTTTTTCTCCATGCCTTTTCTTGGCAGAAACACTAGCTTTCCCAGGTCAAAGCCTTTGCTTCCTCTCATCTGTACCATCCCTATTGGTTTAATTTTTCGTGAGGTGATTTGGGTTTGGGTTTTTTTCTATTTTTTCATACAAAAAGTATGTCAGCACTGAGCAGACAGTAGGAATGGCTAGTCACAGGTAAAAATACCCAAAGTCGGGATTTTTCCTGAAATTAAATAGTCCTCTAAGACCACACAGGGTATAAGTTTTACAATATACATAAGGCTGTTTTTAAGATGATCAAATATTGACATTCCCACAAGACTTGGCTATTATCCAAATGGATTAAGATTTATTAAATGAGATACAGGATGTTAGATAAACTTCTAACCATAATGACAGATTAGCACTGGAACATATATAGAATGGATATGAAATCTTTGTTCTCTGAGGCTGTTTAAGCAATGTGAATTTGTAGCACATGTACATGCAATTTAATGTAGGCTGTACAGGTGACTGACACACACATGAGTCAGCCCTAGGACAGAATGTGATGTAGGTGACATGTAAAGGCAGTTTAATCCATGTCATAACATGGGCCAAAGCCAGGCATCACAATGCAACACTGTATAAATTAAAACTTTTGAACATCATGAAGTACTGTGCAGTGCTCATCCCCTCTTATCTTAGAGTAGTCTGTAGCTCAGGATTTCCAAGGCTTTTTTTTATTTTTTATGAATAAAAACACGATTAGCAGTGGCAACTGGTTTCCACTACCAGTGGTGGCAGCAGCACTCACTGACAGCCTGGGCCATCCTAACTTGAAGTGGTTCATAAATCACTAATGGTTCATATAGCATAGTACCCCTTTATCTGGGCAGGCAGATCTGAGGTAGCTCTGTTTGAGCATGGAAAGATGGCCAGGAACATTTAGAAGAAAAAGGAATTGCTGCCCATGATTAACTGAATGGCATTCTTTCTTCAGGCAATACACAGTCAGTCTCTCTTGCAAGGTAATCAGAGCTTTGTGCTACTGTCTGTACTGTCACTTGGGTAAAGAACAACATTTTTCTGCAATCCTGTCAATTGGTCATTTTAAACTTAACTTTCCTAGAGGAGCTACAAAGCCAGTGTATTAAAAAAAACCCAAAAACATAGCAGATCATCCTCACAACTTCTTGTGATTAGTGTTTTTATTTCCAACCCAGTTGTCAAAATGACTATCCAGCCACATATGTTATTTCTGTTAATTTTCATCTCATGCTACTCTCACTTCAGTGAAATTAATCTAGAATCCAGCATGATAATCACAGCTTAAAATACTAACAATTTAATTCAATTACTCTGCAGAAAAAAACCAAAGCCATTGTTAGAAGAGATAGGAATATTGAGAATGAGACCATAACCTCCTGAACTGCAGCCTTGGAAGCTGAGGAGATGCATATTTTTGCAATCTTAGCATTTGGAACAGGAGATTCAGATTCCACTTCAGAGTTATTCTGATGCTGGGAAGACCCCTAATTAACACTATGTGAAGATTTTCTATTAATTGACAAGCCTTATAAAAATAGCCCTTGCTTTTTAAAAGTTTCCAGTGTAGCTTTATTTTACTTATTTTTAAATGGGAAATAGTTCAAGAGACTGACAAACTTTTGAGCTAAACGTTTCTGAGATACTGATGAGGTTTGCAATATCATCATGACAGTATCATTGTCATTTAAAGTCATCTATGCTCCCAGTTTCTGAGAATCTAGCAGTCCTACCAGGAGTAATAGCCAAAGTGGAATGGAATGGAATGGAATGGAATGGAATGGAATGGAATGGAAAGGATGCCATCTCTCCACATGGGAGATGGTTTCATCAGAGCAAATACTGCTTGGGGACAGGTCTCTTTGTTCTACTTCAGTCTTATGCACCTGCAGAGTAAGCCAAATGTAGCCAGCTGGCTCAGCTGAAGGGACTACAACTCTTCCACTGTAGAAATTAAGCACCCTCGATAACCTGGGTCATTTTCAGGAGTAATATTTACTGTTTAGTCAACCTGATAGCAACTTAAAACTTTATGAAGCAATCTTCTGTTGGGATTTTCAGTAACCTATTTATTGAAAGGCAAACATTTAGAAATATCAAGTTGTTACAAACTCAGTATTTTACATTAAGAAAGAAGAAAATTATTTTAAGCATGGAACATTTATTGGCATAGGATCCTATATTATTACATCTAGCTTGTCTGTAGTAGAATAAGTACCTTCTGAATCTACAGAGGAACCTAAATAGATTACCTGGCTGAAACAAAGTTTTATTTAAAACTCTGTAACCTCAGGGTATACTTTGAATAAGGCCTCCATATGCTGGAAGTTCACTTGGTCAGTTTTCCAACTGATTAAATTGCCATCTGGGGTGACAAATGACTTTTCTATACTTTGTGGTTTGACTCATTAATCTCAGATATGTATTGATGGCATAAAACATTTCATATCACAGCTAGAGGAGGTGATCCACCTACTTTGTGAATTAATTGTGATCAAATATTATTTTGAACTTGCATGTGACATAATTTGCTGATAAATTTGTGTTTTAAATTGAGATTGCAAATAGACCTGGTGTATGATCACACTGAGTATGGATCACAGTTTGAACAACAAGAAATGAATACGTATATGAAAAGGTTCATTTGATGCTGCAATCTTTCAGACACAGCAAGTATCTGAAACACAGGAAAAAATTGGCCCACAGGGACTCCTTACTGCTGTGCTCAGACATCTTCCAATGACTGTCTGAAAACAAGCTCAGCTACTTCTACATTTTACTTCTCAGTCTGAACTGACTAGAAGGGAGCTGTCTCAAAGCACAGGCAAATTAGATAGCTAAGTAGAAACTGTCTAGTAAAAGAAAGAAAGACAGGATGCTCTAGCCTTCTTCCTCCCTGATGCTCTCCATTCTCGCTGTTATTGCAGCAGGATGGGTTGGAGTAACCAGGGGATAACAGTAGGGTTTTGAACAGAGCATAGAATAGAGAGCATCAGCAACCACCACCCCACACTCTGCCCTCTAAAATCCCAGAAAACACAGAAGGTGAATAAGAATGGCTGAAGGAAGAAAAAAGGAAGAGAGGAGAAAATTATTCCTGGTTCCAGGGAGAGTATGGTGAAGCTGGGCAATTCATAGGAGAAGGGATTTACTGTGAGATCTGCAGCCTACACCTTCCTATGGAAGTGCTTTCCAACCACACTTCCGCTGGGTCTCTAGTCTTTGCCTGTCTTCTAACCCCAGCTCTAAAACCAAGCCATGCCTTTTGCCACAGGTTCCTGTCAGTTCTAGGTCCAGATGACAACCTTCTCCAGGAAGAATTCTTTTTTTGCAACCTAGCCCTTCCTTTGAGGATCCTTCTTGCTCCCACTGAGCAGGACCTTTCACTCTGTCATAACCATAACACCAACCTTACCCTACGTTTCAACAACCCTCAGCTATATGAAGCCAAGTGTCTCCATCCATTGCCTTCCTATACACTTCCTCCAAAATTTCAGCAACTCTCCCATAAATTTATTCTTCCCAAGAAAACTATTTTGTCATACCCAACATCAGAGCTGAATCTTGCCTGAATAGCTGAGAAACTTTGGCCATTTCAGGATGAACTTGTTACCTTTGATCTACCTCTGAAAAATGCACCTGTTGATGCCTTTTCCTGGTCTTAAAATCAAGAATCAAACACAGTTAGAAGGGAAAAAGGGATTTTACCTAGATATTTATTTTAAGGATCCTTAGGTGCACCACGTCCAGATGGAATGCACCTCAATGCACACCTCAATGCACACACACAATCGATTGGGTATAACATTATAGGTCTAACTAATTAGCATATCTATCAAAGATTCCCCAATGAGAGGCTCAAGTGAGCCCCCCTCCTCAAGGAACCTTCCCCTGGATGGTCCTATCTTAGTTTACAAAATGTATTCTTGGTGTCTGGGGCTTTCTGATCCCTAGCTACAAAGCTTCTAAGATGTTTAGTCTCCTAGCTTAACAAAGTCTAAGAATGTAGGCTAAAAAGCACTGAGA
Source organism: Corvus brachyrhynchos (assembly GCF_000691975.1). Classification (NCBI taxonomy): domain Eukaryota; kingdom Metazoa; phylum Chordata; class Aves; order Passeriformes; family Corvidae; genus Corvus; species Corvus brachyrhynchos. Next base: position 2,971,652 of record NW_008240221.1, read on the forward strand.
ATACAAAAAGTTATAAAAGATATATAAAAGGGGTATAAAAGAAAAGGCTAAAATCATCATGGCATCAATGTCAGGATGTAAATGTGTACCTAGATATTTTGGAAATCGTTGCCATCTGCCTTGTAGTGGATGGAGAGAATCACATATCATAGTCATTGCAAATGTGAGACCATTTCAGTTTTTCTTCAACTTATGAACAATTATTACTCTTTGTAGTCACATTTCTCATACTTTGTAAATTACAGGTTTACCTGTAAACTCCAAGGTGACACTCAGCTGACTTTGTGCAGTCTCTTCAAATCAAATTAGTGGAGTTTTTTGAGGAGGAACATTCCCCTGAGAGGAAATAAAACCAGGAGAGAACCCCCATCTCCTGTCAAGGGCAAATTCTGACCTACCAAAAGTCACATGCTCTGTATGTAAGTCTCATTGGATCCCAGAACTTGACTTCCATGCTCTGCTTCTATGCTATAGGTGTATGCATCTTAGATATTTGGAATGTAGCAACCAGGCATGTCTCTGACTGCATGATTCTCTGACTCACCCTCTGCTCCACCCTCACGATTCCCCACCTGAAGTACTGCAGGTGTGTCCCTGTCCATGGCAGGGGGTTGGAACTGGATGATCTTTAAGGTTCCTTCCAACCCAAACCATTCTATGCTTCTGTGACCAACACCATCCGTAGACTTCCAGTTTGATTTATACAACTGATCACTGATCTCATCACAATTTGATACGTTTTGGGATCTCTGAACACAAACTTCCCCAAGTGTACATACAGGGATCTGACACCTTGAGTGCTGGTACTGGTACTAAACCTGAAGTCTCTCCTAGTAAACTGCTGCCTGCAACACATTCCTTTTGACAAAAGAAATCCTCTTTCCTCTGTTCATCCTATGTACAAGCTGTCATGGTCTCAGGTAACAGAAAATGACAATATTGTACATCCAACACTACTTATTCCACAGAATGACACTTGCTTAACTATTCTATATATATCTTTATAATACGTTTATAATTTAATTGCTATGATAATTTATATGACCCTCCCCCTCAGAGGTGTTCTGGGAAACACTCTGCTGGATTCCTGCCTAATCTACAGGTTCCCAAAATCTAGGAGTTGTCTATCTGTAGTCAAATATTTGTATAATTAAAATAATGAATTTTTTCTGTTGAAGATAAATTTAAATTCATTAAGAAGCTTACCTAAACTGAGTTGTGGGGCAAGATTTTCCCCACTCAACCAGTTCTCAGTCTACAATCCGACCAGCATACAACCAGTCTAGAGCATCTTTTTGTTTTTTTAAAATTGTTCCTAAATTTAAATCAATTTATAGAATCTTAAGCTTACAACTTATCGCAACACACTGCCAGGGTCTCTCTTGCCCTGTGTCTATCTCTTCTAATAAGCCATTCCTAAATGTTCTCTCCTGAAACAGAAGGATCATTAGTTTCAGGTACTTATCATAAGGTTTCAAAGGGTACCTAAAAATAGGTCACACCAATAAGTTTCATTTGACAAATGTCAAGCTCTTCTAATACTTCCCTTTGTAAGACAAAGGGCAAGCCAACATTTTCACAGCTGTCAAGTAACTCTCTGCACTGAAACACAGTCGAATAAAACCTGACAGTGAACCATCACTGCATCTGAGTCCTGGTTACATAAGGTAGTATAGGAAAATGAGTGTTTTTCAGATTAACTTTAATGTCAAGGCTGGTAGCATGAATGTAATTATGGCTGATATTTTTAAGCTGCAGTCTGACAGATAGTTAGCAATAAATACACCATCTCATGCAGAAAATGAGCAGACTTTCAGTAATGGAAAAAGGAGGGTGTCAAGTACTTGTACAACTTTTGTGCATTTGCTTTCTCCTGGGTTTTATTATTGCCTTGGAAATGCCTCAGATCACTGTTTAGGTTCTCAACCTCTTCGCCTCACCTTTCAGAGAGGTTTTTGAGAGCAGCTCTGATTTCCATTACCTAGCAATGCTTGTGGCATCCGTCTTCCAACTGAGAAAGTATGACCTGTGATCTTCAGGACATAAAGCTTTAATGAATCATGAAAAAGGAGGTGAACTTTAAGTGGTGTGACTACTGCCTACATTGCTGAGCAGTGAAGTCAGTGTGGCCATGCCAAAGAACTGGCACAACAGTAGGGAACTCCAGGCTATGGGTGCTGGACAGATGGAGGGTGGCAGAGAAGTGCCTGTCAGGGGGAAACAAAGAGTGCAAGTGCTATAGGTGGAGCATGAAAAAACACCCTTTGAGAGAATAAAAACGTGTTCTCTTCTCTTCCAAAGGAACACAATCATGCAGATGGAGGGGAAATCTACAAGGGGCTGATGACATTAAGGCATTCTTGCTATTTTCATTTTATGTTATGACATTTACAGAAGATTGGAATGTGTTAAAAAATTAGAGAACTACTCTTTCACCTGTAATTGTCCATCATTGTTTTTTCACCAGGGCAAACTGAGAGTTTAAGTGTTTTTATACCACAGCAAAATCAGTTCAGGGCAGCAAGACAAGAGGATCCAATACCATCACACTCCTCAACCTTTCCTATCTTTATTTTATGCGCATTTATACACCCATCTTTCACAGAATGAGGATTTATATTTTTAAAAGTGCTCCCTATCACCATCAGCATTCAATTCGAGGACTCTTTTAGTCAAATGGCCAGCAGAAAAGACAGGATTTAAATCTTATGTTCATTGAACTTCAGAGGTTGTTTTAATCAAGCCATTTCACATGAATGCACTACATCTATCGTTAGAGGGGTTCCACGTGGTGATTTTATAATTTCTCCATTTGGTGTTTGTGTAAACTTCTTCCTCCATGCCCCCAGGAAATTAACTTTTAATATCCTATTAAAGAATAAGCTTTCATTCTAGGGTTCAATAGTAACTTATTGTAGATTAATATTTATCAATAATATTGCTGAAGCAGATTTTAATTTCCAAAGAAGCCTTTGGTCATTTTTCTGTAGAAGAATGTCATCCAGCTAAAATAAACTGTAGTCATTTTCAGATTGATCTGGACAGTGAAAAAATTATTAATGCACAACATAAGAACATTTGTATAAAAATTATTTAAATGAGCTACTATCTCACAAGTATTTATAGCTGTTCAGTTTCAACAAGCAGCAAAAATCATCATGCCAGATCTTCACAGATTTCAGAATTGATGACACTGCCTTTCAGGACTTCATCTACTAAAAGTACAGAATACAGGTATTCACTTCTATATGAGCAGTGGCTTAGAAATGAGAAATAATAGGATATTCTTGCGGTTTTATAACATCAGTGATTGCTACAAGGTAGAAGAAATAGAACATTTTAAGTATCTAGTCTGCAGTGCCATCTTCTGTGCTTTAATGCAACATAACCATTGATTTCCATTTCCTCTTTTTAATAAACTATTACTATCTGTGGCAAGTCACCTTCTCTCAGTGTTAATACTGGTTTGGGGTCTTCATTTCAGAAAATGCCTTTAGATTTGTGTCATTAGTAGCAGCAAGTATGCTGCAAGTTTACTTCTGTGTGATTCAATGTAGTACAGGCTATACTATTTCAAGAAAGTCATGTTGAAGATTTGATCTCTGACTAAAATCTTCAATGCTGTTCAACACACTCCTCTTGAAATCAATCAATTATTTCACTGGTTTTGGTGGCATGCAGTAGTTAACAGCATACAAGCATCCCACCCCACATGGGCAGTACATCCTACCAGAAATCCTGTATGGAGGCCTCTCTGCTGAAGTGTTAGCATCCTTAATTCTCATTAGGGTGCTAACATTACCCTAGAGTGGTAGATTCACAATGTTTCACAGCTGTATTCAGCAACAAGTAGAGTCAGATGCTATGTATAGACTAGAATGATAATTGTGCCTTTCAAGACTATTTTCACAGCCACAAGTTTGTACCTAAGCTACTCCAATAAAAGTGAAAATTCACTGAGAAGTATGGATTCTCAGCCATTAAAGACAAAACAGAACTCTATTTTGAAATAGAGTGAAGCACTCAGAAAGGAAATGGGAAATCCAGGCACACACAATGAATGCTGGATTTGAAAGAAAAGTCTTGGCAACAGGAAAAAGATGAGACTTTCATATTTAGACTTGACTTTAAATATGTTTGAAGACGTACATGATGAGGATATTCCTTCCATGATCTGGTTTTAGACATTTTCAGCACTAAGACAAGCCAGATGGGCATAATGGAGAACAAAGTACATGACCCAGATACCTAATTTTCAGCTCTGTGCAACATATATGGAAACAAATTTGTGCTCGACAACTATGTTTGGAAGTGATTATTACAGATTCCATGTAAGAATGGATACACCATAAGAGAATTATAAGCACTCGATGATGAAGAAGAAATTTGATATAACTGTCACTGTCACAATTTGTTGAGATGCATCACATAAATGGCACGTGAAACTCATACAATTTGTTTTATAATGGCATAATGGATAATGGAATCATAGAAGCTGAACTCTCCATTAAAAGTACTGTTATCTGTTTAAGTTTTATTGGTGATTCAAAACCCAGGGATCATACAGGCACATAGATCAATGTTCTACTATCATATCTTACTAAGAGAACCTGCCACTGACTTAGCTGGCCTCTGAATTATGAGAATGTGTTTCTTCCTAAGTATCTGCTGATTATGTGCAAGGAAAATCAAGCTGTTACAGGAACTCGAATGTGAGATATGCAGACTGGTGATCTCATATAGCTGGTAGCAAAACTCCTAAAGAATCCATAGAAATATGCATGATGATTTTATAATGCTAAAGGAATTACAGCAAAAGAAAAGGAAGATAATTTTGGACTTAATTGTGCCAGATAAAGCAGAATAACCATGGTATTGGGAGTTAGCAGTTGCCTAGAAACTGTGGATCATGAACTCATATTCAATAAGACCAAACACTGCTCCAAACATAGATATTTAAAGAAAATGCATAATACTCCAAACTAGTTTATATTCAAAATCTGAAGAAACCAATGAAAATACTGATTAGAAGGAAAAATGCTGACAGGCAAAGAAATGAATAAAAACCTCTGGAGTTTCCAAGTGTCACCGTTAAGAATGGGAATAGCCTTAGCTAGAATCTTGTCTTCATTCACTGGCAAGGACAAAAGCACAACATTTTAAAGGAAAATATGTGTAAAAAATGTGAAATCATGAACAAAATAGGAGCTATGAATTGCCAAAAGTATTTTAGAACAACAGTTATACAGACTATCAGAATTAAAGACACTCTAAAAAAATATTGAAAGTGTATTGGGAACAAAATAAATTGTAGAAAGGTCTATTAAGAAATGCAGATTGTAAAATTGTCAATGATGACATGGAAAGAACAGAAGTTTTTAATAAATACTGTGTCCCTATATTTGGAAAGAAGCAGAGTGCTGCATTCATACCATATGAGGACAGGGAGGCAGTTTCTAGGCTATTAATAAGCCTTAGGAAGAAGTTAGACAACATCTACTTAGGATAAACATTTTTGAATCAGGAGGCCTAAAACATTTGCATCAGAGGGTCATAAAAATACTGGTTAAGGAAATTTGTGGCTCATTGATATTAAATTATAATAAAGATTCCATATATATTTATTCACACCTACATTCAGAAAATTCTACAAAACCTCAAAATAGCTAAGGCAATGTCAATATTACAAATAATAAAGAAGAGTGATATAACTAAAAGCTAGTTGGTCCTAAGTCTCAGCAGAAATCCTAAAATATCTGACTGAGGATTTAACAAATTAAACTGACTGTGAAAAAAAATAGCTCTTTCCAATTTGCCTAACTTTGACAGTACTAAAATTTTGGTTGATAAAGGCCATGTGCAGAGATTGCATCCTTACCCTGACTGCCCGGGAGCCAATAACGCCCCATCTTAACGCACCCCAGTACCAGAGTTGCACAGATGTATCTGCACAGATCCACAGCCATGCTGATCAGCTTCCCTCTCAGAAAGACTAACCAAGGTACAGCACCATTCTGCTTTTTTTCCCTGAAGCCAGCTTGTTCAGTGCTGAATTAAGGAGGTCCTCACCCCATCACACCACATTAGCGCTCACTTGGATTTTGTAGCCATTTTGGGGTGTATGTCATTCAGTCAAAATATTAACATCATGCAAAATGACAGCAGTAACACCTGCTAAATTAATTAATATTTCATTAATTTAGAATTAATTGTTGACAAGTGTCAGCGCCCAGTTGCTGACAAGCTATAGCTGCCAAAGGTCTTTTTTTTCACCAAGGCTCCACCTGGAGTGTGAAGGACATTAATGATCCTCTACAGTAAATGTCTGAAAGACACTGTGAAAGAGTTGCTTATAAAAATACATTGAAAATTTCCATATATTTTTTTCAAATTTCAGTAAATGAGATAGGCAGGATGCTAAAGTTAGAGCTAACTGAATTTCTTGGGGAATTGCCTTCATAAATATTTTCTTTTTTTTTAATAGAAATCAAAGTCATAAAGCAACAGGGAAAAGAACTCACAGAATAAGGGGATCCAACCTGGTATCTAGTGCAACAGAAAATATTTGAGATTAACAAGCCAATGCAAATTCCACTTAAAATGTTATCATAAATAGATTACATGTCTTGTGAAAAAATGGAAATTATGAACACTTTACTTCTGTGGGTGAGATATTGAAACTCTGAAAACACAGTGTGTGGAGTAAAACTGGTAGTTGATACAATTAGTAGATGAGACAATCTCATATTCATAATCAAAGGATTTTTAAAGTTGAAGAGTGTTCAAAAAAAGCTATGAAATGTTTGAGAACTGTAGAAATAGTTGCCTGTTGAAAGATTTAAAGAAAGAAGATTAAGAAAAGACTTGAGGGAAGTACCTTTAGAAGGCAATTACAAATGTTACCAGGCTCTTAATTGTAACAAAGAAAGGTATAAAAGAATCAGTGTTGTAAAGCTAAAGTAAGGCAAATTGAAATTTGAGGTTGAAGAGTGGGTGATAAAAACGAGGATGGATAACAAGCTGACCATTGTGATGGATTTTTTAATACTTTTCCTAATATTTTCAGTTGAATATCTGATGCCATTTAAAAAAAAAAAAAAGAAATCAAACTAAAAACCCAAACAAATTATGTGAGGAAAACTGCCAGTAGCAGTTCAAAATACTTGATCTGATGGCTTACTCTGGCCTTAAATCTTTTCAAGCACATGAAATTATTCACTGATTCTCAGGGCTTACATAACAGCAACCATCAGTAAAAAGCTTTCTTTCCAGCTGGCTAAAAGAGTATTTCCTGGAAGGCAGTGACCTGGCCTCAGTTATTCATGCTTTTGTCATTTCTCATTTAGACTGCAGTGATTCAGCGTTCAATATAAATGGTCATACTGTTTCAAGGCTTACAGAAACGCAGCTGCTGAAGAAGGCTACATCTCATTTCAACAGTGCAGTCCAAAGGAAACACATTGGATATGTCCACCAGGCTTTTGCTTACCTTTCCATAGACTACCTAAAGAAGTTCAAGGTCCTGATTCCTTTCTTCCAGATACACCATAGCAGAAGGTCAGGGATGAAAAGATCTTCATAAAGTTTTATGATGAAAACTAGTTTTCTCTAATATAATGGACTCCTCACCCCTTGCCTATAGTTATATCTAAATGATATTCTGTGGGCCAGAACAAGCTGCTTCTATACATGCTCCTAGCCTGTAAACACTTCAGCTTGTGATTCCAAAACCTTATTATTATGTTTGGAAATTGTTGTATTTACATCTGTAGAAGGGTTTAAGCTGGAAGACACCTGAGAAGACATCCAGTGTAACTTCAAGTCAAAGCTTATCCAGATTCAAATTTAGGTCCATTTCTCAGCTCTTGTCCAGTCAAATTTTGTGTCTCTCCAGGGACAGATATTGCAAAGCTCTTCTGTGCTACCTAGTTGAGTATTTGACCACCCTCATGGTGATTTTTTTTGTTATCACTAGACAGTACTTTTTGCAATTTTTAACTGCTGAGTCTCACCCTTCCATTGTATAAGCCTCTGAGAAATTTGACTCCTTCTCCTCTGTACCCACCCAATTGGTTTAGCTGAACATAGCACAGTGACATTTTCCCCATAGTCTTCTCTAAGAGGGTCAAACCCAGCCTCCTCACCCTCTTGCTCCTTCAGCATCTTATGATAGGCAGCCCCAAATTAGACATAGTAATTCAGGTGCAACCTCATAAATGCTGGATAGATAACAGAGAATAATCACCTCCCTGGACTGGCTGGCTGTGTTCTCTCTAGTGCAGTCCATACACTGTCAGCCTTAAGTTCTACAGTGCTTACCCTTGACTCATGTTTTACTTCCTGCTCACAGCTCCTTTTCTGAAAAGTTTCTTTGATCTAATATATCCCATCTGATCTGGGGTATCCCAGTCATACCTGGTCACAATTTATTATGCAGGCAATTCTGTGTCAGAGTCAAGTTTTCTTGGGAAGGGAGCAATCGAGGTAATGGAATTTAGGGCCAAAGTCTAGGCTTTTATAAACCTAACTGATTTATTCATAAGCCTCAAACTATTCATTACACCAGTGGTAAGAAACATGAATGCTAAGAGAGAATGAAAAAGCCCTCAAAACAACTCCTCAGTAAGAAACTTCCACTTTCTCCTCCTTTCCACTGAAAAAAAATTACTTAAAAAAACACGACACTGAACACACTTTCCCTGGTGCAGAGAGAATATAAAAATAAACTGCTCAGAACAGATGTTCAAAGGCTGACAGCCATGTTTTTCACTGCACTGGAAAATATATGAATACTTTAGTGCTGAGCCCAGAGTAACAAAGAAAATGAGAAGGAAAGAGAATTCTTGCTGCTTACCTTTTTTTTTTTCTGTTTGGCAAATTATGTTATTACAAAGCTATAAAAGTATGATGATCGTTATGACAAATGATCTAAATATGACTAATGTTATCAGCCAGATTATGAAAAAGCTTATTCTCAGAGTATTACAGTTAAGGGCAAAAAGCACAACAGGATCTGTCATTCTGAGTAAAACAATCCATAAAACCTCATTCAGTAATTTCCATGTTCAGTGCCAGCTATATGCAACTTGAATTAGCATGTGTGTTTGGACATGTGCCACCTTACTTGACAACATGAAGAAAGAAAAAATCTACATGTCCATTGGCAAGCTGCCCTGATAGTTAAGCACATTCTTGATTTAAAATTATGCACATTATTTTCAGCCTAAATTACTTTACCTTTAATTTTCATCTGTTTAGAGTACTGATACGTATCCTTGTGGAAGCACTTTGTATTTGTAATTAATTGCCTCCTAAATACCTCTTGTGCAAGTTAAATAAATTGAGGGATTTTTACCATAAAATATTTTTGTAAGTCTTTTATTGAAGACACGAACTGCCTTTTTAAAATATATTTTCTTTACAGCAATGAATTGAAAGCAGGATTTAACAGCAATATATTATAGTCATCAATATTTTGCTTAGCTCCTGTTATTTTACCACCTCAGGACCCTGAGTTAAATCTTTCTCATTATTCATCCAAGGATGATACTAACAAAACCAACAAAATTAACAAAACAACAATAACAAACCCCCCCCAACCCCCAAAGAAAAATCCCAACCAATCCACCAAAAAAAAACCCAGTTCTCACTGTGCTGCTAAACTTGTCATGTTCTCCAGACTCACAGAAAAACACACATGTACACCAGCACTTTAGGGGTTTACAGCACGCCTTCACTCACCTGCTCCAGCTGAACTCCACCGTGCTGTAGAAATCACCAACATTTTTAATTTTGGGGGAGATTAGGAAATTGAGATATTCTCCATATCCTTGTTACATTGTCCCCAGCACCTGGACTGAGACCCTTCTGACAGTAACCAAAATGTCAACATGTTGTTCACGTTGTTAAAGCTTCGACAATCATAGAATCACAGAATGGCTTGAGCTGGAAGGGACCTGAAAGATGATTTAGTTCTGCCTCTTTGCTGTGGTCAGGGACACCTTCCACTAGACCAGGCTGCTCAGAGCCCCATCCAGCCTCACCTTGAACACTTCCAGGGATGGGGCATCCACAGCTTCTCTGGGCAAAATGTGCCATTGCCTCACCACCCTCACCCTAAAGAATTTCTTTCTACTATCTAATCTAAACCTATTCTCTTTCAGTTTGAAGCCGTTCCCCCTTGTCCTTTCACTACAGGCCCTTGTCTATAGTGTCCCTCCACCTTTGTTGCAGCCTTCTTTCAGGTACTACCTATGCATGAGGCAGGCCTAGGGATGCTGCCACAGACCATGTCATGTACAAGCTAATAAAGACATCATGGAGTTAAACAGTAAAACAACAGGCATAAAAACAACCATGGAGCCACATTCAGATAGATCTAGTATTTCTTGACATTAGTGGGAACATTTCCATTGGCTTCAGTGAGTACAGAATTGCCCAAAACCAATAGATTTTTTGTGGTTGTTTTTGCATTTCAACAAGCTGGATTTAAATTCATTAACATTCCAAATGAGATCAATAATGAATAGTTCAGTAATAATTACCAGGACTCCACAGAAAACCCTATAAATTATGTCATGAGCTATACACTGCATGTGCCAATTTTCCATAAACAAGGGATTATTGCACTCTCTGTTTTCTAACAATAAGCACGTTTGGTAATTGTGACTAGAACTATACATTATTCATCTGAATTTAAAACTGTGCTCATTTATCTCTTTGCCAAAATGGTCCTTCCATTCCAGTAACAGGTCTGCAAGAAACAGTTTCAGCTGAAGTTTTCTCCAAGGCAAAGATGTTCTCTTGAACATCTGAATTTGAGCTGAAAATTCATGTTTTAACTAATTCACCAAGGCTAAATGTCACTACCAATACCTAATTCAAGTTACTGCAAGACAACTGGGCTGCAGTCTAGAACAATTTTGTTGCATATCTCATAGAGCTGTAGTGTTTATCCTAAGGTTCAAGCTCCTAAAGTGACTATCTAAAAATCTCCTCTATTTATTTAAAAATAAATAAATAATTTGACTTACTGGTCATGGACAGTGCTTGAGTGTAGAGAAGGCCGTGGTAAAGACTTTTATTTTAAAAATTACTTTTCATCTCATTTCATTAATGCATAATCCCTGGTTACATTATTTGTCTGCATTGTTGATCAAAATCAAAGGTTAAGTCAGAAATCAAAACTGAAAAGGAAAAGATTTTTTAAAAGATACTTTTAGATTGTGCAGAGAAATTGCCAGTTTTGAACTTATTGGTGCATTTTACTTGGTGAACACTGAATTCTCAGCAGTTATTAAAACAAGGAAAGAACTTATTGTTAAGCACAATTAAAAATCATGTTTACAGAAGTGGTAAGTGCATTTCCAAAATGATTACATGGAACTATAAATTTTACTGTAGTCAAATTTTCAACTGGTGGTTTGAGCCTAAATGTGGAAGATTATTCAACATATTCCCTCAAAAATTAGCCCTAAAAATTCATATGCTGACCAATTGTTTTAATATCCAATACCATGGAGCTGAAAACTGAAAAGACTCATTCAGTTAGCTTAATCCAGACATGTTTTGCAGTACCAATCTCACTGTGTAATCACAGCCATGATTTTACCATTTTGAACCCAATGTTTACCTTTTGTCCACTACTCCAAACGGAAATCTGCTTCAAATGAGCATTCATTCTAGTGGAGAGTAGAAACAAACTTCTTATAATTTTCACCTTGTGTGAAAATTTTGTTTGTGGCCACTATCTGAATTATTTGTTCTTATACCAATACTATTCTTCACTGAAATACATCTTGTACTTCTCTGACATACATTACTTTTAGGAAAACCTCTTTTGAAGTTAAACAAGCCAAGCCCCTTTAATCCTGTTTTGTAAACTAAATTCTGAAATTCCTTGGTGATAACAGTATCTCTTATCTGCAGGGTCTCTGAATGCAACTTTCCTGACTGTAACAATCAGAAGCATTTAATTTAAATTAATGAATTAATTTCACTGAGATGGCCACATCTGTATTGGTAAATAAGCGGCATGTGAAGGACATTAGTTGACTTGGCATGGTTCACTTCTGCACAGGCAGGCACTCCCCTGGCTTTCAGCACTGTCCTGAGAATCATTCCCAGCCCACCTTATTCCCTGAGCTGTGCTCAGGCACTGCCTGGGAAGTGCTGGTTGGCCTAAACCAAAACCAGGCAAGGGCTGTATTAGCAGTTGAAAGCAGGGATGCCCATGCACCACTGATTGGCCGATGGTCCTGTTTAATTTATTTGCACAATTGCAGTGTATGATGAATACTACACTGGTACTAGTGCTCTGCAGTTTTGCCTGGAATTACTTTTCCCAACATATCCTAGATCTCAGTTTGCATGCCTGACCCGCATAGATCACAGCCTCCCTGAAGTCAGCTGCTGTACTTGCATTTGTCTCCATCTGACTACAGCAATCTTCCAGGATTTTACCAAGGCAGGAAATTTGGAGTTGTCTAACTCTGACATTTACAATTTTGTTCAGTTCTCCAAGGGATCTTCAAGATTTTCAAGACTGAAGATATTACATCTCTACACTGCAAGCTAGTAAATCAGACTTGTAAGTTGCAATAGATATGGAGCAAGGAAATTAACAACATAATATAGTGAAAAAGGTTTTTTTTACATACGAAAATTACAATATTTACTTGCTAAGAGAGTGCACATGAGTTACTAAAATAAGCATGAACACTGAGGGTTTTTTTCAGGTACTGCTATTCACTGATAGTCATACAACATCTTCCCCCATTTCCTCCATCTCATTCCAAGGCTGCATCTGTTAATAGAGCACCCTGAGAGGTTTCATGTGAATCTGTTAAAATAATACCTGGAGAAATTTCTTGTGCATTATATGACATTAAAATCTCAGTCTACACATGTTTATCTAGCTTTCATTAGGAGACTACATGTGAACACTCATATTCTTCGTCCCCAGGAAGAATATAACCAAATCAGCTTTAGTACTCTCTTCACTCAAATCTTTGATAAAAACCCCAAAGCATTCTGGTCAAATTCGAATGCAATACAAATAAAAGCAACACAGACTTTGACTTTTTATTTCTTAAATGTCTTATCTCTTAGCCACCAGAGGAAGCTTACTGAGGCTATGAATAGTTGAAATAAGTGATTGATAACGAAGAGGGGGAAAAGTTAATTAAAGATTTAAAATGAGAATTTTGATACCCTATGTGTTCAAACAAAGTGCCTTTCTTAGATCCTACAAAGCCTTACCCGTATGCTAATTTCATGGAAATGAGGTTTATTATACTCTGTGGATTTTTCATTAAACAAGCAGAGACATAACCATATATACTCTTCTCTCCCTACCCCAAGCTCTCACACATTCTGTGAAAGGTGTGATAGCTACTTTCTTTTTATCAGTTTTTATCCCTTGTCAACTTGTCTTTGTTGAATCAACATAAAAGAGACCGTTCCACGAACTGTACAAGGTGGATCCCCAGCCTGCCTGAACTCAGCATTTCTTATGATCCACCCTAGCTCTGCTCATTTCCGCTGGTCTCTAAATTGCGAACTTTCCACATGCAAACTGCTTATTTGGAATAGTGTCTGGCTCATCCTAACTATCAAACCATGCCAGGCACTGGGCTAAGATCTTAATACTGCATTCAAAACAATCCAATTCCCAAGGCTGCTATTTTGGACATATCTTCAGCCTGTATCCTCACTTCAGATTCAGAAGATTTTGTCAGATCTTTCTTTGGGCTCTTTTCCTGAAGAAATTGCCTTGTCTTTCCTCCTTCAGAGGCTTCCACCAGGTCCAGAATGCATACACCAGGACAGGAATATGCAGACTTTTCTTTTATTTTTTCCCTTCCTAACTGCAGCCCTTTTAAGAGTGTGTATCACATACTGTATTTATACATTTATACATTTATACATTTCCCCCTTTGCGAAAGGGGGAAAGAGCCAGCTCAGGTTTTAGTCAGAAATAAACACCATCTAAAGCCCATCCACAGACCTCAGAAAGTTAAATTAAACTACCTGGAAAGTTGTTTCAGACTTAATGGTGATTGCAACTGCTTGGGCAACACCTTCATGGTATTTTCTGAAGCAGCCTTCTATTCATAGCTATTCATAATACCATGTCTCTGAACACACTTTACATCTGAAAGCAAGAAAAAGCTGCTCAAATTCTCCATTCTTCTCTGCTGCATTTACTCTCTCCAATCTTTGCCTGAAAGATTAATAGCTTAGTTGACTTTTCTTCACTTGCTTGGTCATCCAACACTTAGATCTCACCAACATCACAGAGAAGCTTAAATTCTGAATATCCAGCATCAATGTCACACAACAAAATTAGATTACTAAAAGCATATTTCATTAGCTAAATAAAATCATGGTGAAAAAAATTAATTTTAAACAGAGAGAAGTGTAGAAAACCAGTTTTGGTGTGGACATTCTGCATGGCTAAGCAATGCTAGAGAACCATTTATGCTACTTATTATTTGTTCAACCATGTTAGAGGCTGACTTAGTTTCTTTTGAAATCTGACGAAGTTATTCCACTTGTTCCAGCCACAGTTCTATACAGATATATATTTCTTTCATATTCTGCATATTTTTTGTTTTCCTTATTTTACCAACAGGTATAGCAGGACATAAAGGACTCAATTACATTTTTCAGTTATACCTAGTATGCTATATCTATATATATATATGAGATACAATTATCCTAAGTGTAACTTAATATCTATTATATGTCATTTGAAGTGTCCTATATATCCTCCAGCAGCTGGTTGAGAAGCATTTCCTGGTTTCATCTATGCTTATGCCATATGTGCAGAGCCCATATATGTTTTTTATATCCCAAGGCTTTTGAAGAAACCTAGACATTTATGTTTAGGCACCTTAATCAAGCTCAAAGTGTTGTAATATTGGCATATAACTCTTCTGGAGAATGTTTGGGCTAAAAATTCTCATTAAACAACAACATGACTACTTTTCATGCTACTTCTTTCCACCAAACTCAGGCTCTCTAAAAATTATACGAAGAATGCAAATTACAGGAATTCAATAGTTACTTGGTATTAAAGATTTTTCTCCTCTTTTTGTGCTCTTTTTCAGATATTTTATAATTAAGGGGTTTGCTGTTTTTTTTTTTTCAAGTAATGTGTTGAATTTCAGGGGAGTTTTGTGGTCTAGACACCTCTTAGATATCCTGTAGTGATGTCCTAGTACGTGTCTTGGAGATTTTTCTAACCTAGACATTCAGTGTGTTGCTATATGTGAACTGGTGAAGTATGTGGTTCTTTCCAGTGTTATTCTTATAAAAAAAAAAATCCCATGTGGATGTTTTTTATTTTTTTCATAAGAAATAAAGATTTTAAAACAAATATTGTTTAGTTTTGTTTGCTCTGAAACTTAAACTTAACTTCTCCCTACATGCATCTTGAGGCACAGAAGGAGTAAGCTGTAGCACTGTAAGCAAAGATAAATTATCAACAGTAAGAATGAAATGTGGGACCGCTGGATCCAAACACTGACAGTGGTTCTGTATTTCTACTGACAGTGCAAAGGGGCTCTATTCTACAGCAAGGGGCTGTGGCAAGGTCATCAACTTCTCCTTGCACAAAAGAGGGATACAATGCTGTCTTCAAACGATTAAAAAAAAATCCCTTCATTGTTTACTGCTGAAGTGCACTTATTTTGATCTCATTTCTTTTAATCAAAAATGTGACTACTTTTAGTAGCGTTACAATGAAAGCTTTACATATTCTACTGAGCTCAGGAATTTGCTTCGTAAGTATATCGATTTAAATTACAGTGGGATGCATAGAAAACTAATTAGGAAGCAAAACTTGGCTTCCCAGAACAAATACTTATGCCAAAGTATTCTTCAAAAATAATGGCCAAAATTATTAACCTCAAGAACATGGCACCCTATCTACTAATAAGATAAATGTTTATTTTTCCAAGTTCAGAACTTGAAAATGTAAGGGCTAATGAGTAGTTAAAGGACTCCTGAAAAGAAAAGAAGTTCCTCCTCAGAATAGGGCTAGGGAAACAGACTGAAAGGTTAAGCAGAGGAAGAAAGAAACAGATTCTATAGAATAAGTCTAAGATGTTGGTGCCTTTCCAGTGCAGCTTTGATGCTTTACTTCTAAATAAATTACGCTTCTAGAAGGCTTTCAGTCAGTTTTTGTGTGAACGGCACTTTGAGGGAGCTGATTCTGCTCCCTTATTCTGCTCCAGTGAGATCCTACCTGGAATTCTGAATGCAGCTCTGGAGTTCCCAGTACAGGAAGGACCTTGGGGTGCTGCAGGGAAAACAGAACATTAGGGTCCAATCCTATTTGAGATCCAGCCTCTGCCTGGGAGAACTGCAAACCAGGCTGCAGTAAATGACCCAAAAAGGACTACATTCATTCAGACTACAACAGCCACAAGATTCTGGGATACTATTGCTTTGTCAAAATAAGGAAAAAATCCCAAACCTCTGTGTTTTGTTTTACCTCATATTTTACATTCTAACAGTCCTCATCTTTACTTTTCCTAATATACCTCTTTCAGGAATAATTCTCAAGAGAGAATTTTCTTTTTCCTATTAATAAGGAAACTCTTTCTTCCTTATACCATCCAGCTCCTCCTGTGTTTGTGGATCACCTTTAGCTGTGTTTTGACCCATTTTGGTCTGAGTAGAACTTTGCTACTGTTCTAAGACAATGCATGGAGAGGATGTGACAGCTTTATGACTTGGGTGATAGCACAGTGAACAGGAACATTACAAAAAGGGCAATTACTGTAGTCTTTGTGATGTTATTTACAGTACTTACTTTGCTAACATGAGCAGCATTGTTAGTCGTTAACACTGCTAAAACGTAATGCCAGAGTTTCCTGCAGCACAAGAGCCTGGTATGCTGATAAATGACACTGCATGAAATGGTGGCCATGAAAAGCAAATTCACTGTGAATCACCCTCAACACCAGATTGGAGTAAGAGCATTGCAAAGCTGATTTGTGGGTTGATGTTGCCATTTAATGTGGTTTCCATCAAACTGTTCATAAAATTCATAGCTGCAGCTAACCTCCATTACTGTGTCCTTGCACATTCTTCTTGAAAATAACTTGTTTATGAAGCTTCAGCAATGCAGAAGGACATTGTATGATCTGAAGAAAATGGAAGAGTTTCATGTAAACATCACCCCAAAGCAATGGCCAAAAGACACATTCCTTTTATGGGCTTCAAATTCTTACTTGCACGTTATGATTCTGTCCAATAGTCTTTGTAATTATCTCTGCCATGTGTGTTGAGGCCAGTCTACAGGCAGATGCAGATCCGCAGCCCATAGATATCTATGTATTGATCTAACTTATGACTCTGGATCTGGAGCTGAACTCCACTCGTCACTTCAGCAAGTCTCCATTATCCTCACAGACCAATGGTATGATCCTGAAGAAACATGAGCATTGTTCAAGATCCATGGAGGTGCCCAGAATGCTATTGCCTTCAGCTCCTTGGAAAATTCCTGATTTAGATGCCAAATAGATCTAGCACCTAATAAATTCTCCATTAACATTAAAAAAAATGGTGAAAACAGTCTATTTTTATTTGTAAATTAGTGATTTCATGTAATGTTTTCCCCTGTGTTCATAAATCTCACCAATCTCATGACCAGCTTTGTGTGATTAAATGTTCCATGTCTCCAGCCCTTCTATGTGATTTAGACTCATGATGAAAAAATATCAATGTCATAACTATAGAAAGTATGATGATAAGATAGAAAAGCAACCTGTCTGTTGAAATTCTGAGAGGTAACTTTTGTTTTGCCTGCTACATTAATCTCTTTTTAATTTGCTATAGTTTTTTTGGTTTTTTGTGGGATTTGTTGGTTTGGTTTTGGTTTTTTTTTTACTGTGGAATATACATAATTTATATAGAAAATATTGTGATTCTCAAGGTCGGGGAAAAAAGATTCAAATTTATTTTTAAAATATGACTGTAGCAAAGTTAAGGCACATATCCTTTATGACAAAATCAGGGAAATATTTGTAAAAGAAGCATAAATTATTGAGGTGTACACTTCAGCAGGTTTTGGTTCATGTTTCAAGTACAGATTTACACCATAATTTTGGTATGTGGAGGAGAATTTTTAACAGTCCAAAAGCAACTTAACCCTCCCTCTGATTTTCCACAGAAAAGAACTTCAAGTCCTTTTCAGATCAGATTGCACAACTTGTCTTAAAGAAAATCAAACTGGAAAGTGTAGTTGCCTTAGAGCTGAATAGGACTTTAACAAAGCAAGCCCTGGAAAGACTGTGTCCACTATGATAGTTTTGACTATAGATAATGCAGTCAGTAGCTCCCTAATATGTGAACTCTGAAAATCTCTGTATTTCTTCCATGTTGGGTAAAAGCAAATAGTAAATATTCCTCTTAAAGTTAGTACTCAATGGGAATTGATTATAATGCTGGAATTAAAATATATGTTCATAAATATTCAGGATTAGTCAGACAGGAAAGTATTTGGAATGTTTCAATGAGATCCAAGCTTTCACTTCCCTGGGTAAACTGCTCAGCCTATTAGCTTGAAAAGGGAAAATACAAAGGGCAAGATTTTCACGACTGATTATGGAACTGAGAGAGTCACTTTGCATTTCCTTAAAAGGGGCCTGATTTTCATAAAATACAGAGAAGCCTTGAACCATCTCAAGCTGAGCACCCCAAGCTAAACCAGCTAAATTTACAAGTCATTTTTGCCTTTCTCCAGCAAGTGGTATATTTAAATTCAGTTTCATGAAAAGAAAATATCAAAGAGACAAATCCAATTTGATCATGAGAATCAAGTCCTACTAACTTTAATTATTGATAAAATAGATCAAACCCAGGAAGGATGCAAATTCAGCTGACATCTCTCACTTTCATTCCTTGTTTGGGCTACCAGGGAAGCAGTCTGAACTAGCTTGCAACACCATGTTGCATTCTGAAACTGAAAACAAACAACAGCCTCCGCTCTGCAAAGTCCTCACCCGCAGTCAGAATGACAACAGCTAATTGGATTAAGAAATGGATTATGACACCCAGCATAGTCTGAATTGGTTAATTGGATTAAAATAGATTGAACTGGCCATTTGGATTAAGGCATAATCAAACTTCTCCACAGACAAAAGATCTGAGCTGCATGTTAAGGGAGAAAAAAAAGAGAGACAGAAAAAAAAAGATAAGGGACAAGAAATGCTTGTTATGGGGGGGGAATGCTACTCTTCTCTTCCCAGCTATTTTTAATGAAGGGCACATTATCTTCTTGCCTAGCAGCTGAAATAACATTGTGTAATGGAAATGAGCTCAGCAAAAGGGCTGTAGTCATTATAAAAGATAAAAATCCCTAGAAGTTTGTTTAAATGTTAATAAATATAAATGGATAAAAGAAGAAATTAAACATTTCAATACAATGTTACCCCCTATGCAAAACTTTCCAGTCTGCATTCCCTCCCCACCACACTATTGATTTTTACATTATATTGTCTTTTTATTTCTTTTCTCTACATCTGTCACTCTAAGAACTGACACAAAATCTAATCAAACCATAAGGAAACCATCAATTTTACCTAGTTATTCAGATGGTTGGTGAATAACATCACAGCCCCCGGTCCTGTTCATAGTAATGAAATCAAGTCCTGACCTGTGCTTTCTCATTTCAGAGGTTTTGCTTTGGAAGAACTACACAGCTGAAGGGAACACCTGTTTGGGAATGTTGTGGCACAAGGTAAGAGCACAGACTGTCACAAGACATTGACAAAAATGTTTCTGTATCTCTCACTGAGAGATCTACATTCTTTTTAATACTTTCTCATTTATGCGCAAGCCTCACAAAATTTTCTTTTCAGAAGTTTAAGGAGCAAAAGACACCATTCTAAAAGTGCCATTCCACTGAACATCACATGGGTGCACACAAGAAAATCAGCTGGTGCAAAGACTCTTAAGCCATTGGCACTAAAAATGGGCTTCAAATCAAGAGCTGCAATTCATTCCCATTCAAGGGCTGCAAAAGCCCATGGTGCTGGCAACATCTGCTGAACTTCTAAGCCCTTCAGGAGAGCCATGGACTTTCAGAGGCTGCAGAAGGGTTGAGGGTTTGCTTTATCATCCAACTCTTATTTCAAAGCTAGTGGTAGTGTTGGCTGGTGGGAGAAAGGGATAGGGAGAGACGTGAGGGAAAAAAAGTGAGGGAGAATATCAGGTAGACCACAGGAGTGGTTGGGTTCCTCTTTAGTTTTCCCCTATAGTCCCTGTGGCCCATGCAAGCAGCAGGGAAGTGAGTCTTTGCACTTCCAGCTCATGCCAAGCAAGAGAGGAAAGTTGTTTCTTTTCAGGTCATCTTGCCCAGAGCTCAATCACTCTGACATTGTTCAAGCGCACTGAATGCACACTTCAATAAACAAAAGTAGTGAAAGGGTTGTGAAAACAGATGATGCTTGAGGTCAGAGATGGAATTAAGTGTCATAGAAGTTCGGGACTATGTGAGCAATTTTCCCAACTGCAGCTTGCCCAAAAAAAGAATCTATATTCAGCTGCAACCTGATACATGCTAACTTAGTGTGAAAATACTACCTTCAACCTCAACCTTTGCAGAAGCCCCACCAAAGCCCAAGAAACATTGCTGAATAATACATGACCTAAGTTAGCAGATTACTAGAGACAAGAAATAGCCATAAACTGTAGTCATAAGTCTATGTGCATTAAACTTTCCAGTCACTATCTCTAAATCAGCTTGGTTCTATCCACATTTTCATCTTCTTTCTCTAGAAATGAACAGGAAATAATAAAATCCTGGTAATTTATTAACATAAGAAAAAGAGCTGAGGATGGGATGATATACATTCATTGAAAGGCTCATTTCCTTCTATCATTCAGAAAATAAATTTCCTGGGTTTGGTTTGCTTTGGTTTGGTTTTAATCAGAGAGCACGCTAGGGATATTTGCAAAATTATAGCAGGACTTTTACTTTAATATCATATAGAAGACACCAGTACTGCCCTGTAACAAATTATAGAACTACATTTTTTCAAGTATTACAGAAGGGTAAGCACAATGCTGCCTCACTATCTGGAGTAGGTTGGATAATGCTATTTTTGTGTGTGACCATCTTTGTCGTATTTGTTGAACAGCCAGGACTGCTCTTCTGTATGAACGTGATCATCACATGGAGGAGCACAGACCCTTTATAGACAACTGCAGAAGGCTTGTACCTTCATCAAAAAGCCAGAATCAACATGTTTGGGGGCTTTGGGTTCACCATTACAATTATGTGCTACTTATCACCACCTACCACATACTGCACTTTAGGACAGAGGTCCCACTGACACATCTATATTAGCAAGTTTCTTAATGAGCTCAAGAGCTTAAAAGTTTTTCTGGGGTCTGTGGCTAGGGAGAACCTAAATCTCAAAAGCTCTGACCCAGCTGCACTCAGCTGTGCTGGTCTAGCTGGGCACATCACAGCTGTGCCAACATTACCAAACTAAATGAGATCAGGTTCATCTATTAGATGTGATTGCCAAGCCAGCAGCCTAACAAGTAATTCATAAAGCAATATCAGCTCTGACCCACCCTCTCTTACCTCCTCTCCCCATCAGTGAACCTGTCTGTCAATCTGCAGCTTCAAGGTGTCAGAAATATGCTTCTTCGTGCTGAAGTAACCAATTAAGTTTTATTGCTTTATTGATGCCACAGATATAAAATGAGTATGTAGAGCATCTGTCATAAAATGCTTGCTTAAGAATCCGTCGCTGCAGACATCAGTACTGCAGCAGAAAGATGAAAGGAAGATTTAAAACGCGTGATGTGGATATGTGTTAGAAGCTAATTACATGCAGTGGGAACAGATACAAGGATGGCTTGCCATCAGCTGTGGATTGCATCTAAGATGTGGTTATCAGTGCTAAAATGTTTTCATAAAACAATCTTATGTGCTGTCGAGATAGTCATTTTTCCATCATGAATTGTTCCTTCTAGTGATTTTTTTTTTAAGAAAAAGAAAACTCAGTACTGGTTTTCTCTTATACTGTATAGAGTAGAGTTCCTTTATGAGGAACTCACAAGTACACACAAAACATTAAATGCTGGTCCTGAGCAGGGAAGTCTATTGTCAGGAGCTGTCTCTTATAGCAATGGCATTAATTTATAGAAATATAAAGAATAAATTCAGCATGAAGAATCTATGGCCATATAAATCTATCGTGCATCAGTTCAAATGAAAGCTGTTGAAAAGAACTGGACTGCTTGTATATTCATGGAACTGCCTGTGACAGAGAAAGTTTACAAAAGAAAAAAAGAAATGCTAGCAACAAAAATGGAAAGGTGTCTTTCTTCTACAATATCCTTTTATCCTTGATACATGCCCTGGTTCTGCATTTTTCATATGAAAGCTTAAGAGAGTATTGAAATCCTTTTAAAAAGAAAGGAAAAGGAGAAGCAGTGCCTATTGCCTATCAGATATAGTCACAGAGGCAGTTAACAGATACACAGATTAGGGAATCTTTTATGCTTTGGCAGCATTGGCCCCTGCTACAGCAGTATTATCTTCTTAATTTGTTATTTTATAAATATTTTGAGCACTGAAACCTTTAAAAAGCCCCAGAACAAAAAAAAAAAACAACACAAAAACAAAAAACAAAAAAACAAACAGCATCACTATTGTCAGTTTTAAAATGGCAGACTCAGATTTCTAGCAGGTTTCTTTGAAAGGGAAATTTTGTATGAGGATCATGTGCATAGGGACATGTTATCAATTCTGAACGATTTTCAAGATGTAGTCTTGCCTGCTGCTAACACATTATACAGTGCTGCAAATCGCATGTACTCTTAAGAAAGGTCAAAAGAAAGAGATTTTAAATACCATGGGATTCTTCCTCTTTTTATACAAAAGGCCACGCTTTATTGAAGAGGTTAGGAAATCTGGTATTGTAAAATCCACAGTGGAGATCAATTTTGTGGCACCAAAATAGGAGGTTATGTTATTTACTGACCAACACAAAAACAAAAAACAAAAAAACAAACAGCATCACTATTGTCAGTTTTAAAATGGCAGACTCAGATTTCTAGCAGGTTTCTTTGAAAGGGAAATTTTGTATGAGGATCATGTGCATAGGGACATGTTATCAATTCTGAACGATTTTCAAGATGTAGTCTTGCCTGCTGCTAACACATTATACAGTGCTGCAAATCGCATGTACTCTTAAGAAAGGTCAAAAGAAAGAGATTTTAAATACCATGGGATTCTTCCTCTTTTTATACAAAAGGCCACGCTTTATTGAAGAGGTTAGGAAATCTGGTATTGTAAAATCCACAGTGGAGATCAATTTTGTGGCACCAAAATAGGAGGTTATGTTATTTACTGCATATGTAAATATTAAAGAACTGAAAATCTGTTCTAACTTAACATGAAAACACATTTTTCAGAGATCTGTGCATGTCTCTAATAAATTCACCATCTTATTCAGGAAAACAAGGAGGTAGAAGCAAGTATTAAATCCCCATACCAAACCTGCCCAAATAAATATTCACAGATTGTTTTCATTCCTTATTCCTTTTCCACCCTAATTTCCTTTCTGCCTTCCCTTCCTTTTTCTGGCTATATAAATAGTTACTTTTTCAGGGTCAGGAAGGATGTTTTGTGGCAAGAGGAGGAAAGCCTCCTTTTTTAAAAAAATAAATTTGCTCCTGTTTGTTTCATTCATATATCAAGACACAAATAAAATAACCTTTAAATATTGAAATGAAAAAGAATGAGAAAATTTCCATCTTTTTGACCTGACTTGATCAACCCTCATTGCAGTCCCACCCAAGTGTTCAACATTTCACTCAGTCAAGTTCATGGCTAAAAGATTGATGAAGAAATATTTGTTTTGCTATTTTACCATGTCCTAAAATCATTGTAAGATTGATAATTTCTTTGTGTTTATTTATTGGTGTTGACACAAATCCCATCTCTTATTGATGCAATGAGCTTTGTGACCATTACACATCTTCAAAAGTGAGAAGGAGGAAACCAAAGCACTGCTTCTTTACAGATGTGTTTCCGGCCTTGACATTTCAAGAGTCAAATGCAGATGATATATGTCTGCAGGTGGTTTAACCCCATCCTGTCAAATAAGATCAGGTAAATCAAGATGTACAAGGACCAGTCTTTGTAGCAGTAACAGGAAAAAATAACTGTTATGGGAAAGCACAAAGAAATGCTGCAATGTCTCTATCACTCTCCCCCGCTCCCCTCTGTCCAAGACCACATCAGTCACCATTACCAGGCACATCTGTGTGTACTCTCTCTGTAGTTACACTAACTTGGAGAGCGAAACCTAATTATACATGAACCTCTGCTTGAAAAATTGCACCTATCGGAATATCCAATTGTCTCAAATGTTATTAAATAATTTTCAATTATTTGTTTATGTATAGTTGCAGCTGTAGTACTATTTTTGTATTTCAGCTGTTATTTGAATTAAAATGATCCATATAAATGGGCAGTCTTCTTTCATTAGTGCTTTATACTCTATAAATCATAAAATTAAAGTCACAGCAGAACCATAGAGTGCCCATTATAAATATTCCAGGTACAAGACTTCTGGTCCTGAGATAGCTTCTATCCAGGACAAAAGATGGATCTATATCATCACTATGAGAGTGTGTTAGTCAGGTTGCATACATGAAGGCTGAATTCTGAGTCAATCAAAGGAAACACTGGAAAGATGAGTTAATCCACCCTGTTCCATAGTTCCTTATCTCAAAAACATGAAAAATTCTTTTCTTTCCCCAAGGGGCAGAGGAAGTACCAGTCTATGGATGGTTGTGTAAGCTTGGATACTACAGTGCTGAGGACCACAGAAAGAAACCTTTGTATCTTTATATTTTCCTCCAACTTTTTAATGTTGCATAGTCCCCACCCTCTGGGAATTCCTACAAATATTCCTCCATCTCATTTTGCCTCTTTGTTTGTATAGCATATGCAGCTTCACCACCATGGAATCCAGCAGTGGCTAGGGTGAGGCTGTAAAACTATGAAACTTGAAGCATAATCATATGGTTTTAATGTGGATCAACCACCTCCTGAACCCTTCCTGTAATGGTAGTCTATCTTAAGATATGCATTAGTGAAGAAAATCAATTAAATTACCACCACTTAATGAACTATTGCTTGTTGGCTAGTCAGGGTACCTGACTCTGTTACCACAATTGAAAAAAATAGGCCGTAAAGGTCATAAAGTTGATGCATTTCATATCTGAGTGAAGCACATATTCAGATAGTAGCAAAAAGTATTGATTCATTTTGTTTGTATTCAGTCTTCTGTGGTCAAACAAGTCACAAACTACAATTGATAACAAAATCCCTTCTTTGGCATCTCTTTGCAGCAGACAAGGCCTAACATTCTCCCATTGCTCTTCCCATCCCTGAACTAAATGTCCTTGGACTACACCTTAGCAGGAATTCCTGGCAAAATGCTTAAGACAAGGAACTGGATCACTGCATGAATACAGGTACAGTCAAGGGTTAATTCAGTTCCAGTTAAGCTACAGTGTATTTCTTAGATCATTAAGAACGATCCAACGTTTGTACTGGTGCAAGGATCAGCATTCAGTTTGAAAACTTCTGGGCTTTTAACTTTACAGTTTCTAGTACATCCAAGTTTTCAAGCCCTAAGAAATTTGCAATCATGCAGTTGCTTGTAGCTCACATTGCAGTGTCAGCAGTGAGTGTCTTGCACGGCTTTACACAGGAAATGGCCATAAATGATCTGGACCAAATTTCCCCTTTTCCCTCAAGAGGACTTCCAGGGTCAGAGTTGAGGTCATCAACAGGATGGTGTGGGGAGACTCACACTGCAGCTATCTCTCATGTTTGCAGCTCATGGATAAACAATGGACCTCATTCTAAAATATTTCAGTCCATTAATCATCAAAAATACAAATATTTATAATGCAATAAGAATGTATTAGTCCTGTACACAGTGTCTGCCTGATTTACTCCCCTTTGTGCAGTTCATTAGCTGTTTTAATACAGGCTTCAGTTCTAAGGTGAGTTGTGCTCACTCTTCATCCATCTGTCCATGCACAGACTGTCTGAGAATGTAGGGGTCATCTTCCTGCTTGTGGATCTTGTTATGGTGTTCAGGAGAACTTAATCTTTCCAACTCTACTCTCTCCCTCCAAGGTTGACTAGGCCATGAGAAAGAAGGCACTTTCCCCAATTGCTTTGAAACTGGGAGCAGCTTCACAAAGCATAAAGAAAAGAGCAATCCGATAAAAACATTTTTTATACTCTGTTCCCAAATTGTGCCAAGCACTCTTCAAAAAAAGGTGCTGATCCAGAAGAATAGTATTTTCAGAATACACTTTCTTCTTTGGTTATTTTATTTGAACAATAAATGTTTCATTCTGCTCCACCAATGCAAATGGGTGTCAGCACAACAATGTACTTCCCCCTCTGTAACTGAGAGACGTATTTTGAGTCATGCACTTCCCTTTCCAAACCAGGTTCAGCACTTAGACCTGCAAAGGATGATTTTTCATAATACAGTGCAGTAATAACAATACCGTTTCTCTTGCAGAGCTACTAAACCTGACATAATATCATATCTAATGGGCCACTGTCAACAATGAACGGTCCATGAAAGAGCACACTCAGTGCTGTCACTTTCTAGGCAATTAGTTTCACCATTTAAATTATAACACTTCCAGTAATATTATGGCAGTGACATATGCACATCAAGAAAAAAACTGCATTCTGGCAATTCTTTACCCATGCTCATTACTTGCAGACCTGTGGAAAAGGCAATAGAATTAAAAAAAAAAAAAAAAGAAGAGAGGGGAGAAGGCAAAGCAACCCTGAGAAGGTATGAGTCCGTGATAGAAATGACTTATCAACATTAGTTGTACAGTATATGTTGTCAATTTATAGATACATAGATGTTGCTTGCATTTTTTTTACATATATTTGCTTAGCTAGACTCCTAGTTTCACAGCATAAGCTAATGGATCAAAATTACATAGTGCATCTTTTTTTCTTTCATAATTCAAACATAGAAACATAGTTCTGCTTACTTGCTTAACTTACTAACAGAATGCAGTGTCTCTTCTATACAGAGATCAGCTTTGCATTTTGCTATGCCCAGGCACCAGTGCAGATCAGCAGAACCATACAGCTCATGCTTTAGTGCAGGATCTTTCCAATAGAGAGCTAGATTTTTGCTCCAACCAGTTATAGGAACTGGGCAGAGCGGGAATGTACTGTGGCACCATCTAGCAAAATAACAAGGCAACTCAGTCTTATTCTCTGAGCACAGACTAAAATGGGGACAGGAAACAAATAACTGGAAGAGAATTCAAAATATGGGCACCACATCCCTTTTTTGAGACAGGTGAAAAAGTGCTTTAAGGATCATTTGTAAATATACACCCCTTTGTCAAATAGGGATTTGTGCTGTCATAGCAGAAGCTAATTTCTTATATTTCAAGGCAAATGGAATAGAATATGTAATCTATAGTGATGATTGATGCCTCTGCAGAAGTGGATTAAAAAGCAAAGTAATTTCTTAAGTGTAGGCTTCTGCTTTAACCTTACTTGAAATCACCAACTGAGGCAAAAACCTAGTGTATCCTGAGAACTAGGATGTTTTTAACAGTGATTTATTTACTGGCCATAGAGAAGCCACCTCATCCTGGTTTTCAGTGTCTCCATATGTGCAATGAAAAACAACCCAATTTATTTTACAGGATTGTAGCGAAAATAAATTATTGCACACTTACTGGTTGTTCTGAAAGCATGACCAAAGCCGAAGCAACTATTTTCTTTCCTATTAATACTATAGTAAGGCAGCTTTCAGACAGAAGCTTAAACTTTTAAAGAGAAATGAAGAACTAAAGCCTGGAGATAAGAAAAGAAAACATGTTATTGTATTAATGAAAGCAGCTCTGCTGTTCTTGCTTTACCTTGGGTAAGGAGGTGAGCTCCTCAGATGGTATAAATTACATTACTTCCAGCTGCCTTCAAATGATGCTCTTTCACACTGACTGAAATCCTGGCCTGTGTTCTCTAGCAGCTCTGACCTTGGAAATTCTTTTGCTTGAAGAAGTTTTATGGAAACCTTGCCTTGAAAACATTTCTTTTTGAAAAACAGGCACTCAAAGAAGGTTTTTTTCATCAAACGACAAATAATTGCTAAGTTTTCTAAATAGCATTTAGTGAAGTTAAACACAGAATCACATAACCACAGAATAAACTGAGTTGGAAGGGACCCACAGGGATCAAGTCCAGCTCCTGGTCTTGCACAGCACTGTCCCCAGGAGTCACACCATGTGCCCAAGGGCATTGTCCAAAAGCTTCTTGAGCTCTGTCAGGCTGGTGCTGTGACCACTTCCCTGGGGAGCCTGTTCCAGTGCCCAAACACCCTCTGAGTGAAGAACCTTTTTCTGATACCCAACCTAAACCTCCCCTGACACAACTTCAGGCCATTACACAATTAGCCTGACTTTATAAATCCTGTTGCCTGGTTTCATACTTTAATTTTCTTATCAAATGAGATGTTCTGTAATTATTTTAATTTCTATAATCTCACCAGTACAATTCTGCTTGCAATTTCTGATAGATGTTTGGGATGTTTTAAAAGATTTCCTTAGTAATCTGCTACTTTTTCCAGTCATTTTTAAGTGTCTGTAAACTTGTGGGGATGGGGGAAAAATTATAAGCAAGTAGTTTGAATCTAAAAATGTTGAAACTGTTATTTCAGACATAATTCAGTAAATAAATTGCCCTGATATTCATGAGCACAAAGTTCATTTTTCAGGTAGACTTTTTCTTGCTTTTCTCCTTTTATCTGAAATAAGTAATTTCTTTAAATCTCTGTTTAAGCCTCATACTATCCTCTCTTTTCCCAACAATTCTTATTTCTTTTCATCATATCTTCTATAAAAAAAGCTAATTTTTGGAATATCTACTCTGAAACCTGAATGCAATTAAATTCTCTGCAATACTTTACTAATTAATTCATATACCACTATATAATATTGGTGAAACACTGACAGAAGAGATCACATTTCTGATTTTCCCACCTCTCCGAAGACACACAGACAGCTTCCAGGTCTGAGGGATTTTCTCTTCCTGGCTTCTCTTAGTCCCAGTAGTATTCCGGGTAAATGTTTCCATCTGCAGGGTGTAACCTCAAAATACAGAGCTCTCAGCTGTTTTCTGGGCAAACACATAACTTGATAGGGACATATACAACACACCAGGTTGTCAGTGCAGAATATACATCCATACTTTGCTTCCCCTGGCAAACACAGGCACAGCAGTCCCTGACACAGTGGACTCAGCAGGGTTCCTTTCAGCACCAGGTTCTTCCCATGGGTGGGATGTCCCCACAGTCACTGCCTCCCCAGGGACCCTGAACCCAAGCACAGCTAATGGAATTCTCATTCCAAGTCACACTGCGGCACCTAGGGAGCCATGTGGACACAGACGATGACCACACTAATAAACCACAGCAGAAGGGGTCCAGTATAACCCACAGGACTGGTCTGTGCTCCTGCCACCATTGCATGGACTGATGGGAGGACTTGACCTAGAACCTCGTGGAGACCCACAGTGTCAGTCAATTATAGGCACACTGCTTCACTCAAATG
Source organism: Corvus brachyrhynchos (assembly GCF_000691975.1). Classification (NCBI taxonomy): domain Eukaryota; kingdom Metazoa; phylum Chordata; class Aves; order Passeriformes; family Corvidae; genus Corvus; species Corvus brachyrhynchos. Next base: position 3,001,313 of record NW_008240221.1, read on the forward strand.
TATTTTTAAGACCAATGTTTGGAAACATTCGTACATCTGATTGCATATGTTATTTAGCCACCTGCAATGGCTATTCCGTACATAAAGACAAATTTCTGTTGGCTTCTTGACATGAGTTTAAAATATGTTTGTGAACACAGCTATGTGGGAAACGATTTGAAACTGGGCCTTCTTCCATTCTGCTTAAACAATCCCTATGGCTTCAGGGTAAACCAAATAGAAGGCATTTTATTTAGGATCTGGCAAGTGTCCACACCCCAATTTTTCACAAAGTCGTGATACTCTTATGCCGAAAAGTTGACATATATGAAACCTTTGTGCAGCAAAAGGTCATACTAACAATAAAGCAAATGGACTATGGTTTAGGTCTAGTTTTTTTGTACCGTGACAAATTCCCCCGTAGGATGAACTGCAGAGAAATTATCTCTGGAAAAACAGACTGATTATTCCTGGTTTCATTAATAAGCTGTCAGTGTCTCCCTCTAAAAGATCCACATATGCAAATAGTGGTCTTCATATATTTAGATTTTTCTCTATCACCTTAAAACTATCCTATCTTGCTGCAGCTGTGTCCTTTCCAAGCTGTCAGATTCGCATATTAACTGATATTTCATCAATTTGGCCTGAGCTGCATTTGTAACTGAGTCCCAAGGGGAAAAGCTAATGCATTAAACAGAACATTAGCCTCCTGGAAGTCATATTTCCTTCAGAAGCAAAGAAGCCTTCCTCAGCTGAGCTGTACAAACCAGAAGCACCAAGATGGCGTGGAGAATCTCATATTGTTCCTTGTGAATTTTTCATGAGGGTTTCTTCCCAGGCATCTCTAACATCCAGCCGTACGCCACTGACCTTTACTTATCCCCAACCTCATAGTAAAGATGGGAACGGTAAAAATGAACTGGACCTCCACATTTTTGGGTGTATTTGATACAGAATCAAGGATATCAGGGAATATTTGGAGCTGGGGATGGGAATCAGGTTGGATGGATGTTAGCTTGCCATAGCCCAATGTCTACAGAATCATGCAGTGCCGAAGGTAGTTAGTTTGTAGCTGTACAGATGGTCATGGATGATAAGATTTGCCTCAGGCAGGAGAGCTGTTCTTGCTTATTCTACTGAAATGCAGCCTTAGACATTTGTAGCTAAATTGCTTTGATTTTTTTTTTTATTGTAAACTCCTCAAGTTAAAAGGGTAAAGCTCAATTTATGAACAAGATATCAGAAGGCAAAGTTTAAAATGCAAGCATCCCTTAACCTAGTTTAAATATGAATTTCAGAAACAATTTCATTTGAAATACATTTAACTTGTAAGCTTACCAATCGCATCATTTCCCATAGAGTTCAAATCAAGGCTCGGCAGAACTTTCTCATTAATGCATCAAATAATGCAGATGTCCTTTTCTTGCCCCCTTTGAAGTGACATATGCTTCAATTTATTTTTAATCTTCTTAGTGATGTTGTAAGTAAAGCTGCCCTGTGTGACATATGAGGTTACTATTTTCTTCATTGCTATGAATCTGGAGAACCCAGGCAGTAGTGGCTAAATGCAGATTGAATCAGGCTGTTTAAACTAAACACCAAGGAATGAAAGCCAACATTTAATTGTGAGGACATACACAAAGGCAAATGCAATGAATTTGCCCCTTGCACTAAGACAGAGAATACACTAAACACTTAAAACCCCACATCTGCACTTCTCTTTTACAAGGCACATTTCCACTGCCAGATGAAGTCTTTTGGCTGTAGCTGTGTGGAACAACAGTGTCATCCAGTGGTTACTTGGCTAAACACACTCTGCCCTTCCCTCCAGGCTGTCCAAAGTCTGTATCCCAAGCTTGCCTCATTGCTTGAGTGATAACAGCCCGAAAATGAGCCGGCATGACCAGCTTGCCCTCTGCATCACACCTTTAAGGAATATTTCTTGTAACAGAACTGCTCTCTGCAGCCTCAGTGCTGGGTAAGGATCTGGACTCATGAGGACCCTGCCTTTTGGACAATGCAGAACAAGCAACTGCTGTGGCCAAGGCCATTTCCACACATGTTTTTAGAATCTGACTCTGGGAATCCCTTTAAGAACACCAGACAGCCAAAGGCGGGCCAGATAAGGAGACACTTGGCTACCCTCCCTTGGCTTCTGGCATTCACAGTCCATGAGCTTCCCAAACCAGAGGCAGCACCTCCATGCCCTGAGCCTGACATATAGTTTGTCCAGTTGCTCAGTAAATGTTTGATCCTTCCACATGCAGGGTTATGTGTGCTTTTGCAGGGAAACATATTCTCTTGCCTACTTTGACTCCACCACCAGCCTTTCTTGTTCTTACACTGGAGGAGGAAATGAATAATCTATTCTGATACACTTTTTCCAGGCCACCACAATGCCAGATCTCCCCTCATCCCCCTTTCCAGCAGCCAGACCTGTATTTGATCACAACAGCCACTCCACATCTTTGAGCTTCTTTGACCTTCTCTGTGCCACTACCAGCTCTACAATTTCCTTTTTGAGACAGAGAGACATGACTGAAGATAATATTCAAGAGTAAAGATGGCATTTTTGGCAAAGTTGAAACTTTCACTCTCAATAAAAGAAAGTAAAAATTACAAATAGAGTTTTCTTTCATTTAAATAACATAAAGATCTTTGCTGGTATTAAAATAAATTGATTTGGCTTTATTGTTTTCATGCATTTGCCTCTGACCTAAAGATTAAATATTAATATTATCCTCTATATAACATATCTACAGTATTTAATATTTTATACTCTGATTTGCCATGGTCTAAATGAAATCCTCTAATATTACTGAACTGAAACTCTCTGACATTCTCAAAATAAAATGCAATAAGTGTTCTGATGTTTCCAAACTGAGGGAAATAATTAAAAATAAAAGATTCAGTCTGTCATAAAATTCAAAATTTCCATTTTAGGTTGGCATGAGATGTTTTAAAAGAAAATAGCTTGGGAAAACAGTTCTATCTTCTCAAGTTTAGCTGCAAGAGTTTTCCAGATGGGAAATGATGCAGTTTCTCATGGGAATATCATGCTTTCCATATATTTTGTTAAAGAAGTGCACATGATCACTTTGGAAAAGATATATTAAACTTAAGATTTATGCTTTGTCTGCAAGAAAAAGATTCTGCCAGGGAAAAATAAAAACTAAAGTACACCCTAGAAGAGGCCATCTTTATGACTAAAGATATTTTTTTTTGTGAGATACTATTCTTTTCAAGGCTTAATTTTCCTTTCTCTTGAACAATATCTTTAAAAGAAATTGAACAGTCTCAGAGTCCAAGACCCCTCTCCCTCCTTTTGTCCATGCAGACTCATTATTTTACTGCAGGAGAGCACTGGAGATAAGGAATTTTATAAAAGAACATAAGTGATTTAGGCACAATTAGATATGTGCTTTCAAACCTGCTAGGTGCATTTAAAAGTCTCCCTAGACAGGTTATGACCATTTACATCCTCATTTATATGGCCTGCCAGGGCTACTTCTTTAAATTAGCTTGAGGCAGGCCAGATAAACCCAGAAGGAAGTCAGTTGTCTTTTCTTTTGGCATATAGATAGCCATTGCTCTGCTTTCAAGGCCAACAACAAACAAGATGAGGGTAGAGATAAAGAGGACAAAGACTAAACCATCTTTTTCCTTAAGAGCTCATCACGCAAGCAGCAAAGCGTCAAGACGAATTGGATGAAATAGTAAATTCCAATAGGAACAATACATCTTTTGAAAAGAAAGGCTGCCAGATAGCCTGAAAATGTTCCTTGGCTAGATTACCTCTTCTCCAGCAAAGCTCATGAAATCATCACGCTAAGCAATCACAGATAAAATGATGGGGTAATTATGAAGGTTTAAGCAATAGTACTTGAACTTGGCAAAAAAGCAAGATAAAAGCTCTCTGTTCATTAGTGTTATTAGGCTTCAGTTTGTGCTGGAAATCTGTGATATTTTAGGGAGCCTGGGAGCATAACTCAGCTTCAAGAGTAGTTTCTGACAGAGCCTACAACGAAAGAAGGGGAAAGCAAGCATGATAACATCTCTGGCAGTCTGAATGGAACTGGGTGCTGGGGGGTAGGAGGAGGCCAGAGGAGGAATTATAATGCTCCTCAAAAGGTAGCATTGCTAAGAAAATTTTGGGCAATGTGTTTTGAGAATCTGGAGGAAGAAGGAAGGTTTTATATGAAGGTGACCTTCAGAAATCGTAAGCAGAGCATGATCATTGACCTCTGCCTAGAGCAGGAAGAGAAAGCTGTGTGTTCCTGGGGGGAGGATGGGGTCACATCTACAGATGCAGCCCATATGTCTTTTTGTTCGGATTTTAATGGAACTATATAACACTGATGCCTTTTTTATTTAACATACTGTTTTGTTTGGGGTTTTTTCTGTTGCTGTTACTGGGCTTGGGTTTTTTGTTTCTTTATGTCTTTGGCAGGGCTTGCACAGGTGTGTATAGCTGCAGCTTTCACATGGCAGAGTACATATACACACATATGTTCTGGTTTTATCTGAAATAAGTTTTTTAGCTTCCAAGGTGAAAGAAGTAGAAGAAGGACAGTAAAGTCTTTAGCTATCTGAGCAGTAGTGCACAGAAAATTCCAACTGTGAGAGGGGAAGAGAAAAAGTTCATTCACTGCAAGTGAGAGGCTGAAACAGACAAAGAGCAACCTCAGCTGCAAAAAATCTTGAAAAACTATTGGCAGTATATACATTACACACATATGGGCATATAAAGGGTTAAACCCAACATCTGAGACAATGTAGTGAATTTAACCTCCTGTTCCCAATGAAAAGTTCCTTTAACCATGACTCCCTGCAATTGTTGGAAGCCAGACCTTCACAACCAAACTATGCCTTGCCCAGGCTGCAGGCTGGTGGGTGGAGGTCCCCTAATTCTCTTGGGCTTACAAAACCTGAGGAGACACATCCACTGACTCTGAGGGGTAACAGATCTCTCCTCATCTCTCCACACTGCTCAGAACAGTTCAATAAGACCATGCTTCAGATAACAGCAGAGGCAGCTGAGTGATAGCACTTCATTCTCATCCTGCAGCAAGTGAAATATTCCAGATCCCCACAATTGCAGCTGTAATTCCATTGAGGTTTTCTGGTGACATTAGCCAACTCCCCAAGTCTTTCTCTTGATGGAATTAGAGACCTGCTATGGTCTGTGGGATAGACATCAATGCTGATGTCATTAGCATCAGCACTGGTTCTGCCTGGAAAGGCTGAACCACTGAAAAGGAGCTTCTGAAAGTAAGAGCCATTTGAAATATTGGTTTAATGGGAAGACAAAGAGCTCATGTAGCTAGCTCAATGTAGTTTTCAAGATACAATTGCTAAAAGATATAACAATGTACAGAGAATCAAATGTGCGGTTTACATTATGTTTTTACATGGTACCTCCCTGCTTTTCACCTTGCTTGCATCAATATCAATTAAAATAGCATAACTGATGGCAGTGGGATCCCATTGCATAAACCCATCTGATGTGAAGTCATGATCAAGCTTTAAGTACAAATATATCACTAATTCTAGGACTGCAGCCAGACAATGGTGCAAATTTTCATTACCTAAGGTGCAGTTTTGTGCCTGGAGCTCTGTTTGCACAGGGCTTCACCTCCTCTAGAAGGTTGCCTAACTGGTTTCTGCACTTTGTCATCTAAGTGGCCCAAAAATATGCTGACAATAAAAGCTTTTTTTGACAGTTGTGTAGAGGCTTCTAGTGGGGAGATAAACAGAGAGTGGAGGTTATTCATCCTTGTCCCTCCCCCACCCAGCCTAACTCTCCACCCAAGCTAGCAGAGCCAAAAATGTGTCCACCGCAGAAGCTTTCTCTTATTTTTGAAAGTTAATCTCCTCCAGAACTGGATTACCACTGTCTAATCCCTTTAACCACAGGCACATAATGCTGGAAATGGATAACTTGCTTAGAAACCTGCTCAGAGCACACACGTTTAAGACACTTCCAGAGCCTTTTGGCTGCTCGGCATCACAGCTGTTAGAGCAGACACTGCCCGGTGCTTTGTGCTGGCTCCTGCCTTGCTGAAGAGTCTGTCACACCCTTCCTCTGTACATCACCAAGGGGGTTCACTGAGCTGCCGTGCACTACCCTCCACATTAAGCTCCAGCTCTGCTATTCCACCTCCTGCCTCCTCAGAATGTGTTTTATATTTTAGTCAGGGAGCTGCAGTAAAGACTTTAAATGAGTGGTTTCTGCTCATTACACAAGCCTGCTGTCCTATTACACAGATAGATGTTGTGCTTCTCATCTCGCTAGAGTCTTCTGCAGCAGTTTGTATACCGATTCCCACACTACACTGGTTTGTATTTACATTTCAAAACACCTGTCTAGAGATATGCATGCAGCACAAAAATTAAAATTACAGCCTAGTGCTGGAAATATGCTAAATATTTCTGCCTGGTTGATATTGCACTGGAATGTGGGAGAGGGAAGATGAAAAAAAAGCATTATTTCATTCAGAAAGTATATGAAGAACCAAAGCTTTTTTTGATCAGTGTTGTGAAGCTCAAAGGTGAGTAATAGTACAGGAGTGATAACACTTGGTTGATGAGTCAGCACTGAGCCGGGAGGCAGTGACATTGTTTTTTACTCTGAGCATTGCTGGAATTTGTTCCACAATCAGACAGTATCTGTGGAATTGATTAAGTACAGACAGCAATACTGCTTATAGTCTAATCACTGAAAGGCAGCTTCTAAACATATAATTACTTATACAGAAATTCATCCGTGCTCTGTCCTGAATTATCATATAAAAAAGAATATTACTAATATTCTCTAATGACACAGCAGGAAGATAATGATGGTACAGTATATTCTGAGTCTCACATTAAAGACCAATCCAATCCTACACTGTGACTGAGGGTGTGAAGTTAGAGCAGTCAACCACAGTCTTACCCACCTGGTAACCTTCAGTGTTCATACCTTCTTGATGTAAGATGGAAGGGGTGTTTTACTCTTTCAGCATAAGCAAACCTCAAATTTACACATACTTACAGAACGATCATTGCATTTGCCTGCAGGCTCCCTGCAGTACCAGTTTCTAATCAGATAATGTATTTTCACTATGTGTAATGTCTAGAAATTCATTCTGAATTACCCATGATTACAAAGTTTTAAGCTGGTACAAAGAGAAACTGTCATAAAATGAAATAAGACCCTGTCTAAATAAATCACTGATAATGGAGAGCAAGGACATTATTTCTTTTTGTCATTTTAATATTGACCAGCACTGGCATAACCAAATAAGAAGAGTTGTTAGCTTCAGAGATTCCTACTACATTGGGAACAGAAGTGACAGTATGCCAGTATGCTGCATGTGCATCACTTCTGTCTCCTAGGCATAACAGGGAAGCAATTTATCACTATAGTGCACCTAACATGTTCCCATATATTAGACAGTCCCTTCGTCATATGTTTTTGCCTCCATTTCAACAGCAGGTATGAAATGTCACACTTGTATTTACTACTACTGGGTTCTGCTGATGCAGGCTCTCAAAAGCCTTTGTACTACAAAAGCCAATCTTTCACGAGAGAAGACATGAAAAAAATGTACAAAGACTGTGCCAAGGTAGGTGTCTGCATTGGATTGGCTGCTGTTGGCAGAAAGTCAAGGTCTAGGTAAACTGTTTTGGAAGTGGTTCAGATGCTCAGGCAAAGTCTAGACTACATCCAGCACACGAACTTCACCAGCTGTCAGGAGATTTCCAGGGAGACAGCTGGCAAGTGAGGAAGTCTATCAGCCTGTGGAGGCCCAGACATGTTGATGCTGCCTTTTTTTCATGCTTCAGCCAGAGCAGCCTGAGGATGGTCTTTGTCTTTGGAAGGGCAACTACCTGTAACTCTGAACTTGTTTCAGTCATTTCAAAGTGAAAAGTGTTTTCCATATGCTGAAGATTTGTTGTTTTATTTATGATTCTGTGATGGCTTACTGTAATGAAAGAGTGCAATATGGGCAGTAATCTCACTGGAGCAGAAATAAAAAATTATCTTCATGTATTAAGATAGTTAAGACTTCAAATATTGTTAATTTCTTAAAATAATTCTTAAATGAGAAAACTGAATCTACACAAGACATTTGCTTCCAGTCTGTGCAATGGGCTTGGTTCTCAATGCTGCAGTGACTAAGAAGTGCTCAGACATCTCTGATAACAGAGATTACATATATGTTTTAACTAATCATGTACAGAAAAATTTTGCAGCTTTTAATTCTAATTTTGATCCATTTCCTACAAAATTCAAAGGTCCTTTCATTAACTGAAAGACTTGATGGTGATGTGAGATTTATAAATCTGGATTTTAAGTTAGGTAATTTAGATTACTTGGGATAATCCAAAGCACATTCTTAGTTTGACCAGCAGATGCTTTGTGTCCCAAAATGATGAATACAGAAATTTTTAATTTACCTCTCGGGAAAGCAGAGACTGCTACTCCAGAATAGGGTACACGTCTGGGCCACACCTGCATGCTGAGCTGCTGTTAAATTCTTAGCACAGTCCTGAGAATGTTTAATGGACTAATACAAAATACTTCTCTTTCCAGGAGGAGAGCAGATGACTCAAGAAACTGTCGAGGCTCCTCCTCTGGCTGAGACACCGTTTGCCACTCCAAAAAACAGTATTTGATATTTTCAACCTTTTACTCTGGGGCTTTGCAAAAGTTCCTAAACTCTAACTGTTTGAACTGTACAAGCTATAGACAGATCTTAAAATGACTGCAACACCCAGATGAAGTCTCTGCCTCAGTTTCTCCAACAGCTGTGCCCATTCTCTGCAAGCTAGGCTGGATCAGCTCAGAATTCACAAATCTTCCTGTGCAGAGTTTGCCCCAGAGAAATGCTTCTGAATCTCCTGCTTATGAAAGCACAAACAATTTTCCTAGTTTGAATAAAACTCTTAGTGTCGTCTTACCCTGGAAGGGCTATTAAAATGTTGCCAATTTATGCATTGAACCCAAGCATTATGGCATCTTGTGTTTACCTTCAATAGACAAGAAAAAATGAAGCAAAAGCTTCATTGCAAGCATTTAGTACAAGGAGTTCATAATTTTAAATTCATGAATTGCAAATAAACAGGCCTATAATAGGTGATGAACATAAGTGCCAAGTAGTTTTTATGTCCATTATATTCTCACCTTAGCAAATCAAAATGATTAAAAATTACTTTGATGGCAAAATAAGAACAGGTTTAGAAGGGAAGATACTACTGCTTAAAAAACAGTATTTGTCTCACAGTAATAGGTGAAATTTGCCCAATTCACTCATTTTGGCCATCAGCGTTTTTGTGATGGAGCAGTGGAAAATGTACAGTTGGGAAAAGACCTTTTTTGCTATTTTAATTTAAATCTGCTACACTGTCTCATATAATGCAGATGAGAACGCATTGAGGGAACATGCTGGTGAGTCACATGGATTAAGTCAGCCTGGCCAAGATTTTATTAAACTGAGAAAAGCAAAAGGTTATACAATTAAGTGCAATAGCAGAAAGATGACAGGGTGCACTTTTTCTATCCAGAATACACACACAGCAAAGAGTACCAGTCTCTGTGTGATTAGTTGTGTACTGACACATCTAATATGCGTTTCAAAGAATTTGTAACAAAAGACAGGCTACTCCAGCAATTTGTTTCTCAAAATACATTAACTTCCTTGGGGCTAAATTGCGGCGCAACTTCCAGAGCCATACAAGGGAACAATAGGACTCAGACACTCCTTAAAAAATTATACTGTGAGTGACTGAGCTTGCCTTGTAGTCTGCTGCTGGGGCATTGGAACATTATCCAGGCCTTTGAATGGGTTTCACAGAAAACCCACAGTTTGGCCCTGAAAGAATAAATCTTCGTCATTATATTATGCCTGAATTGTCAGCATTAACATACCAATGGTTACTTTTGGAAGTTGCATGGTGTTGCTGGTTAATAAAATGGTCAAGTACATGTAAAGAGGGAATTCTGAATATTGCAGGGGAATATTTATAATTTAAGTTTTTCAAGGCAAAATTCAGTATTACTGTTGGTTTCAGAGTGGTGGCACAGTCTGCGTTGGGGCTGGGGGAGGAAGTGTAAAACGGGAAAGGAAGGTTTAAGGGGGCAAAAGTTTCGATGAAGGGAGCTTAAAAAAGAGGGTAGTGAAGGAAAATTTGTGGCAGAAAGGAAAAGCAGCAGAAAGCTATAGGTGGAAATGCTTTCCTTTCCTGATCAGAGGTGGGAATAGAGGCAGCAACTTCAGGTGGGTGGGAGCAGTGCATGCCAGCCTGGGAAGCAGGGCAGCGTGGCAGTGCTGGGTGCGGCCGGAGCCTGGGCACAGCTGCACGTCCAGATGGACCTTGCAGACACTGCCTCGCGCATTTTCTCCTGCAGCCAGCACACCCCTGCAGCCCTGCTCGCACAGGCACCAGCACACACACACGAGTGCCCCTCTGAGAAGGTTACAGTAACCAGCGGATATAATTTTACTTAATCCTTTATGACGTTTTTAATTAAAAAGGCTTTAGTGCTTTTCTAGCGTGACATTTGATTGCACTCTAGATAATGCACCCTTGCCGATTCTGGCAGCAGTAAAGCGCTCAGAAAATATATGAAATATTTTTATAAGGAATTCTGTCTGATCTGTCTTCAATGGGAAACACAATGATTTCAAACCATGTGTATTCTTTTCAATAAAACAGCAATATATGCCACAGCAAGATAACTGAAGAAAATCACCCTGTCCAAATTACTGTACACTCTAAACTGTTTTCATTCTTGCTGCTTAGATTCACATTTTTTTTAATGTAAGAATTAACTGAAATTTGTTGCACCATTTTGAAGCGCTGACTGAAATGAAACCTGCTACAAGCTGTTTCTAGCCTGTCTGAAAAAACCTGGATCTGATTCTCTTGTCATCCCTACCATTTTAATTTACTCGACTTAATCCTCATTTTCATCTAAAGCAGAATCATAGCTCCTCACTCCTCAGAAACTGTCAGAATTATGTCTTATTTTTTATCACTATTTTATGTACTCCTTTGATTTATTCAGATGTATTCCTTTATCCACTTTGGTCAGCAATAATCACACTTTGCTTAAACACAGTACCTTGTTAATCTCTGACACTGAGCTGTAATGCTATGCTCTTACCTGGATTTATGCAAATCTGAAAGCAGAAATGCTGCGACTAAGGACTTCACACACTTTGATGACAGGCATGCACTTGCAAGATCAAAGAACAAACTTCTAGTCCCACTGTAGTCATCTGAAGGTAGCCATTGACAAAACGAGCTCCTAGATTTTTCTCAAAATAATAGATCTCCTAGAGAATTATTTAGCTGGTTGTTTTGGTGGTTTTTTTGTTTGTTTGTTTGTTTTCAAAAACAAAGCTTTTAACGTTTCAAATTGTTTCTACCAGAATTGAAGGAAAAAAGTATTTTTTATTAATTCTGAGGAAAAAAAATCCTGTCTAGAGCAAAGTTGATGTTTTTAACAAAAAAAAACTTTTTTTTTTTTTTGCAGTTTGTTGCAAAAACCGTGTATGTTTGTTTTGTCCTGAGAATAAAAATTCAGTGGAATATTCCTGAAGAAAGCTTCAGTCATGGGAAACAAATTAGTCATTTTTGTGACAAATTTGTCTATAGGTCCATCACAATAGTATGTAAATGCTTCCCAAATGGATTTGTCCTCATAGCATCCTTATGACATCAATAGTTCTTCCCCTTCTTTGGTATGGATGATGCAAAACGCACATCAAGACCTCCTCCTCATTTGTTAAACCCTGATTTTAAATGCCAAGCCCCAGATTTTTCAAACCATGCTGTTAAAAGGTGCTTTATTTATGATAGAGTGTTTTATTTACCCTGTGTGTAATTCCCACTGACTCAGACTCTCCCTGAAAGCTCAGCATTGCTGCCAGCCAGGTATCCCCTGACAGGCACTGCAGTGAGGAACACGCACATCTGGGCCACTTGCTCAGGGACACAGGGTGACCTGACCTTGCAAGAGCATTGGTGCTCGACTGGACCTGCCCCAGCCTTGGCCCATCAGCCTGTACAAGGAGAAGGATGGACTGGCAGGGGACAAGGCGTGTGTGTTGCAGGAAGGAGGTGGCTCCTCAGGGGACAGCTCTGGGGGCTGTGTGTTGTCTAGGCAGATTTCTTTGAATTTGATAGATACTTGAAAAAATCAGTCCCACACTGGATATGCTGTAAGACTATTATCTCAGAGGGGCTGGTGAGGAAATTGTTACCCCCCCACTGAGATGGCAAAGGGCTTCACAGTCAGAGGACACACTACTTCAGTGACCCATCCAACCTTCCTGTGGCTGCAAGCCCTTCGCTGCTTTCCATTTTTATGGTAAGATGAAGGTCCTTTTTAACAAAGCATTGCTAAAGCCCTGTCTTGAGCCATTTCCTGAATCCCATCCACCTCTTGTAGTGGGTGAAGTGGGGATAGAGAAGAAAATGTTTTGTCCGACTGGATCTGGTGAATCCTGTCTCATTCACCAGCACAGGAGCCTCAAACAGTGCCATCTGCCCTTTGGCCGCATACAGAGAGTGGTCCTCTGTTGTGCATATTCAAGTGCATAGCTCCTTGCTTTTGGGTTATCCCCAAACTTTTTGATCCTTCGGCTGATATAACAGAGCTCTTCTTTTTCCCAGTGAGCTGGGAGAGCTGGTGGAAGCAGCCCTGTGCCATCGTGCATGATGCCCAGTGCTGGATGTGGGTGATGAGGCTGCAGGGAGAGCTCTGCCCAGCCCTGTCAGACCATGCTCACCAGCAGGAGCATCAGGTTTCTTTAACAGCTTGCCACTGCAGTGCAGAGGCTTATGACTTGCCCAGATGCTGGTAGGCTTTGGGTTGGGTTTCTTTGTGAGTGCTGCCCTCATGTTTCTGACACGTAGTCAGGAGTGGTTCATAACCCAGGTTTCTGCTGCAGTGCAAACCATGGAGATGAGAGTCCTTTAACCAAATGGTGGCTGAAACTTTCTAAAATGGGTGACGCAGCTTGTCTTTTCCTACGTGCCATGCTGGGAAGTCAGTGTGCTGGTTTTGAAATGTTTCTCCTGAATATTTTGCTAACACTTTTCCAAACAGCATTAACTCTGGGGCAAGCATGATGCAGGGGATATTTCAACTCAGAAAAACTAGCAAAGTTATGAAAAACTAAAAATGGTGTCTTAAAAGAAGACATTTCAAACAACATTCATGTCTTGGAGTGACTTTATGATGTATATCCCCTATCACCGCTCTATGCCTAGATGTGATTCCTGTGCCTTTCTGTGTCTTTAAAACTGGGTGCGAGAGAAGGTGAAAAAGAAAAAAAAGCCAGATAAACTTTTCAAAGCAGTTTGTGCTCCAAGGACACAGAGATAGCTGCTACTGCTGCTGCAGAGCGGAGGCAAGCACCTTCCTGCTTTTCCCAGCTCTTGGCTCCTTTTGTCAGAAGAGAGAGACGGAGAGTTAAACTCATTTGTTTCCCTGGGACTTCCGTTTCTTCTTCTTCTCTTCTGGAACTGTTCGGCAGCACCAGAACATACCTGGGAGACAGTGTATCTCTGGCCCGGAGGGGCCTACACCAAAAACCCAGCTCTGAAGAGGAGGAGAGAAGCCACACCCACAGAAAGGACTCTAAAATCTTCCCAGGTTTCTCTCCACAGCGAGAGGTTTTATTATTTAGCATTATTATTCTTTTCCCATTGTGCATTGTGTCTGTTAAATAAATGGGTTTTTTCCTTTTACCTTCCTCTGAGGAAAAATTCTTTTTTCCCAAACCTGGTGGGGGAGGGCTGGCTGTAACCTGCCTTCTATCAGAGAACGTTCAAATTTGGACCTTCCTCCAAATTTGTCTCAAACCGGGACAATTCACCATAAAGAACACTATTTATAAAGTTTAGAAAAGGCATGGACTTACATAATACCTGTAACTTTTAAGGCACTACAGCTATTTTTTCAACAGTAAATCTTTCCCTTGCTTTAAAATCAAAATTCAATACAGCCTTGACTATGGAGCTAATATGTTATGTCCACAATGAAAAAGAACTGGCTGGATGGCCAGGCCCAGAGAGTGGTGGTGAATGGAGTAACATCCAGCTGGTAGCTAGTCACTAGTGATGTTCCCCAGGGCTCACTTTTGGGGACAGTCCTGTTCAATAGCTTTGTCAATGACCTGGCACAGGGATTGAGGGCACACTCAGTCCATTTGCAGATGACACCAAGTTGTGTGAGGGGTTTTGCAGCAGCAGTGAGCTGGCAGAAGGGGGTTTTACCCCTCGTGTGCCGACACAAAGAAGCCCAGAGGTCAACGCTGAAACGCCTCTGGAAGGTGGCACTCAGTGCCCGTCACACAATGAAAAGGGGTTGAGCTCCTCACCCTGAAGGGGCTGTATCCTTCTGTCGCCATTAAGCAGGCACGCAGGCGAAGGCAAAGAAGAAAAAGAGGGGACTCTCCATATGTGTTCCATGCAGGTTTATTCCCGTGAAAAGACAGGGACGAAGAAGCCAGTTGGTGGGAGGGTCCAGGGAATCTCATACTGGGTACAGAATAGGTGGGGAAAGGGATCTCAGCCAATGGGATAGAGACAAGCAGGGGGGATTGACAGCAAGGGAACTAACACATAGGAGGGACTGAGGGAAGGATCCAATGGGGCGTCGAGGAACAAAGAACTTTCTAGAACTGATAGATATTAAAGAAGGGAAATGAATATACATAACTTCATACAAAAAACAGGGAAGGGAAAACATTAACCAGTTGGGAGAAAACATGCAAAAGACAGAACAAGGGACTCATCGGTTCTCACCATGATTGAAAGTTACATGCTAAACTTGGGTTGCTGACCACCACAGCTGGTTGTTTGAGTTTTTGTCAGGAGACAGAGTGGCTGGAGCACTTGTACTGCCATAGTTGTGCAGCAGTGTTGATCTCCCAGAGATTAGAAAGGCTGTATGGTGATGTTGGGCCCAAGGCCAGTGGTATGAGATTCAGTAAGACCAAGTGCTGAGTCCTGCCCTTGGATAACAACAACTGCAGGAAGTGCTACAGGCTTGGGGCAGAGCGGCTGGAAAGCTGCCTGGTGGAAAAGGATATGGGGGGGCTGAGAACCAGCTGAACATGAGCCAGTGTGTGCCCAGGTAGCCAAGAAGGCCAATGGCATCCTGGCCTGTATCAGCAATAGAATGGCCAGCAGGACCAGGGCAGTGATTTTCCCCGTGTACTCAGCACTGATGAGACTGCACCTCAAGTCCTGTGTTCAGCTCTGGGCTCCTCACTACAAGAAAGATACTGAAGGGCTGGAATGAGTCCAGGGAAGGGCAACAGAGCTGGTGAAGGGTGTGGAGAGTTAAGTCATATGAGGCACAGCTGAGGAAGCAGGGGGTGTTTAGCCTGGAGTAAAAGGAGGTTCAGGGGTGACCTTATTGCTCTCTATAACTACCTGAAAGGAGGTTGTAGCCAGGAGGGTGTTGGCCTTTTCCGCCAGTTAACAAGTGATAGACAAGAGGAAATGGCTTCAAGTTGTGCCAGGAAAGGTTTATATTGGATATTAGGAAAAATTTCTTCACAGGAAGGGGTTTTTCCAGCATTGGAACATGTCATGGAAGTGGTTGAGTCACCACCCCTGGAGGTATTTAAAAGATGTGTAGATGTGACCCTTTGGGACACAGTCTAGTGTGTTTTAGATTAAAGGTTGGACTCAATTGTCTTAGATGTCTTTTCCAACCTAAATGATGCTATAATATTTAACACCAGTAATTCATATTACTCCTACCATTATGTGGTATCAGGAGAAGGATGGGGATGAATTCCAACTTTAGAACCAATGTTCTATGGCGTGCAGTCCCCTTTTTCTTAGTAGCCCAATTTGATTCAAAGAATGCTTCAAGGCATGCTTTAAAAGCAGCAGGTTCTCAACTACATATGTCAGATTGCAACCAAGAATGAAATTTTATAACTCGTTGAAAAATAAGATCTGTGATGGAAAAACGTGACACACCCTTATGTATTGCATCCTGAATGAACCCAGGACAATAACAGAAACTGATAAAACTTGAGCGACACAAAGGACACGTCTGTAACAGCAAGACAGACTGATGGTGTGTGTGCTATGCTGCAGAGTTCTGGAGATCTTGACTTTTTAATCAGAGTGCCTGGCTCGTAGCCTTAGCAGCATGCCTTCTGCATGGCTGCATGGAAAACCAGCCCAGGATGTCCTTGAACAAAAAATGTTGTTAAAAATCCCACTTATTTTATGCTAGTTGTAACAATCAAAGCCCTTGAGCCCCAGGTCCCTGAAACATATAATCTTACACTCTTTAGTGCCCTGAGCATGGTCTGTTTCTCTGTGAGGGAAAGAAGCTGCAGCTCAGACACATAGAGCAAATGGAGCATAGGGGAACTAGGACTACAGTATTATTTAGGTACTTGAGTTCTGCTGGTTTTCAGAGTGTTAGGTTTCCTTATTATCAATGAGGATCTGAGTTTGGGTGATTTGCACATAGCCACACGAGAGAAAAGACAGAAAAAGCAAACCTTGCTTCAGCAGTGCTGTTGTAGAGTATTGTGTTTAAATTCTGTGCAACTGAGGGTCATATTAATCACTTTATTTAATATTCCACTTTTGCCTTTCTATTAGAGGGATGGTATAATGTACTTGTAATAGCTACAGCTTTACGCCATTTAGCAGCTTATGCAGTTTAGCCTGGTGGATTGTAAAAAGAAATCAAGAATTAGAAAAAAAATCAAAAAACAAAGAACCCAAAAAAAACCCCACCAAAAAGCAAACAAAAAAACCCCCCAAAAAACAAAAACAAAACAAAAACAAAAACAAAAACAAAAACAAAAAACCAACACCTAGCACATGCATCAAAATGGGCTTTAGAATTTCTTTGGGGTTTCTACATCTAAATGCAACCACGTACATTCTGAGCCACGCCTCCTCTCCTTCTAGCTCTTTATGATTTCTGTGTTTCTGTCACTCTAAAGCTTGAATCCCAAACTGCCTTACTCAGTACTCTCACTCCCTCTGGTGGCTCTAAAAGATTCCTTCCAGAGCTGCAAACAAACACTTCAGAAGAGACAGATTTCCTCTAATGTGCTGCAGATTTCCCTTTATGCACAAGCGTGCTTCATACATGGGATTAAAGAAGGAGTAAAAGAAAAGAAATTTAAAGAAAAGGAACTGGCATCCTAACTGGTTTAGGCACTCGAATGGAGTGAGATGGGTGGGTTGCAGCCCACCATCTGATCTGCAGTGTTTCCTTGTTTGATGGAATTTATGGCACGGTGCATTTGGAAATCAAACTGCTCACATAGCTCGTGCCAGATCTGCTCCCTGTGTGGGGAAATCTGGGCAAGCATCAGGAAAATCTGCAAGGTTCCCTCCACAAGCCTTCCAGCAGATTGTTTTGTCAGATGTTGGCCACCCTGCAGATAAAGCCTCAGGCTCTGTAGATCTCTGAGGGTGCTGCCAAAACCCAGTCACCTCCTGTGTGTTGCTGCGGCTCTGCCCTCCCTCCCACCTCCTCACAGACGTTGTGGAGCAGAACCCAGCTCCCTGTATCTCCCTTTGGGCCCCATGATCCTGCAAGGAGAGGATTTCATAGTACCGAGCCTGCCTCAGGCAAAATACACTCTAAAATATCTTTTCCCAGAGGTCAAAACAGAGGATCCTTATGTCAAGAGGCAGTGTTCCTTTCTGTGCAAGTCTCTGCACAGAGCAACATGGACATCAATAGGTCGGGCATGCATAGGTCAGGCATGCAGGCAGACAGCCAGTGATGGAAAAAGCCTGCAATCTGAGATCTCTCTGCTTCTGTCTGTGATGGGCAGACAGCCCTTACAAAGGACAAGGTTTGACAAAAGAAATAAGTTATTTGTCTAAAAGAAAAGCTGTTCTTTCCATGCCCTTTTATGCTATAGAACAGATTATGAGGAGGGGAAGTCCTTTGACATTCTTTTAAGTATTTCCCATACAGCTCTGTTGCTTCATATATTTAATTTTTCTTATTGAGGCATTTGAAAATGAGTATATCCTGAGGCTCTGAACCCTTTCCAGTGTCTGAAACAGAGCGAGACACTTTCTCACTGCTGACCAACATGCAGGACCTGCTAGCCCAAGTCTCAGCATGTGCACAGTTCCTATCAAAGATCGGGGCTTAGTGCCCAGGGCTCTCCAAATCTGAATATTAGATTCCAAATCCACCATGTGGATCCTGTTAACTCCACACTGAGAAAGAATACCAGAGCTCAGAGTGATAATCTGTAATGAGCCTAACCCAAAATCCCCAGCCAAAGCAGCTGTGACCTCTGAAGGAGCTCAGACCCAGATCCAGACTTCTGTGACTTACCCCAGCTCCACAGGCTGTGCATGCAACATTAACACAACCCCAGTCCCAGGGGACAAAAGCAAACCACAGACTTGCTGATGCCCCAGCTGTGCTTGATTTACTGAAACTGGATTACAGGCTTTCCCTATCACAACTGGCTGTACCACTGTCATGGCTGGAAGCAAAGGACATGATTTGTTTTCTCCTGCAGTGTGCTAGCTAGTATGTTCCTGCTTATTTTCAATACTGTAAACCAAAGTAAAGCAAGGTTTGCTATTTACTCAAAAGCTGTTTCTCTGCAGAGTGAGAATGAGAACAAGAGCTTGATTACAGAAATCTTTCTACTCCTCCTTCCCACTGGTCATCTCCTCACCCCTTCTTGTGCCAGTACCTCCAATTCTGCAGCTATTTTCTGCTCCTTTACCTGGCAATGGGAAATGCTAAAATCACTCACTTCTTCAATTTTTCCTGCATGATATGAATCAACACCATCTAAACTATATTCATGTCTCTCTCAGTAAGTACAGCTGTGAGGAAGAGAACAAAACAAAAACAAATCTTCAAATAGAGAGGTGAAACAATGGTGAGAACAAGCCTCCTGCAAAGCTTTCAAGCCTGCTGTGTTTTTATTGATACAGACCCCTCTGTAAGCAGGTTTTCTTACTGCTTCAGCATTTATAGTCTTGAGTGAAGGCAGGGAGAGATATGAGAGAAGTTGAGCTTCAGAACATTCTTGAACAGTTTCTCGGGCCGTAATTTTGGTTTAAGAGTTTTAGTTTTGTCTACAATGCATCTCCCATCCCTATTGCTGATGTTCTCTAAAAGCTAATCAACACAGCATTTTTTTTGCTGTCCTCCAAAGATGAAGTGAGAAATCTGAATAGGTATCTGCACTTTAAATGCAGAGTGTAGACTTTGATCAAGGAACTCATTGCAGAAATTATGCATAGCTTAAAGGTCTCCAAAAATAGTGAAGTGGAAAGACTGAGAAGAAGGCCCATGTTAGATCCTCCTCACCATCAGGTGCACCACTCACATCTGCCCAGGAGCACAACCTTACTTTGGTGCTACCCTTCCAGTGAAAAGCCTGTCCAGGGCTTGCCCACCTACCTTGAAGGAACAGGGACAGAAATGTTTCTCCTGTACACAACAGATTGACACAATACACTCCAAGAAGACATAACCACAGGTCAGGTCCTTACTCTGCCTTCAAAGGTTCAATCTCTTGTCTCTTTTCTCTGGTAAGAGTCAGGCTAAAATTGCTTTGGGAATAAGAGAGTTTTTGCTCTTGTAACCCTGTGGGGAAAAGATTAGGAAATCACAAGCCTCGTCTTATATATGTGAAAGCAGTCATGCTTCACTAACAGACCACAGTGCTTTCTGAGAAGATATGCAGTGGTTTTAGAAGTGTGCTAGATGGCACTGAGGGCTAGAGAGCCAAAACTGTGTATGCAGATCATTGCACTCACTGGAGTGTCCCTTGCACGGATCAGGTTATGCATGAATCATTTCTCCCCCCTGGTGAGCTATACAGGGGGAGGCAGCCCAGGGAAACATCTGGGATCCACTGACCTACAGTTGCCATTTCTTAGGGATCTACATTAAACTTCCAGGCAGGAGACACTTGAAACAAAATACCCATCATATAACAAAGTCATGTATTAGAGACAGATGTAATTCCCTATGCCTTCCCACAGCACGTGTGTGTGCACACATACCCACACACAGGTACACGTGCACAGTTCAGGATGGTGTGCATCCAGTTCAGCCTTCTTGCATCTTTGTATCCTTTCAGTTTTGCATCAGTGTGATTCTATCATAAATTATGTGTTTTTGAAACAAAAATGCCTCTACTGTTGCAATTTTTTCATTTTTTCCCATTACTGATTTTGTATGGGATATTTACTGCACTTTGTGTGGCATGGCCTTTCAGGAGAGAAATGTATGTTCCTTTGAGCCTGCCTTTTGTTAGAATACTACTCACTTTTCCTGTCTCATTCTTTTTCCTGTCTCATTCTTTATAATGGCTTGGGCTGAGCACAGCCCTTGATGGCTCCCCTGTAACTCAGATCTCCCCTCTGCCTGGTGGGATGCAAACTTGGAGCAGGTCCCAGGTTGTTTTGTTTCTGTTGGAAGACTTTTCCTGTTTGCCTTTGTCCTCCTCAAGGGGCTTTCTGCAGCCTCCTGCAATCTTGTTTGATTGTATTTCTAAGGCATGGGCAGTGCCCCAGGGTTCTGTGGTCAGGCTGGTGAATTTGTGTGTACAACTGGCTGCAGACCATTCTGCTCCATTCTCCAGGACAGTTCCACAGCTGCTCTTTTGTTTTGCCCTGAAAAAATCAGGGTAACAACACCTGTCTCTTCTGATAACTGTGAAATTTTCCTGAAAATCCACCCTGTAGATCCAGTGCTACTGGAGACTTACATAACAACATGCTTTCTCCCAGCTGAATTAGATTTATAGGAAAACCTTTGTAAAAACCAAGAAATTTCTTCCTAAGGTCAAACACTTTGTGAAAGTCAATCTAGTTTGGGGGATTGCTGGCAAAGCTACATATAGGTGCATCCTTTGAATTGCAGCTGCAGACAACAAAGTCCTAATTTCCTATGAAGAGCCCACGTTAGATCATTTCCAATCTGCCTGCTCAGTGAAACTCCCACACAGAAAAAAGGACAGGCTTTTCACAGTACCTTGAGAGCAGTTGTTGCACAGATGATGCATCCTCCAAGAAGGCAGCTGTAGCTGTAAAGGAGATGAACTCCAGAGCTGAACTCTTTGCTGTGTTACCAGAGTCATATGGGAATGCTGCTTGGAGCTGAGGAGCTGCGCTGCCACAGGGAAGCAGAGTCACACCCAATTCAAGGCTTCTGATCTTAAATATCACAGTTAAACCTAACAGCAGTTCAGAAGCTGCAAACTGCTAAATAAAAGCTAATTTTAAGTACTTCCCCTTTACTAAAATAGCCCATATTCCATTTACCAAACAAATCTCATAAGAAAATTGGAAAAGCAGAGCAAAACCCATAGTGTTTGGGCAATACACATACATAGTGCACAAAAATTATGTACAAACTACATTACCAAGGAAAGTCTATACAGCTCATTTGACACTTAGGTAATCAGCTCTAGGAAAATATTGTTGTAGAGTGAATGAATTTTTCAAATTAAAATATTAGTTTTTGCCGACTTGACACAGAAGCATTGCATCCCATTTTGGAAGAAAACAATAAATAGTCTTAAGATGTTTGAGGATTTCTTTTTTGGAGAGACAAGATAAGAAGCTTAGGCTGCCACCACTTTGGAATGCAGGAGGGAAAGGCAAGATTCTGGTAGCTGCAGTCATGAACTGGAGTATTCGCCCCAATACTTTGCTGTCTGGGAACAAGGAACTGATGCAGCTGGATACAGACCAAACTTCACAGACAGCAGCACAATATTGTCTGTGTGTCAATACTATGAAATCTGTTTCCATCAGCAGATGAGACTCCTTAGCCTGGTGCATCATTATCGCTCCAACCTCTTCCAAGTCTGACCAACACCAGAGTCAAGGAAGACCTACATGGAAATGGTCAAAGAATCACAGAATCATAGGATCATTTAGGTTGGAAAAGACCTTCAAGATCATCGAATCCAACCGTTAACCCAGCACTGCCAAGTCCACCCCCAAATTGTGTCCCCAAGTGCCACATCTACAAATTTTTTTAATACCTCCGGGGATGGCCACCACTTCCCTGAGTAGCCTATTCCAATGCTGGACAAATCTTTCCATTAAGAAATTTTTCCTAATATCAAATCTAAACCTTTCCTGGCACGACTTGAAGCCATTTTCTCTTGTCCTATTGCTTTATTATTTGGGAGAAAAGACTAAACCCCACCTCACTGTGGGGTATGCCCAGCCCCTGCCCTGGAGGGATCTCTGCTGAGATAAGAGATTTTGCAATCACCCAGCAGGACTCCCTGAAAAAGCAACCACTTCTTTGGTCATGGCGAAAAAAGACAGACCCACAATCCTTTAGGAGACCCTATGCAGATCCTTTGTAACCCATTGGCCTTCACCCATCCCCTGTATCCCTATAAAAGCTTTCCCCTTTGCCGGAGGGAACCAACAATAAAGCTGCCTTCGTGTGGAACCAGCCACACGAGCCTCTCGTCTCTCTCTCTGGTCTGGCTTGGCCTGGAGGGTGGCCCGCCGCGGTGAGGTGGGATCACGAGCCGCTGACAGCCTCTGCAAGGGCCCCTCTGCCAGCAGCTGAGGGAAGACACCGGACCTCGGGAAGGCGATTCCTTTCGGGACCATCTCCCTGGGCCGGTCACCTCTTCCTGGGTCAGAGCCGCTGACCCCACACCAGCTGTAATACCTCACCACAGCCTCCTCTCAGGTACTTGTAGATAGTGATAAGATCTCCATCGAGCCTCCTTTTCTCCAGGCTAAACACCCCCAGCTCCCTCAGCCACTCCTCATAGGATTTGTGGTCTGGACCTTTCACCAGCTCTGTTGCTGTTCTTTGGAGACACTCTGGCACCTCAATGACTTTCTGGTAGTGAGGTGCCCAAAACTGAGCACAGTACTCGGGGTGTGGTGTTTGTATCACCAGCAAAAGCCTCAGCACTGGCTCAGGAGACTTACAGCTGTGGGATGTGGTCTTGAACATCTGCAAAAGTTGTGTCTTCTTTCTTCTCATGGGAAGCTGTTCCTATTTGGTTACAACATCCTGCACAAAATAAAACTGAATGCCCAAGCAATTCTGCAGCCTGCACTAAGCTTTCACTAGTGTAGCTGTCCCCAGGGAGGGGGAGAGAAGCAGAAAAAGTAAATTACCCTACTGGAATTCGTTCTGTACTTGCCACATGCTTAAAATGCAGCTTTTCTGTCTGGGTATTTTCATAAGCAATGAGGTTGCAGACATAGCATTTTTCATCATATTTCCCCTGCTTTGGAGTACATGACATGCACTGTCTTTATGGCTGAATAAAAGGTCATGACTGGCCAGCTGGTAATACAAAATGCATTTTTACACTAATGGAAAGGTATTCTAGCTTTTTTTCCTATTGCACTGACTGCATATTTACATAAACTCTGCATCTGTTTAGTTAAGTTAAGCCAGGGGGTGATGATCTTTGTCTTTACGAAAGAGCTGATTTAATTTTATTGAACAAAGCTTTCCATTTAGAAGATCAAAGTCAGTGAAGCCCCCTGAAGCAACAACTCAAAAGTTTCTTCAACTATTTGAATTAATAAAATAGGGTAACTGGGACTAAAAAAGCAGGAAAAAGAAAAAAAGAAAATAAAAACTCCTTGGGGGCTTTGTTTATCCTGAACTTGGAGAGAGACATTTTTCCTTTTAACAAAGTCCCATTGAGTGTCCAGACTCTCCTGCCTCTGAAAAGGCAGGAATTGATAGCAGAGGCAGCATGCACAGTTTTAAACAAATTTCTGAAAGCTGGTAATGTTATGGGGAAAAGACACAAGATACAGCACAGTGAAGAAAACCTAGTGAAGAACTGGCCTCTCTAGCTGCCATGTGCTAGTTCCAGGCACTAGTGAACTCCTACTTGATAAGATATCAGTTTTTATATAAAATTTCTTCATAACTATACAGAAAATAATGATAAAAATCATGAGTTTGAAACTGTAGCTGTTGTGGAGATAAATATTTCACATCTTCTGAAAGAGCCTGCATGTTGCCTCCTAGCATCTGACTTTGGGGAAATTGTCTTGAAAACTTTTATTTTTGGGAGAAGAATGGCTGAACACCTGCCTTACATTTCACTGCAGGAGTTTGGTATTTGCTTGCAAGTAGTGCCCTCACCTCCCAGACTGACAGCAGCACTCACTACTGATACACTGGGTGAGCCCCATGGCTACACCTCATGCTATGACAGGATGGGGTCAAGCATGCACAAAATCCACTCTTTGCACCTGTCCTGAGGTTATATCTGCCAGGTAGCCCAGGAACATGGACCTGGCCCCAAAGTCCGTTTTAACTCCAAGGAAACCTTTTCAAGAGATCTGTGTTGCTTCTACCTCTCTTCTACACAATGCATCCACATTAGCACTTCAGCTTGGATCAGCAGTGCTGTGGCAGTGTTCCTCCTGACCACCCATCCTTATCATGCTTTGCTTCATGTGCTGGTACAGTCCTGGCATCTATCAACTGGACTCCATCCAGACAAAAGCCAAACAAAAACGATCTGGTGTAGGAGCACACTTACTGCACTACAGCTGCTAACATGAGGTCAGTCAATGTGACCAGATTAGAGCTGGTCTAAAATAAATCTCTGAAATACACAGAGGGCACACACTGGGTCCCCTGTGCCAGCTCCTCTGTGCTACAGATTGTCCCTACTTGTTCCAGGCCACCTGCTAATGTAGACACAACCCAAAGAGGCTGCACTGCTGCTTTCTAAGCCTCTCACTGCTTAAATGGGTGAATGGTGCCATTTTAGGCACCATATGGTATCCCTGCAGGCCTCCAGCTGCCACTCTGCAGATCAACAGCTCAACCAAATGTCTCGTGTCATATCTGGCAGCCCCACGCAAACATCTCAGATACCTTAGGGAGACTAACTGCTGTGGATGTCTATGTTTAGACAACTGAATACCATTTTATTTTAGCATCTATTCCCCTCTAGACCAAAAAAAATTGAAGCAAAAGAGATTAAAGAGGAGAAAGAAAATGCTTGAAATACTATGATGTGTTCTATGAAATAAAATACATGATATAGAATAAACAAAATAATAAAAATAGCATTTATTGTAAAATTCCCTCATTTAAAACTCTTTTTTTAATAAACTAAAAAGTATACAAAGCTTAATCTGACAGCAACAAAAGTATTGCTTTGTCCTTCAAGAAACAGATGAATTTTACGAATTGCATTTATTGTTCAGCAAGGGCTGAATTCACTGGCTTTAACAGAATAATTGCAAAGCTTGAGATTCAGTTTCTATTTGTGTAACTTATTGGCCTAATGCCCCAGATGCTCTGGGGACTGTAGCATCAGAGTCTTTGCAGGACCACGTCCTAAAGCTAGTAAATCAATAAATTATCAAATTACTAATTTTGCTGGGATAGTAATCAAAGAAACAGGCTTTGGCATGTTTCCTGTCCTGAGGGTGACTGACAGAGAGCAGTCCTTGTCTGTACCAGCAAACTCCTGGCATCCAGCATGGGCTGGCTGCAGATAAGCAGGGATGCTCCCTGGGCTGACCACACTCAGGACTGCTTGGCAGAGGCTGCTGGCCACGGGCCAGCACTGTGCCATGGCTTAACCTGCCAGTCTTACACAACAAAGACTATCCAAAGCAGAAGAAAAGCACATTTACCTGCCAAGGAACAGCCTAAATTTCTGAATCTGCATGGAAATACTTGGAGATTACGAGCCTTTCAAACACTTGAACAAAAATTCTGACCTCTTGTGGCCATCAGACTGTCCAGGAAAAGTTTCTGTGAGTTTCTAACCCAGGTGATGCTCTTGCTGGCCACGGCATCTGACAGTCTTTGCTCCATTTACCCCATGACGACACTATTTCACCAGCTTCCCAGGCACCATTTGACAAACATTTGAACATCTCTGTGGGTCCAGAGGAAGTCACAAATGTGATCAGAGGGCTGAAGCACCTCTCCTACAAAGGCAGGCTGAGAGAGTTGGGGCTGTTCAGACTGGAGAAGTGAATGCTTTGGGGAGACTTTAAAGCAGCTTTCCAATACCTAAAAGAGTCTTGTAAAGAAGAGGGAAGATAGTGACAGGACAAGGGGAAATAGTTTTAAACTAAAAAAGGGGAGATTTAGATTAGATATTAGGAAGAAATTCTTTACTGTGAGGGTGTTGAGGCACTGGAACAGGTTGCCTAGAGAAGTTGTGGGTGCCTGATCCCTGGAAGTGTTCAAGTCCAGATTGAATGGGCCCCTGAGAAACCTGATCTAGTGGATGGTATCCCAGCCCACAGCAGGGGGTTTGGAACTAGATGATCCTTAAGGTCCCTTCTAACCTAAGACTTTCTGTGATTCTGTGATTTGTTCTGAATGTAAAAGTGCAGTCCTTTTAGACACTGTGGACAAAAATCTGGCAGAAATGCCACAGAAATGGGAAGCATGGGAGTGATTCCGCACATTAATATCCTGCACATGGCACACAGCTTCTTGCAGACCTTTAATTCTAACAAAGATGTGAGAAAGGGAATGTTGGTTTTGTCTACCGTTCTCTGTTGTTCTCCTAGTCTGCATCAGTAGCTTTGGGTTATAGAAAAACTTAGACTATGAATATATTCTGCACGTGTGTAATTAACAATGTCTGATGTCAATTTATGCAGGTATATATATTATCAGCACCATTTCGAATACAAAGCTACACTTGTAAGAACTCAGCATCAAAACCCAGAAAGTCTGGCTTCATGTGCAAGTTTGCGTGCGGGGCTCAGGACTGCTGAACAACGAATCAATATGATTTCACAGAAGCCATTTATTGTTTACATTACACTCTACTTATGCATTTTGCAACCACTGTACACGTGCTCACACACTACTTGATTGGTCCCGCTACCTTGTCCACACGCTCTGCACGCACTTTTCAGAAAATGTCACTGGTTCTAGTCCAGTGCGGCACAGTCCTTCTCTATTTCTTGCTGTCTTGGTATTCTGCTTCTCAGCTTCTTCTTTCCCAGTTTAGTGCAGTTTGTATTTCAGTAACCTCGATGAATTCCTGAGGGCTCTGACAAGAATAACTGAAGATGGTTTGGCTGGGGCACACTAACAGGGTTCAAATACATTAGAACATTTGCGTAAGGAGAAAAGGCCAGTGGAGTTTCTCAGGCCTGGTTATCTTTTACCTACACAATGTTTAGGACAGGCACATATTTGCACCCTGATCATTCCTATGCAGTGGTGTCTTCTGGATGAGAATTTCCTCTATCCAGGACTGAATACATGAATGCTTTATAATTTCTAAAATAATTGGAGCATCTACAAGTGTGCATTTTCAGTCTGCATGTGTGGCAAATCCAAAGGCTGCTGAAATACAAATAATATACAAAACACAACAGCATCTATTTCTAGGATTTATAAATTTATAGAATGTATAAATTATATAATATATTAATAACATACTCAAAACCATTAAACAGTGTATGAATAAAATGTATTTTAGAAGTTTTTCTTTCTATCACCGTGTATATACAGACTGGATATAGGAATTACAGTACTGAGTATATTTTTATTTAGAAGATAGATTCATTGATAATTGCACTTGCTTAAAACAGGAAAGTAAATAAAAGTGCTTTAAGTCAAATTTACATTTTAGTTTGGTTTTTTTTTCTGAAACTGCAGCTTAATTTCTGACCTCACAGAGTCTTATCCATAAGTTTAGCTTTATACTTGGGAGTTAATAGTGAAACTAATGTATGTAAAAAATAAGCCTTTGCAGACCTGAAGTCTTGATGTAGCCTGCTTCCACATTCAACCTGTGCA
Organism: Corvus brachyrhynchos; assembly: GCF_000691975.1. Lineage (NCBI taxonomy): Eukaryota > Metazoa > Chordata > Aves > Passeriformes > Corvidae > Corvus > Corvus brachyrhynchos. Next base: position 3,029,085 of record NW_008240221.1, read on the forward strand.
AACACCCACTCAAGAAAGAAAAGTGAAAAGGTGCAATCATTGCCATTGCTCAGAATTTCTGCAGTTTTTCATTTCTCATTCTCTCAAAAGAACACTAGTTCACATTAAAAATATTAATAGGACAGAGAAAAATTTTTGTAAAAAATATTTTAGTGATCATTTATAAGTTTTTAATTCAGGTTCCCCTCAGGTCTCTGTTTCTCATTTGCTGGCATTGTCTGGTTTCCCTCTGAAAATAATTGATATTTCAGTTGCATATATAAACAAGCTTGGACTTTATTACTTAGAGCCCTTGGTGTTTACTGGCACTCATTTACAACATGTTTTTTTCCAAGATGCCCATCACAGCAACAGCTGCTCATCCTCTATTCCAAAAAAACAGCACTGGGCCACTGGATTTTCTGTTCCTAAATGTTATGACATTGAATTACAATGAAATGTCATTTTATTGTTTTAGTGCTGATGATATTTCAGCATCTCCTTGGGCATCTAATGCTCCTGATGCAGTCCAGCAAATTTTGGTACACAATAGATTCAGGAACAGGTTCTCCTGGTGATGAAGATGCATCATGATAGCATCTCAAAATGTCCTGGTGTCAGAGAGCACTCTGAGGTACTTCGTACATGACAGTAGTATGTTTGTTTCTTTACTAACAATGCTGAATGATGTGAGTAGCATTTTGCCTTATACAGAAAAGTACAGTAGCAACCACAAAACAGATAACCTGCACAGATTACTGGTGAAAGAATAAAATAGTATTCAGTATTTCTGTGAGGCAAAATGCATCACTGTGCATTTCCAGGTACCAAAACCAGTGGGGCAATAAAAAGTATCTTTTAAGTGCTACTACACAAAAGTTGCTTTCAAAAAACACAGTGTTTCTTAATTAGTTGTAGCACTGTCTTGAGAACCTCTTCTTTGGAGGGGCTGGCATCAACCTCTTGGCATGCAGGATTCACCATCCTTCTGTATGACTCTTCAACTCTATTTAAAACAAAACAAGAGAAATTAAACTTCAAAAGGCAGGCATATGAAATGGCATTAGTCATCAGTCTCAGAAGACAGTGCTTGCACTGCAGAGACAGAGGATAGAAAATCTAATATGAAGCTAAGAATGAAATCTACTGCAAAGAGCAATAAACCATTAGTAACTATTACAATGTAAATCTCAAAGCATATAGTTTCCTTGACATTGATTCCCAAAGCTCCAGCCACTTTAACATGGCATGGCATAAAGGCTTATCACTGTATACAGTCTGGTATAGCAGTAGAGTGGACAGTCTGCTCCTAGCACCTGAATTAATTTTTTCAGTTTCTGCTAAGGTATCTCTGAACTATTTGGCATTGCATTGTGTAGGTGTGCTCATTGACTGATCTCAGCTTTGACTCACTGGATTACAGAGTTGACATATCATTCAACCTCTTCCTCTGATCAACTAACTGGATAAATAAAAGGATGAAATACAGGATGAAAACCTCCTCACTTAGGCTATAAGCGTAATGCAGAGCTCTCTCACATTTAGCCTTTGAGGGTGTGAATGAGGATGTGAATATTATTTTCTATGTTCCCATAATGCCATTCAGGATGGAAGTCACAAGACAAATCAATGAAGATTTTGGATGTTCTCATATTTAGATTGACATAATTAACAGGTGGAAATAACTAAGGGCTTTCTGACAAGAATAAGTAACAGAATTAAAACATAAAAGCTTCTTAAATGTCAGTGTGTCCCCTAGCTAACTCATCCCTCTGCAGGTCCCTCTATATGAGCTCTGTGTCCACAGAGTTTCTGTCAAAATTAGGCAATCACAGAATCATAGAATCATAGAATGTTTCTATGGAATTGACTCTAAAGACCATCTAGTCCCAACCCCCCTACCATGGGCAGGGACACCTCCCACCAGACCAGGTTGCTCAAGGCCTTATGCAACCTGACTATAAACACTGCTAGAGTTGGGACATCCACAGCATCTCTGGGCAACCTGTTTCAGTATCTCACAACCCTCACAGTTAAAAATTTCTTCCTAATAGCTAACTTAAATTTGCCCTCTTTCCATCTGTATCAATTACTCCTTGTTCTATCTCTACAGTTCCGGGTGAAGAGTCCCTCTCTGGCTTCCCTGTAGGCCCCTTCAGATACTGGAAGATTGCTATGGGGTGTCCACTCAACCTTCTCTTCTCCAGGCTAAACAGTCCCAACTTTCTCAGTCTTCATAGAGGAGGTGCTCCAGTTCTCTTATCAACTTTGTGACCCTCCTCTGAACTTGCTCCAACAGTTCCATGTCCTTCCTATGTTGGGGACACCAAAACTGGACTCAGCACTCCAGGTGGGGCCTCACAGGAGCAATGTATAGGAGGAGAATCCCCTCCTTCAACCTGCTGGCTTTTGATGGTGCATCAACCCCCAAATCTTTCTCTGCAGGGTGCTCTCAATCACTTCTCCGTCCAACCTGTAGATGTGCTTGGGATTGCCACGACCCAGATGTAGGACACTGTCCTTCCCTTTGTTGAACTTCATGAGGTTTGCACAGGTCCACCTCTCAAGCCTGTCCAGGTTCCTCTGGATGGCATCCCTTCCCTCCAGCATGTCCACTGCACCACACAGCTTGGTGCTGTCAGCAAATCTGCTGAGGGTGCACTTGCTTCCACTGTCCATGTCACCAAAAAGATGCTGAATAGTATCAGCCCCAATAGCGACCCCAGGGGACACCACTTGTCGCTGTTTCCCATGTGGACAATAAGCCATTGACCACAACTCTTTGTGTGCTGCCATCCAGCCAGTTCTTCATCCACTGAAGTTCTTCATCCATCAATCAAATCCACGTCTCTCCAATTTGAAGATGAGGATGTCATGTGGGACATTGCCAAACACTTTGCAGAAGTCCAGGTAGGCTTTGTCAGTTGCTCTGCCCTATCCACCAATGTTGAATTTGTCAGGCAAAATCTCCCCTTTGTAAAGCCATGTTGGCTGTTGCCAGCGACTATTTTTAAGGTATATCATCACCAGAAATTTAAAACCCTAGAGGTAGATTTCAGCCTTGCTTGTAGATATGGAAACCAATATTCAGGTGTCTCTGCTGAGGTATCTACACAAACACTGGGTATTTATGTTTCCACCTTAAACAAAGACGATCTAATCAATACATTGGCAGAGCCTAGACAGAAATTCAGCACCCTCTAAAGTAGGATACCTAGGGTGACATTCAGTTGCTTAAGTTAATGCACCTAGTACTGCTTTAGATGCTCTGGACTATCTCATTTAGCTTCCAGTTCCTAGCCCAGAAAGTCTCCACAGGTTCTGCATCACATCTGTCACGCTCATATCAAAAGGCTTTAGATACTGAAGTTTAGATCACTGAGCTCCAAATGAGTGGTGAGGTGAATCACTTTGAAGGCTCCACTGAATGTATTGACTATACTGGTACCTGAGACACTTTGCATAACTAAGGAAATCTACAAGAGGACATTTAAATTTTATTCTCTTAATCTGGAGCTCAATTCCAGAATTTCCTGGGGAAGCTGTGTGTTTCAACTTCTTGCCTCCCAGTCCTGGAACTTTTAGGTCTCTCTCCTTCATGACCTCACTAAGAAAGGTGCTCAAATAAAAGCAGCAAAGCAAAATAGAAGTATTTGAACTCAAAGCTTCTTTACAGGACAATTAAATTCTACATCTGCATCTTTCAAACAGTTTCAATTAGACGTGACAGAATTTACTCTCCCTGTCAGCCATGAATCCTTTCCAAAAAAAAACCCAAACCAAAAGCTTATACAAAGGAAATTCTTATCCCAATAATGTGAGAGGCACGTTTGTTATTGGTCCTACAGGAGCCAAGATTGCCTCCAGCCTCGTATTCCCCATTAAAGGGTACCTTTGGCGAAACAAATTGTTAGCTTCCAACTCAGCTTCCTCCTTTGTTTTCTGCAGCCCCCGATGCTGAAGTCTCCGGACTCGTTCGTCAGGGTCAACAGTCAGGAGAAGAACAAGATCAGGTTTAAGCAGATCTTCAGGCCACTGATACACTTCATCTTGAACTGGTGGAAGATCCTGGACTTCTCCACTTGTTTCAGTAGCAATTGTGTAGGCAGCTGTGCTGTGCCAATATCTGTCAGGAAAACTCCAAATGGAGGGAGAGAAATTTTAAAGAGGACACTAATTCTTCAGTAATGTAGGAGACAGTTGCCACTATAACAACAAGTCATTAACAATGAGATAGGTGACACCATGGCTTTGAAGAGAAAACCAAGTAACAGTTCTGTGCTCTCCATTATTTCTTAACAATGATATTGCTCGGTGCACTATTCAGAGCTAATGTGAACTGTTAATTAAAACATTATGCAAAGACTGTTCCAGATACTCCTGTCAAAAGAAAGTCTCCTCATATATTGAGACAGGTCAAAGAAGAGATTCACTATATCTCAAAATACTTTACTCTGAGTCCCCTTTTTTGTGGTTCCTATCCTACTTCAAGAAACAGATTTGGTAGAGAACATGCAGTCTTCACAAACATGTGAATGAACACAGACATTACTAATGCTACTAATTTCACTTTCTTTAACATTTCACCACTACAAGGCACTGTGTTTGATAGATTTCAGTGGATTTGAGGCTGGTTGAAAATAGCACTCACATGCAAACAACTCTGTGTGTGTGTGTGTGTGTATTGCAGCAGGAGGTTACAGTACACCTACTGAAATAAGCCAGAGGGTTCAAAGTGCATCTAGACTTTTTATTAAAAGTAATATTGTAAGCTGCCTACACAGTTAGTGAAAACCAGAAATAACGCAAACAAACCCAAAAAAGTGGGAAGCATATTTCTGGCTTTACATTCACAAAGAGTGAGTCTACCTAAAACTCAGTCATTCCAATCCACCCATATCTCAGACACGTCTTAGAGACAGCCATGACCAGCAGCCCACAGTTTCCTCTGGTTTGTCACAAAACAGTTTTAGCTCAGGATGCACAATCTGTGCCTCCACTATTCCTAACTGAAGATGTAAGAACTTTCTTGTGTCCTAAAGCTAGTTAGGACTAGCTTTAGGAAGTTCCCTATTTTTATGTTATCATAAGTGTTACTCTTTAGAAGACATAATGTTTATCTGACTCTCTGCAGAGTGCTTCCAAAAAACCCCAATACAAGCTACAAAAAAACCCAAAACAAAACCCCTGAAGAAACACAATCACTGACTGCTTGTAACACTGAACAACTGTGTGATGGCACTGATATAAGAGGGCTTCTTAAGTACACAAACCTGTCTACGATCACAGGTGCCTGAGTGGATGCTTTTGCTATCTCTGAAGCCAGAATGTAGTTGCCCGCAGCATAAAATGCTCTTTTAACGAGTGTTGGCTCATCATCAAATACCGTCCTCCACTGGCTGATGCAGGCTGGTGGGGACCGCAGCAGAACACCATTCAGGGTGTCCTTAACAGCCTGGGTCACCGTGGTTTTGCCTACATTTACAGAAGGAAAGATTTGTTATATTATTTACCAGATACAACTGAGTTTTAAAAACTGAAAAATGCTCCTGTCTGTTCATGTGGAGCACAGGTTCTGACATCTGAATATGTAACCTGAGTATCTTGTCATAAGGTTTCCAGCGGAAACTGATTCTGAGTCTGGTTGCAGGAATTCCTCCCCTTCCTGCTCTCTGGGCCTTCCAGTACTTCCTTTCACCAACTCTTAGCCTTCACTCCCTTAAATGCATTAACTGCATGGCAATTTCTCTGTATAGTCATGGCAATTACCCTATATATTCATTTATAATATTTTTCTAGGTTGCAATTTATGTTAATGTTGTCATGCTGGTCATCCAGTTCTTTCTTTTTATGGAGATTTTCAATTCTCTTTAACTGACAAGTCAGAAAGCAAAGCTATTCAGAGGCAAGTAATATTTCTCCCTGAGACAAACTGCTGTCAGTTTCCCAGACTACCACTATTTTAGTTCATTTATTTGAAAACTCTCCAGTAAAAGTATGCTTCATCATCTGCACAAGAAATTTAACTTTCAGTACTCCACTCTGTATTCTTTCATTTACATAGGTAAGGAATCAAACCACTGAATGTAAATTAACATACACTAATCTTTTACAAGTAAGGAAGAGAGATTGGCATTTATAATTACTAACTCCTTTTCTGTCACAGGAATCCAGGCTGTTTTTTTTATTATTATTTTATTTTTAAGCCTTATTCCTGAACAAAAACCATAGCAGTTGCTCTTTTCAACAATTTCTCATCTGTAGTTCTTCAACCATACATTGCTCTTACCTGTGGCATCCAGCCCCTCAAAAACTATGACGGGAAAACCTCCTTTTTTTTGGTGCTCTGGACATTTCTCCAGCAGGTCGAGTACTGCTTCAGCCTCTGGGATCCGTCCCGCACACTGCAAGGAGAGATCATGGAATCATAGAATGTCCTGGGTCGGAAGGGACCTTTAAAGACCATCCAGTCCAACCCCCCACGCAGTGCACTGGGACATCCTAAACTAGATCAGGTCTCTCAGAGCCCTGTCCAATCTGACCTGGAATGTTTCAAGAGATGGGACATCCATCACCTCTCTGGGCAACCTGCGCCAGTGTTTCGCCACCCTCACCGTTAAAAACTTCTTCCTTACATCTGCTCAGAATCTGCCCTCCCTTCGTTTGAAACGATTACCCCTCGTCCCCTTGGCACCCGCCCGTCGCACGGCGCTGAAGAGCCGAACGTCGGCCCCGCGGCCGCGGTGCTGACCTGGCGCAGGCGCTGGCGGAGGGCGCTGGCGGAGGGCGGCAGAGCGCGGACCACGGGCCG
>NW_008240221.1:3036435-3043028 GCF_000691975.1 Corvus brachyrhynchos
AAACGAAACTGGCCCGGCCGTCCGGGAAAGCGCCGGTCTTCGGGGACCAGCCCGGAGCAAGGGGAAGCTCCTCGGAACGCCCTTCTGCCTTCCCCGCCCTGCGTGAGTGGCACCGGGATGAACGGGCTCGGTCCCGCGGGGAATGCCTCTGTGCGCGGATGGGCGCCAGCAATCATGGGATGTAAGGTCCCGCCCGCCAGCAAGAAAGGGTCATATTCCCACGGGCTCTCGTGGCTGAATCCTGGCTATCTCCTAAAAAAAGAAAAAAAAAATTAAAAAAAAGAAAAAGAAAAAAAGAGAAACAAAAAAACCCCAGAAGTGCAAATATGCTCCGCTGCTTGAGACTGGCCCAAAATTGCAAATAAGCTGTAAATAAACTAAAGTGTTTTGTTGAGTAGCAGTGCCCAAGCACCACTGGGCTGTCAGGCATATCAGTAACTTGACCCCATTATTTGGCCACTCAGTGCCTTGATAACAAGACCAACAGACATAATTTTGGGAGCAAACCGGGCATTAACAAGCCTGTTTTCATAACTTTGCAGTGGCCAATTTCAGCTTTCATCAGCTCAGAGGCAGGAACCAGAAGCACTGAAAACAGCAATAGCACTGAGTCTCATGACAGCTGTTATGAGTAACACTGCCCAAAATGTAGTTTTTGAGTTTTCAGAAGATGTAGCTTAAAATGCTGGACAACCTGCATCTCTGTAGAAAACTTTTCCTCTTTTTCAATAGTTGAAAAACTGCCACTTAGAGATATCTAAAGTTAAACTTCTGATGCATTTTCTGAACAAATATACTCTACAATCTATTATACTCTACAAGAAATTCCTTGGAAACTTGTCTTCCTCTGGTCATTTCAAAGACATGCACAAATACCTTTTGCTGTAACTGCAAGGAGCAGGGAGCAGCTCATAGGCAGTAACAGTTGCAAATCATCTGTACTAGTTGGAAACTGCCCATCCCGAAGAAGCTGGTGAAAGGCTGGGTGGAACTGGAAATGTAGCCTTGGAAGCTCTGCAATACAGTCTCAGCATCATGTATCAAAATTCATTTGGGTTTTTTTAAGGCTGTTTCATACCTGAGAACTCCAGCACCATTCCACATCACTCAAACATATGGCTATGGCATTGGGTATGGATACCAGAAGACACAGGGTAAAACACAGTTCATTATACAGGAAGCCAATAGATAGTTTTAAGACCATAATAATATGCACTGATTAAGAGTAGGGGCTCTTCTCAGCCAATATTTTGTCTGTCAGAATGACATGCTGTACATATGCCTGGCTTATCTGTGGTCCCTTCTCCTAGTCCCTGTGCTCCTCCAGCATCCACATTCACCAAATTAGGAAGGTTAAACAGTACATCTTCATCTTTCCCTTTCAGCACCTGTTGTAGACCCTTGCTTATGGAGTTACCTAAATGTCTTTTTGACTCTGTGATGGAATCTACCTCCACAAACCCCTGTGGTCTCCAATTGCAGAAATGCAACTGTTGCATAAAAACTTTTCTTTTATAAGTTTTAAACTCACATCCTACTTACTTCAGCAAGTGACCCTTCTAACAATATTACTGATTTTGGTGAATAACAGTTCAACATTCAGTTTATTTATTACCTACAGGATTTTTTAAAACGTCACTCAGATTTCCCCTTCAGCTTTTCATGCCAGAAATGACAGCCTCCATCCTTGCAAGGCAGCTGCTTCATCTCCTTGATCATTTAGAAACAAGGATAACTTGTTTAACTCCATAAGGTCCTGCCAAGATGTGGAGACCTGAACTGGACCACTAGTTGGAATTTGGTTACACTTACCAAAGTTTCACAGACTGGCAGAGTAGTGCAATCTACCTTGTTTCTGAGTGATACTAAGCTTTAAGTTGACTTTTTTCTCTGCTGCCTCCCACAGAGCCATTGATTTCAGGGGAGTAGCAATAGTGATTAAGATCTCCGTCATCAGCACAAGTGCCACTGCTGAGTTCAGCATCAGGTACACAAGGTTTCAATGATTCTTTCAGATCTGCACTGCCTCACCTTTATCCATACTGAAACTTATCTGCCACTTTTCTAGTCATTTGTTTGCTTGAGGTCCAGCTGACTTGAAGCCAAGTTTCATTTCATTTCACTTGTAAAGCTGGTCATTTCCCTCATTGACCTCATTTCCCTCACTGACCTCTTGGCTTCTTTCTCTTCTGGTTGGTTTTTGTTGTTGATTGGTTTTTATTGTTTGTTTGCTTTTGCTAGTGTAGCCTTTCCACTCTCTGAACAAATGGAAAGCGCTTACTTTCGTTTTCCCTATTCCCGTCTCACTGCCTTGATATAACCTTGTTACAACCATTCCTGAGCGAAGCTGGTGGTGATTCCTTCATTTATAATAGGCTTAGGAGATCATTCATAATAGGCATGTGATGCCTGTTCTCCTGCCTAATTACTTAAAAGTACTGTCTTTCAGGAATCAAGTAAAAATATAGGAAAAAAGAGTTGTCTTTTATGCCCAAGATGTTTTGTTGTATTTAAAATCAGTGGGGGAGTATGACTCAGTTTTGAAAGTAACTTATAGTAAGCATTTTTCAGCCTCTTTACAAGGACCTTTATAGTTTTGTCCTCTGTATAATATGAAGCAGTGTTGAAGAACAAATATGCTAATTACGTACAAAACACTGCTCAGGAGCATTTTCACATTTTTGAGTGTCCACTGTGCTTACGCAGAGCTATAGGGAAGAGATACAGAGACAACAAAAGGCCATATGAATATTCAAAAAATTCTGATCCACACAAGGTAGAAAAAGAGAAAAAAAAAACCAACTGAAAATTGATTAGCCTGTAACTTAAAAATATATCTAAGTGTACAGTCCTGTAAACAGCTGTGTCACACACAGGCAGGAAAAACTTAAGTTGAAGGCACATAAAATTTATAGATACATGGAATACATGCAAATAAAACTGCACTTTTAATGGAGAATAAACTTTCAAGAATATCACTAAAGGGCCCTCCAGTAAAGAAAAAGGTTTGGAGATAAGACCATAAGAACACCGATGTCAGTATAGTGTCAGGCCAGGAGAGATTCCTCTTCTGCCCATGACAGTGGCCACTGCCAGATGTTTGGGGAAGGCTGTGGAAAGGACACAGAAGGATCCTTCTTGCAACATACTTTTGTCAAGAAAGGATCATCAGATCCTTTCAGTCCCTCCCAACCTGGTATTCTATCATTCCACAATTCTCTAATCTTGTTCTAGATCATAGAAACCATCTTTTAAAATTCTTTCTGAATGGGAAATCACATGTACACTACTAAGGGCCCGTGGTGGACTTCTTTCAAATGTGCCTAATCTGTATCTATATTTATATTGTGTGTTTCATATGTCTTTCATAACTTAATTGCATGTGAGTTTTAGCTTTCTGTTTGGTAATTTCCCATTGGATTTCTGCATCCAAAGGAGAGATGAGTCACTCTAAGTACAAGGTCCTTGACAGAATCCCATTTATAGTGCTGCAGATGCAATGAGAAAGAAATAATTTCCAGCTGAGACTAGAGCAAGAAGTAATACATTTATCAAATGCTAAAAATTACATCTGCCATTGAATGACTTGCCTGGTTGTCCTTGAACCATTTCTAGTCCTCCCAGGTGACGTGATATGACTCCTCCTTTAACCTTTTTTATATTACTGGTTTGTATCAGTACTTTGGTTTCCCTAGTAAGAAACTGTTTGACTGAAACTGCCAAACAGCCACACAGGAAAAAGCAATATATTTATTTAAAATATAAAATTACATTAATTAGATAAATATTAGATAGTTGTTTTAAAAGTTTTGCTTTCCTAGCAACTAAGCACAAGAGTATTGTGTATGTTTATCCATTTGGATTCTTCCATGCTAGTTGTGTACTTATTTATTATCTAGTGCACCATTAATAACATTATTCAATCATTTTTGGAAAATTCTATTAATCTTTAAAGGGTTTTTAGATGCAGATTTGGAGAACTGAAACATTTTTACTACTGGGACTCCATCAGGCCACTGTAAGATGATTTCTATAGGAAGCTAGAGGAAGGAATCATACTTCCTACAATTTTCAAAGAACATTTATGCTTTTCTGAGACTCTTCCAGAAGGCATCAGGACAGAAAAATTCATTACAGTTCTTGCTTGCAATATTTCGTGTAGATTCAAAGCCTGTGCATAAAAATGCACACTTGTGTTTTCTTGTAGGTCTCACCATAGAGCCTGTGAGCTAAGACAGTTTGGGATGTCAAATGTGAATGTCTTTCTTGATGCTGCTGGGACTTGTACATATGCAGGGGGCACATCCTGGTCTGGGTTTACTTTGTGAGGCTCTTTAGTAATGCAGAGAGTGTCATCTGAAAACATAATTAGTTGAGGCAAAAAATAAAAATAACTTTAATTTCCATTTTCTAAGAAAGCACTGATAGAATTACAAAGTTTTGGGTACGCTTGGGTGCAAAGTTCCCTGCATGTTTTGTTCCTTGAAACAGAGATCTGTGATTTCAAAGAAAAAACAGTCCAAACATGCTAATGTTTTAGTTTTCTGATTCATTGAGCAATATTTTTATGACATGTTTTTGGAGTGTTTGGGTATTGGATGTAAGTCTTGTGTTGAGAGAAATTGATAACCATCAAGGATTCTTTACTGACTTTGGAGATTAAGTATTTTGAACTTAATTTTTCTAGCCAGCTGAGGTACTAGGCAACAAGCTCAGGGCTAGTAATAAGGTTTCCACCTCAAAGAAGAGAAAAAGGTTGTAGTTTCTACACCTGCATTGGCTCAACTTGACATGAACAAGAGACATGAATGGGGAAAGAAAGGAATTTGAACTGGGAACAGAGAAGATAAGAAATGGAATAGGATTCTTACCATGCAACAGAAGGGATGTATGGAGTGAGGAGGAAACAGGGTATGTCAGACTTCTCCAAATTATTTGAAACATTGACCCTACCAATTCACAACTTCAATGTCAGATTTCAGTTTAAATTTGCATTGTCTTGTCCACCTCCCTTTCCAATTATATTTTCGAGTTTGTGATCAACAAACTCTTTATTTATTAGAATATCCTGCTTTTATCCTTAAGCTTGTGTCTTACATAAACCTCAAGGAACTGGAAGGGCACATGGTTAACTCCTGCTGGAGTAATCTCTGCTGACAACCTCTGAGACCATTTTGGAAAGCCTCAGAAGGGAGATGTTTCCCATCATGCTGCAGCAATAACTTTGTGAGGTGGCACTACTGGAGCCAGACACAGCAAGAAGTCTCTCATCCTTCCCTACTGGCATGAACCTGCTCCAGCAAGAAACAGCTGATAGAGATGACAATAAAAACTGTTCAAACAGTAAAAACTGTTCAGACTGGTTTTTGCTGATCCAGACATTATTCAGCCAGTAGATCATCTCCAGGAAAGTGAGGGAAGGATGAAAGGAATTTGAAGATAGCCAATGACAGGCATAATTAACATTTCTTATTCACAATCAGGTTTTGTTTTCCATGAAAATTTGCAAACAGGATGAAGAATAGTTCCACCCCTTTTTTCAAAGGGGAAAGAAAAAGGAGATAAAAAGAAGGCAACGTGAGGAAAAGACTGCTTGGCTACATCAGCAGTTCTGACTGGCCAATGAAAATGAGGCAAGCTCCATTTTAGGCCATTGACAACACGCAGTTGGAAGGTGTTAAGATTTGAGTGCCACTCAAATCTTAACACCTTGGCAGCAGCGGCAACATTAAAAAGCTCACACAAGAGTGAGGACAGGCTGGCTGAAGACAGAGTGAGGCTGAAAATTCATGACAAACCTGTTGGTGCATCTGGACGCACTGGAGGACTGAAGACAGCAACTGGTGTTATGATGGAGGGGCTCCTTCTCCAGCAATACCTGTTGTGCTACCAAGGAATTCAGGAATATGGAAACTGGCAGTTTGGTCCTGGTCTTTTCTGGTGTTACCATGAGTGGGCAGCCACCAATGTCTCACCTCAGGCTGCCAACTGTTCCTGTTGTTAAGGCTAACCATATGCTCAACTTGGTGCAGTAGCTTTGTTCGAGGTGCTTTATTGGAGACCAAGAATTACAGAATCTGCAATTATTTTCTTTTCATGTATTTGAAGTCATCAGGCTTCCTAACTTGGATTGGTCTTCCATGCAAAATTGTTTAAACTTACAGAAGCTCCTGACTGCCTGACAAGGGTGCAGTGCAGTTATACAAGCTCAGTTTTCCCCATGCTTCATGAGTTTAACCACAAGAGACAAAGTCACTGGGACCTCATACACCAAAAGGGGTCCTGGATGCCAGACCCGCTCAAAGCCAGAGGTGCTCAAACCTGCTCCCAGCCCCGGGCAGTCGGCGGGTTCCGCGGTGGCCGTGGACGAGAAGCGGCTCTGGGGCGTAGGGACACTGGGGTCACACGTGGGGCGGGGAGGGAGAAGGAAAATATCCCGGCTCGGTGCCAAGTTTCGTTTCTGCGAGAACGGAAAACGAAACCGAGCGGTTCCCCCGCGGTCCGGCACGGCGGGGCGGGACGGGCGCGGAGGGGAGGCGGTCACCGCGCATTTAAATGCGGAACGCCGGGCACCTCTCTGCAGCCTGCGAGCC
>NW_008240221.1:3043219-3051944 GCF_000691975.1 Corvus brachyrhynchos
GGCCCCCCGGCCGGAGCGGGAGCGGGAATGGGAGGATGCGGCCCCGACACCCACCAGCGTCAATTACCACTTCACCCGGCAGTGCAACTACAAGTGCGGCTTCTGCTTCCATACGGCCAAGACCTCCTTCGTGCTGCCCCTGGAGGAAGCCAAGCGAGGGCTGGCGATGCTCAAGGAGGCTGGTGAGTCCAGAGGAGGGGCGGCCGGAGGGAACCGGGAAGGGAGGACCCCGCAGGACCAAGTGCCATCGAAAAAGTTATCCCGGGGATGTCCCTGTCCCTCTGCCGTGGGACACTGATAGCGTTGAGCAGGAGCAGGCGATGGGCAGCAGAAGTTCACAGCATCTTACTTTGGTCCTTCTCTAGGAATGGAGAAAATCAATTTCTCGGGAGGAGAACCGTTTCTTCAGGACAGAGGCGAATTTGTAGGCAAACTGGTCCAGTTTTGCAAGCAGGAGTTGGAGCTCCCAAGTGTCAGCATCGTTAGCAATGGCAGCCTGATCAGAAAGCAGTGGTTCGAGAAGTATGGTAAGGAGGAACCAGTGGGCACAGCTGCACTGGCAGGGCTGGGGAGCCTCCACGGGGCAGCCTCACCCATAGATGGGCTTGGGAGCAAGTGGGAGATGGTTTCTTAGTGGTTCATTTATAGTAAATGCAAACCAAATGTAAATACCAGTGAAACAGTGTTGATTATCTGTTGTGAATATAGGCATTATACCAAAAAATTTTTGGTATAATGGTGTAACAAAACAATAGTTCCGCCTGTCTCCATAATGCTGGGGACACACACACACACGCGCACACACACACAAACTACGTTTTGATGCTGCTGTTGATGTGGCTTTTGTGGTTGATGGGATGACTCCACAGAACTGTATTTACATGGCGTTTCATGAGAGATGATAAGGAAGTGAAAGCGAGCAGAGTCCTGACAGCTTTTAGCTGAGGGACTAGATATTAATCAATTTTTAAAACTTGTTTTCAGGTGAATATTTAGATATTCTGGCAATTTCATGTGATAGTTTTGATGAGGATGTCAACATTTTAATTGGCCGTCGTCAAGGAAAGAAGAACCATGTAGAAAATCTGCATAAACTGAGACAGTGGTGCCGAGAGTATGCTGTTGCTTTTAAAATAAATTCAGTCATCAACAGATTTAATGTTGAGGAAGATATGAATGAGCAGATCAAGGCACTCAACCCTGTGCGCTGGAAGGTAAGAAAGTAGTGTTACTACAGATTTCCTGTTCAAAGAAATGTAATAATGAAGTCCTGGAGTTGTCTGAACCTCTATTTTACCCGAGTCTTATCTTTAGTTCCAGCTTAGGCTGGTGTTAGGAGCCTTCTTGTCAATGTTGCATAGTGCTGAGATAGGTTCTCTCTCTTTCTGCACTTAAATGGAGCCCAGTAGATCAAGAATCTTTTTTGGATTTTGTTATGTACAGAAAATTACTGTTTCAGTGTGTGTAGATCTAGGTTGTTTTATTATATTAAAATTAATACAGAAAGCCTTTAACATGTGAAAATATGTTATGGTGTAGAGAAAATTAGGAAAAATTACTGAACATTAAAGTCAATATATTGTTAGCAAGATGTAAGTGTATATTAATTTTCTCTTATAGAGCATTAGAGGTTACTGTACACACATGATTTTTTACTAGAAATAACTCTGAAAATGGGTAGAGATTATGTGACATAAATATGGGAGAACTTGTGGAATAATTTCTCAATATTTGCTTCATGTGATTTTTTATGCACACTGAATTACTCAGAAAAAAAAACCAAACACCAAAACACACTGTAAGTGAAATCTCAGATGGTAAGGAAAATCATCATTTATAACATTTAAAACTCTGTAATGTTAATTTACAAAAAATAAATCTGCACCATGCCCTTTGTGTAGTATTCGGTTATCACAAATTGTGTCAGTGTGACTCCACTGACAGAAAAATTAAAGACACTGCTACTGAGACTGTTATCCTCAAGGCAAGCGAAAACATAAAGTCTTAACCAGGTGTTTACTGTGTTCAGGTATTCCAGTGCCTGCTTATCGAAGGAGAGAACAGTGGTGAGGATGCTCTAAGAGAAGCAGAAAAATTTGTTATTAGTGATGAAGATTTTGATCGATTCCTGGATCGCCACAAAGATGTCTCCTGTTTGGTACCTGAATCTAATCAGAAGGTAAAAATTAAACTGTCCTTTTGTAACTTTGTTTTTAAATAATGTTAAAATATTTGAAAGGAACAAGAAACCTTCATGGCAATTAGTATTTTTCCTATTAAAGGTGGCTTAGAAGAGGTGCAGTACAACTTTATCAGCAACTGGTTTTGTAATGGTGGAAGCCAAGAGTTTTAATTTTCTTTTAGGATTTTCATTGACAACAAAGTTATTAGCAAAACAGTAAAAACCCTTTGATTCCAGTCCTGTGGACACCAGTGGGAGTACTCTTCCTGACTTGGGCGCAAGATCCTGAAAAGGTTCAAAGTTAATATAAACACAATTTATACTCTAAGTATTGTTTCCTGACAGAAATTCACTATGATGTTACACTATGCCAGTGTCATCAACCTACATGAAGTAAGACAGCATGGCAGCCAGCAATATATTTAGTGGTTTTAGGTAATCCCGCTCACAATAAATTTACATTTCTAACATTTTCTGTCTGAACTCCTTTGGATTGCACACTTAGGCTCTTTATTCAGGAGAAGACTCTTTGTGCTCCTGCAGAGCCTACCAGTTAACTTGATCAGCTGCCATCCAGCTTACACTAGCCACACTAAAGTACTTTGGTGCCTAAGGGTGGAGCTCTGGCCATTTTGTAAATGCCTACAGACCCTAAACATGGGATGGGAAGAGTAAGAAGACTCATCGTTCAGAAAGTTTATGAGCTAAGTGAGGAAATACCAAGTTGAATCAAGTTCAGGAGTGCCTTAAATCTTCCATCTTGTGTTCCTTTTCCTCTCCACAGATTAAGACTCCATTTACAGTTTACTTCTTAATGTATGGAGAGCTCAAGTGAGCAGACTGGGTTGCCTTTGCTATGTAAGACATAAAAGTGGGACTGTGCAGTTCAAGGCTTTTGGTGGGAGGGAGCACTCATCAGAGAAGGGGTAAAGATGAGAACCCAGAACTGTTTCTACTTTTATTTTTTCATAAAAGAAGTCCTACGAAAAAGGCTTCCCATGGTAGGTTTGCTTCCAGAAGACTGTTTCTGATTTCTGGTAAACCTGTGTGAAAGAGGGACACCAAACTGATCAGATTTCCTGTCCTACACAGCAGCAAGCTCCAGCTACCCAGAGAATTTTAAGGAGGATTACTTAGGAGATGCCCATTTAGCTAAGCAAACCTGTCTTATTTCAGCTGTTGGCCTATTTCTTGGTGCAGACCTGAGAGCTTTTTTACCTTTGAGCTGGGAGAACACCTTTGTCTGGTGGGGTAATGATTAAATACCCCAGTTTAAATGGTCATGTCATTTGCTTGGAAAATGGCATAATCATTCCAGCATGCAAAACTCTTAAGTTCTTCTGGTGTAGAAGTTAATAGAAAACTTGGATATTATTTAAAACACCTTTATCCAGTTGGACACCTACATTTCAATTAGAAACTGGACAGGTCATATTCCAAGAATTATTAATTTATTCATACATAAAGTTATTCTAGCAATTCTGTAATTTATTTCTATAAATTTCATCCAAGCTCACTGAAACAGTGGTCATACAGCAACTGTTTCAAAGATTTGTATCAGACTTTGAATGAATAGTTGTTTGTTTTGTCCCTCGTTTTTCACTATAATGGAATTTTGATTTGTATATTAATTTAGTTTTTCCTTTTGTTCTATTACAGATGAGGGATTCATACCTCATTCTGGATGAATATGTAAGTCTTTTTTGATACGTGGTATTTGTATGCTAATATATGTATGTATACAACAGTGAAAACCAGTTAAATTTACTCTGCATTCTATAAAACAATTTTACCATGTAGTACAAGGAACAGATGTGATTTATTCCCATCAGACATATTGTGAACTATAATATAGTATGACCTAAGGAGAAGTTGCCATCAGCTTGCATGCATAATCACTGCATCACAAATGTTAAAGTGTAGATGTCTATTTTTGCAGGACATCTTTGCTTTTTTTCTTCTGTAATATAAAAATACAGAACTTGCCCTGAAAGTTAAGTTTCAAAGTGCCTACTTAGTTTACATGTAACTGAAGAGCCAACGTTTAATCTTCATGAATTATGATATTGTTTTGTTCCTGCTAAGATAGGTCACATGTTTAACCATGCGTTTTTGAGCCTTCTAAGGACTAGAGTGAACCTCTTCATGCACTTACAAAGGCTTTTGTGGAATTGCAGTCCAGCTTGCTTAAGTCTGTAGAAAAATTAAGCTTGTGGAAATTGACTTTCCAACATCTTATCATCTTGTATATTGATGTTCCAGATGCGTTTTCTAAACTGTAGAAATGGACGGAAAGAGCCTTCCAAATCTATCCTGGATGTTGGTGTAGAAGCAGCTATAAAATTCAGTGGATTTGATGAGAAGATGTTCCTAAGAAGAGGGGGAAAGTATGTATGGAGTAAAGCTGACATGAAACTGGACTGGTGACTCAATATACTGAGTTAGGGCAGTGCATTCTGTAAAAATAGGTGTATATTTATAGGTGAGTGTATACTTGTATCTAATGCTTTTAACTACACTTGGTATTTTACACAGACTGATGTTCAGTATAACTCTATATGTGAACATGTTACATGTTTTTTAAAAGCAGGTTATGTTGTTTATTATTTTCTTAAACATGACCAAGTACTTTCAGAGCTTTCACATGAACAGATCTCTGAAATAAACTTTCTAGTCCATTGCACAAAGGACTTAAATGCAAACTGTTAACATAATGTCATGTAGGAAATGTTTATAAAACACTACATGAGTGTGCATGCCAGATAATAAACCAAAAAACACCCCAATCTCTAATTCATTATAAACAGCTGTAATGATGGAGAAGTCAAAATTCTTATAGGGGAATGCATTCTGCCTGTTTCTCAGGGAAAGATGGATTGCAGTTCCTCAGTAGATCACACAAGGGCCAGCTGGCAGGCCTCTGGAAGCACCCTCTGCCTTTTTCAGGGGTAATAGAGGGTAAGAATTTAGGAATCATTAAGTAACCATGTATTTAAAAGGAAATAAAGGTGAAAAAAATGTCACTTTTCATTCTTTAAGATTTAACTGTAATATCATCTTCTCCCTCTCCTCTATATACACATGATATTTGCAAAAATGTTGGGGGATGTAATTTTCTGTGAAAACATATTTTTAGTCATGAAAAAATATTGTATTTGTGCGTCCTAAAACCTAGAAGTACATTTTACCTAATGACAAACAACATCATATTTCACACTGTCAATGTCCTTGGTTCTAACAAATATTTACAGTGAAACATTGTTTTCATTTTATTAATTAATTGCTCCATTTTCCTTTCATTTGTAAATATTGATTTATTATTTTTAACTATATTCTCTCTGTGTGCATACAGTTCTGATGAAGATTCTTTCTCAAACTAATTAATACCATGTAGAACAACCTACATACATCTTCTGTTGCATACTAGCTTTTTTTTTTGCTAAGCCATGGAATTACAAACAACAAAGTTCATATATCAAACAACCTTGTTTTAAAAGTTGCTTGTCTCAGTAACTAATTAGCTTGCTGGTTACAAAGCTGCAGACATTAAATGAAACTAATTGGGTTTTGTGAGAGCTGCTTATGATTTTAAGAACAGGTAGCATCAATATAAAATACAGAAAAATAAGAAAAATCCCCAAAAACTGAAAAATAATCTAATATACTGCCCTCATTCTTGGTTTTCTGGCAATTGTTATGGCTTTATAATTGAGGTTTTTAAAATTTAACTAGTCCCATCCTCCCTCTCTCTGAAGGGCATGGGGATAAGCACTGCACAGAGCAGAAGTGAGACAGCACTACTCATTCGTCCTGTCCACTGAACTCAATGTCTGGGCTGTCTCACACATTTAAATATTTGCAGCAGTTGGGAGCCAGCATGCATTAAATGTACCACGTAGAGAAAGTGACACCTTCTTTCATTTTTTTTGGAAATGTTAGTTGATTTTTTAAGAGGTTTTTGATAGAAATGTTTTGTATTCACCTAATGGATCTTCAAAGTTGAAGGGGAAAATGCTTAAATAGGAGCTGCTACTTCTGTGTAAAGGAGAGTGCTACTCTGAATGCACTGTGAAAATGTTTCCATTTATAATTCCTTCAGTTTCTATTTTTACTATCCTAACTGTAAGTATACTCAGTGGTGCTCTTTTGTCCCTTTGTATTTTGAATTTTGCAATCACAACACTTCCTAGACACTGGCATTTGAGTATTTTTTTTTTCTTGTATTAACACAAAGTGACATTTAAAATGCGGCCCACACACAGTAACCCCACAGTCTTCTGGCAGCTGTTTCACTGACCTTGGCTGGAATTCTGCCTGGCTCTATGGGCAGTGCAAATTTATGTAACTGGGGTTTGACTTCCCCTGCCCAGATATTAAATCTAGTCTCTTCCCCAGTACCTACACCACACTGATAGAAAAGAAGCATTTTCCTCTGCTGCTGGCTCAGTCCCAGCATGGGCAAAGATTTAGTGCATCAATGTACCAAAAATCTACCACCTTGCAGCTTCTGCAGAAAATGCCAGCTGTAGCACAGCACTCAGATGTGAGGTATGCAAACTCCTGTTCAGATCCAGAAATCCTGACATTCTTTGCTTTGCATTTTACCCTGTAAATGGTTATTCTTTTGCTTCCTCTATGCCTATGGAGGAAGCTGCAGGAGAAACAAGGAGCTAAAAATGTCAAAATCCAGTAAATAATGGACAGACATTTAAGATGGCTTTTGTTAGAAGGTTCTACATTCTTACCTTCTTAAAATATTAGGGATTTTAGATCACCTCTTGCTACCATACATAATTAATAAAAAGTTTCTGCTCTGTGTGATACTCTTTTTCAAAGGAAATACGAGTTGTGTAAATCAGAAATGAAGAATCTGACATTACACAGTTTGACTGAGAGTTATTTAAGTTAATGAACAGCTATTGGCATTTTTATACACAAAATCTATTGTTGTGTAAAACAACAAAAATTTGGCTACAGTTGATTAATCTAGTTTATTTTAAAAAAATTATAAACACAGTTCATATTGGACCAAAAGTGGACTTTAGGCTTTCATTATGTAGTAGGGGCTACCTTTCAGTATGGGACTAGAAAAATAAAACTGAATTCAACAGGGTTACTCCCAGGTTTAGGGATTACAGATATGCCGTGATCCTGAAAAGTCAGGATTAAATTTAAGTCTTATAAACACAGATATGCTTAATTGTATATTTGTGTGTAATATCATAGTATTGCAGCTAAGCACTTGCTAAACAAGCTGAATTAGGAACTAACGCTGCATTCTACTAACATCATACAGTTAGTATAGTAAAAAATTTGAAGACAATGAGTGTTTGAGAGAATGATAAAATTGTGACTATACCTAGGCTAATGAGTAAAATTGTCACTTAAGATGCACTTTAGGATGCCCTCTTTTTCCGTGTGAAGGATGCTGATATATTTGAATGTTACAAATGCTGAATTTTGGAGTAATAGTGTCAAATAATTAGTGCTAAGTATTTCACGAGTGTCTTGCACATTTCAATAAATGTTTCTATTTTCCTAAGTTTGTCTGTATTTTTTTTTCCTGTAATATAAGCCATACTCACAGAGTGTGTGGCTGCATTCACAAGAGATCTGTAATTCTGGATGCGTTTAGTCTGTATTTGGGGAGGGGGGGGGAGCTGCTTGCACGGTGCCAAGGGCAGCATCTAGGCTGAAATGGAGAACAATGGTGGTGATTCTCCTCGTGATGAAAGGCACTTGTTACAAGCCTGAGTGGACTGGGCTGTGCTGAGAGAAGACAGTTCAAATACCTTGTGCTGTTCAGACGACAGCTGATATGAAAGGCACAGCTATCCATAAATATCCGGGGACAAAAATAAGATTATCTTCTGTTATGGTAAATAAGAGAGAAAAGACAGTCTATTTAGAAGACTGGAGACAAGCAGCTTCTCAAGCTCATCTTCCATCTTCAGGCTCGGTGTAAACTCTTGTACTAGACAATCTGAATTGAGCTTTTCACAGTATTTGGCTGTGTGTGAGAGGATGCTTAGCTTTTTCCGCCCCCCCCCCCCGTGCCATCCCCCCCCCGCATATTGCGGTGGTCTGAGGGTGCCCAACAGCAGTGCCGCAGCGAGATGCTGTGTGCCCCGTGCGCGGGGTGGCTGCTGGGCGGTGTGTCACCCCCGCAGCGGCCCGGGCCAGGGCTGAGCTGTGCCGGATGAACCCACCACACAGCTCCCATTCGCACGCCAGCTCGGTGTGCATCCTGCTGTGCCTCCCTGCCTGTCGCAGGAGCACCGGCCCTTGCTCCGTACAGACACCAGCAACAGGGAGGCTCGAACAGCGCTCGCAGAAGAGCCGTGCCCGTCATGGTTCCCGTGCGCTCCCCTCCTTCCTTCCCTGGAAGGCAGGACAAACCCCCGCCTCCTCTGCACAACCAGCCCCGTTGTTCTCTCTGCCGCTGACGGACCTGCTAGGCCCGGGCTATCACGCTCAGGCAACCCGAGGTGCTATTGCTTCAAGCAGATGAAAAACCCCACGGTAAAACCGGCGGCTCGGCTC
>NW_008240221.1:3052489-3090819 GCF_000691975.1 Corvus brachyrhynchos
GGCTCCTCAGCCCCGCGTGTGCTCTGTCTTGGGGTTTCCGTAAATGAGCGAAAACGCCTCGAAAGAGCCCAGTGCCCTGGAGTGCAGTAGCCATTCTTCGGGGAGGGAGAAGTAACGAGTATAGGGGTCTGTGAAGTGCCATCCCCAGCCAGTGTTCTTGGTAGAAGCGAAGTGTGCAGCTTGGGGAGAAATTGGTTCGTTTGGGTTGCAGGCGTGGTAGGAGTAGGAAAAGGCTCGCGTTTTCCTTCCCTGAGCTGAAGAGATGTTACTGTTGACTTTTTTGAGCTGTTGGAAGAACCCATAGGTACGATAATGAGGTTGCCCCCCCCACCCGCTGGCTCAAGGGTATCTTGTTCCTGAACAGATCAGGCCCCGCATTATGGGTTTATGACTTCTATAGAACTGGAACAGGGACTGTCAGCAGGGAAGGCTGATGGAAGAAGATACCAGCTGTTTGAATTTTTGCTGTGTTCTTGGAAATACTGTCACTTCTGCCCTGGAACATAATATTCCTGTTCTACAACAAGTATAAATAATGATTTATAAATAGATGCATTTGTTTATATTGTTTTCCGTGTAGCCAAACAACTGTTTACATTGTGAAATGGATTGCTTCATTTCACATTATCTTATCAGCGCTGGCCCAGGAGTGGCTGAACTGAAGTTACATGTTCTTGGGCAGAGTGCTACCGGAGAGATTACATCAGTAGTTTAACTTCTGGTGGCTGGTTGTCTGCTTGTTTATGCTTCTCTCGCAGGCATCAGAAGCTAGTGAAGGGGTGATCGGGGTGGGTAAAAGAGTGTGTGGGGTTATAGTATGGTGAGGGGGAGATTTGTGCCTTTAATGAAAATGCTTAGTTTATACTTAAATGGGACTTTACAGTGTGGGAAAACTTAGATTATTTTTCCTGGCAGTGAGGTATCAAAGTGACTTGAAGTTTGTTAAATATCCAAGAAAAGCAAGATCACGTGAGAAGAGTGGTGGTAGGAGGGAGAAATAGTTCTTTTGTTTAGGAGTGTCTTGAAAAAGACAGGCTTTTTCCCCACCACCATCCTTGCCCCGTGGGATGAAATTTTATTTCTTTACTCCCCCCCTTTCCCATCATGTCTCATTATCATTATCCACTTGTGCAATCTGTGTATTATGAGCGGGAAAAACCATCTGTGATTGAAATAATATTACAATGATGGGTGTTTCAATTTGATACAACTACTTTGTATAAGCCATCCTTTATGTAAAACAGAAGGTTGATTTTTCCTTATTTCTAAATCACCATAATTCATATCCTAGGAGCTGCTAGATCAAATCATATGTTTATTGTATTCACTTATTGTAGATTTTTGCCCTTGAAGCACAGTATTGTAAGTTACCTTCACTTAGAGACTGTTGTTTTGCCTAATTCAGTATTTTAAGGCAATCATTTGTAGGGGAAAAAATACTACGTTTGCTTAACTTTTTTGGTTTTAAGTGTGGGTTGGTTTTTTTTTTTCCCCAAGTATTTGTCATATTTCTTGTGGGGTTTTTTTATAACTTCTGACAGCTTTTCTTTCAGTTAAGCCAAAGGACAAGGCTGCTGTCTTAAACATGAATTTTGGCTGCAGTGTCATGCAGTGGGTATGAATGGCTTCAGTATATCTGCTGTATTTACAAGAATGCTCTCATAGGCTGGCAGAAAACTCTTGTTTGCCCTCCCAGTGCTGATTCAGGGAAAAATAATGGCTCTGATCATCCTGCTGCCTGGTCAGCGAGCACAGACCTTTTCTCTCCTAGAGACCTGATGCAGCAGGGGAATTGGAACCTGTTATACTTATCACCATATTTCCTGTGAATTAATATCAGTAGTTATGCAGTTGAGTTAGCAGTCTGTGGTTTCATTAGAAGACTTGCTTTTCACTGTGTTCCTTTTTACATCTTGAATTACAAAAAAGAAATGGAAAACAATTACAAACTAACCCACCACTCGGTTTGAGTGGTGTAGTGATTCTGCCGTGTCCAACTGGGGCTGTGCTCAGCTGTTCTTTTTATAAGGCAGGATCCTTTTCTGTTTTGCTTTGCAGAAACAAGCTCATAAAATTCATCTTTCCCTGACCTTTTGAAGGAGATCAAACAAAATTATCATAATGATAATGTCTGTTTTTCACTTCTGATGGCTGGGAGGAGCTGTTGAAAATATACTTTCTCCTCTGGCTGCGTGCTGCAAAGTGATAGGAATGTTTTTTTGTATTTCTTAATCAGCTGGGATCAAAAATGCTTACAGTTTTTCTGCATATGCAGTCAGCAAATTCTGGAGCTGACAGTGATCGTACAAAATGGATTTTCAAATAGCTTGACTGTTTGCTGATGGTGCCACTTAAAGTGGTAACACTCTAAGTTCAGACTTTTCTCAAAAAGGCTGAAGAAAATGAGGAACAGAGAAAGTGAATCAATATGTCTGGTAACTTTTAGTTACTGTGAGGAAAAAATATCTTTTCAGAGGGTTCTAGTCTTGGCATGACTATGTTAGTTCCTTATTACAGCAGTATTTTCATCTTTTCATTCAAAGAATAGCAAGTGGGTGGTAGCTTGTTGCATTGAATCACCTTGCTGTTGTCCTCCAGGTATCACTATGACAGTTTAATACAACTACATCATGTTTATATTGAACAGAAATGATTTGTGTTTGAAGAAATACATTACAGCTTATTTAATATAAACTTTTTCTTGTTCATGATCTCCAATGGATCATCTGAAATACTTCAGAGTATAGATGGGTCTTGCAGGCTGTCTGGAAAATAAAATTCTAACTTGCCAGGTTCAGGCATAATTTTTTTCATGATGTACGAATGTTCAGCTTTGTTTGTACTGATCACTGCTTTGCCAGATTTCATAGTTTTGGAGTCTTTATTCTTGAATTTCACTTGGAAATTTTACTGAATGTTCTGTTTCTGGAGTATTTGGGTTATTTCCTGTAACCATAAAACTCCAGTATGAACTACAAGTTATAAAAGCTATCACTATGGTTCTTGGAGGCAGTTTCAGCTGACCAGCCCTCATCTCAACTCCAATCTCTAATAAATAGATCATGTGTAGGATAAGAATCGTATACTGTTGCACACATCTAGTCCTTGTAGAGGACTCTTACACTTAGCCAGGAATAGGAAGTATGAGGAATATGAAAATGAATTAGGAAAATATATTGAGACAAAAATCCAATGTTGGTCCTTGATAATCTGGTACATGATCAGCTTCTT
This sequence comes from Corvus brachyrhynchos, assembly GCF_000691975.1. NCBI lineage: Eukaryota > Metazoa > Chordata > Aves > Passeriformes > Corvidae > Corvus > Corvus brachyrhynchos. Next base: position 3,055,721 of record NW_008240221.1, read on the forward strand.
CCTATGCTTACTTCTGTCATTGCTGTTTAACTGTTGATTTGCTTCATGTTTTATCACTGATGAGGATCTGTGTATGGATTTTATAATCTCACAGATATTAATTTCCTTTTATATGTGTATGTATATAAAACATATGCTCTATACAATATTTTATGTAATGTATGTATATAAATACATATTTTTTTTACTCTTTCGTTACTCTAAACAGCATCTGGTGGGAGTAGGTCCGACAGAAGCATCAGAAGTGGTTGCATTCTGTCCTACACAATGTTTTCAGTCAGGGCTGCGTCCCTTTAGTGACTGCACAGGATGGCTGTGGTGATGTGGGTGGGCAGAGTCTGTTCCTTGCCCAAATGCACCCTCCCTCTGGTGATAGGAGGGGTCTTGCTGCATTCTGTAAAGCAACTGTATTTTTCTGGGCCTGGTGCTTCAGACAATGTTTGTCCTCTTTTGTTAAGTCTGGGTTTCCTTCTTAAGGGAAACAGTTTTCCCTTCGTCTCTCTATTCCCGTATTAAGAAGTACATCCATCCAGACAGAATGAGAGCAATGCTCTGTGACTTGTGTGGTCAGGCTCATGTCTCCAGTGCAGTCTTATGACAGACGCTGCAAGTTCAAGACCAAGCTATTTGCAGTCAGTGTATGTATATTTTTAGCCTGGTTTTCTGAGAAAACAGAGATTGCATGCAACTCTCTTGTGAATGTGTAACTTTCATTCTTGCTCTTAGTTTCTAAATCTTTTGAGCAATTCCAGTTGCATTTGTGAGAGGGTGGTAGCTTATTTCCAATAAATCTACACCTTTTCTGGCAGTAGGTAGCCTCAGCAGATGGAAAGATGCCTGCTGAAGGAGAGCTTGAACTCTTCCTGCAACTTTGACACACATTCCTAGGAAACTGAGTTTTACTGGCTCAGTTGCTTACAAATCAACTTACATTGTTGACACAGTTTCAAATTATACTGTTCCTTCATTTCTGAATATTTTTGCAATAGTTTTGAATATGAAGAAGAGCAAGTGTTTAGTCTTTAGCCCTAAGTAGCCTTGTAATATGGCAAAAGTACATGATATGAAAGGAAAGATTCATTGGTTTATAAAAGATTTTATTTTATTGTTGTTCTTCATATGTCCTGCTTATGTGAATTCCAGTTTAATAAAAGGCAAGACTTAAAATAATTCTTTTAACAATTTTGATTTGTAATAACAATTCTTTAGGCACCCAGAAACTTGTTTTTGTAGTTGTATTGTATAAAGATTGTTCCCCAAATGGAACAAGACTTAATAGGATGCAAATTCAAACAGTTCCATCTTATTTCTGTATTTCTCCTCAGTATGTGTTTTCTGTAAACAGACTCTGTGTGAACCTTTCAGTTAGCTGATCACTTTTGCACACTGGTATCTGTTGAATACATCTTGTGGTCTTTGTTTGTCTTGTCATGCTGACTTGATTAATGTTGTACCATCATCTTCCTTCATGAATAATGTATTTCCTGTCATGCAGTTGGAACCCAGAGGAGAAAACACCTACACTTACTTTCTTAGATTAATTATGCATTAGTTTTACCTTTGATGCGTACTGTCCTTACTTTTGTGGAAAAAGTGCTGACCAAAGATACATGTTGAAGGTATATAAGGTGTGTTAGATTTGTGGAAAGGCAGACCATATTTAAATTAAAAAAAAAAAAAACAAACCCAACCAAGCCACAGCTTTTATTAAAGCTTTCCAGTTTTTTTTCTTTGTATTTGAGATATTTATTGACATCTTATCTTTTGAAAGGTTTGCTGGTGATTTCTCTCTACTTTAAAATCACTAGGTTATGCTTGTGTCAGTTACTGTTTCTTAGTTGTGTTTGTGTGAGTCTAGCTTTCTAGGGAAGATGTAGTGACAGTATTCATTAGGTCTCACTAACTGTTGCTGGAAAGCTGTGAGAAGTAGGATAACCACAGTCACAGCTGCAGGATGCACGTGCCAGCTCCAATGGGTTGTTGATGCTTATTCCATCTTGAAGTTTGGCCTCACTGATCACTGAGGACCAGACTTTGAGCCTGCTGGGCTCTGGCTTGCTCCAAAGACCAAGCTGAGGTCATAAGCTTTGTGCCTCAGGTAAAACAGAGTAGTCAGCTCTTCCTGTTAGTCACTGAGAAGTGAAATCTCTACAGGTTAGGCACAAGATGGTGGTGAGCCTTGTAGTTGCTACGGGAGCTGAAGCCAACCACTTCCTAAGGGTGTAGCTGTAGCTCTGATGGTAAGCACTCAGAAGGTTTTTAAGTTTATGGATGTTCATCCGTTCATACTCACCTGCAGGGCGTAAGTTTATCTAAAGTCTGCAAGCTTGTTTGTTTCTCTTTACCATGAGATATGTCAGTCTTGGCCTTGGGGAAGGTTATGCTGGAAAAATTGGTGCTGTGTGAAGCTTGCTCAAAGCAATGCTGCTGACCCTGGCACCTCTCCATGCTGTTGTCTCCGCTCTATGCGGTTATGTCCTTTACTTTGGATCCTTGTGGCTCTGAGAGAGCCATTCTCTGCAGTGTGAGTTCGTCCTTCTCTCCTCTGTAGTTTTTTACCTCTGCTGCTTGCTGGAGCAAACAGCTTGACTTCATCAAACTGCTGCTGTCACTGGGCATCAGCTGTGGTGGTGTTCAGAATATATGACCTGCCATCACCTATCTCCTTTCTTCCATTATGTGATGTCCCACTGGAGCAGCAGCATTGGCCATTTACTTTGCATGGACTTATGTCTGAAAATCCATTCTTAAATGTTTTACCACTGACTTTTATTGAAAGTGAAACATAATAGTTCTTAGTGGTCTTACTGTCTTAGCCCTTTTGCATCTGTAGAGTCACTAGGAGTGTGATAAGCCACTTCTCTGTCTTCTGTTCTCTTTTGTTCCAGGTCGTCATTGTCTTAAAAATAAAGTCTCACTTCAGAGGGAGCAACAAGGTAGTTCTAACTTCAGTTTATGTTACGTATTTAGTCAAAAATCAAGGAATGACAAATTCAGATACGACTCATAAATCCAAAGAATGTGATAGTCTTTTTAGCAAACTGTCATTTCGTGCTAAATATTTGCATCAGTCACTTCACATTTCCATTAGCTCCTTAAAAAGCTGAAGTTCACAGATTTGAATGAAATACAATGTTTATGACTGTGTTCCCTGCTTTTTGATTTAGACTACTGCTGTGAAACTTTCTTATAGTTACAGATAAATGTGTTTTCAGGGTCTGCTCTTTTTTGGAAAGTTTACTGTTTTGCTCTGTCTTGTCTGAAAGGTTTGTATGGGTTTTTTGGGGGTTTCTGTGGTTTTGTTTCCTGTCCTCCATGATTCTACTGTATTGGTCTGAAGACCAATACAGGCATGTCCTTGTTGCTTTTATTAATAGGAATAGTTGCTTTTGGATGGGATGATTCACCACAGCTCCCAATATAAGGAAGAATCAAACTATTGTGCCCCTTCGTTGTGCTAATAATAGTGATGTACCATGTTATTGGCAGGCAACACTGCTGTTAGTGACAGCTTCAGGAGGGATTGCTGCAAGGGCAGCAGGGTCGGTGAGGATCTCTACTTTTTCCCTTTCCCTTTAGTATCTTTTCTTGTGCAGCTTCATTTTTCACCCCATGAGACTGAACCCATCCTTTTCATAGAAATAACAGTGTATTTTCATTATGGTATCAACCAGTTCTGATCTTGAACTGTGGGAGGGCAAAGATGGTGTTATTTTCAGAGGGGGAAAAAAAAAACCCCACAAAACAGTTTTTGTGCTGTGCTGGACAGGGTGTTACTAAAATTATAACCTGGAGAGTTCTGGAGTAAAACAGTATGTGCACATAAGGATGTCTTATCAAGACCATCTCAACTAATGTGAAAATCCACGTGTTTTCTCAATACCAAGGGAGTTTTCATGTGATTGCCTTAACATGGGACTTATCCAGCCCTATTCTTTATGAAGAATTCACAGTATCTAGAGTTTTACAGGAAAGAGAGGAAATCATTCTCCTAAAAAAAAAAAAATCTTTACAATCAAATAAACTTAAAACAAGCAGGCTTAAATTCCAGACAGTATGTATCTGAGCTCTTGTAAATTGCTGAAAGGCTACAGAAGGTTAGTATCTGACCATCAGCAAATAGGTCTTCCTGGAAATGTGCAGGAAATGCTCTTTGTAGGAGCTGTAGACCTGAGTTTAGGTACTTCATGTTAGCTAAAGTCTTTGTGTTTGCTGTCCAAACGTTTCAGTGCTCGTGTGGGAGAAAATCGGCAGTTACTCAACGAGATTGTTCCCAGGCATTCATCAGGCTTTGATTTTTTTCATTCAGTGAAAATATGTAGAATTCCACTACCTGAAAATAGTAAATGCTGTAACAAGAAAATAAGAAAAAATTTAAAACTTGTGTTCCTGTTTTATAAGTGTTCATATTTTATACAGTCACTTAATTTTTTAATGTATGCATTAGATAAAGCACATCATGGTTTAATGCATTTTTTAAATGCTCAAGAGGGCTTTGTAACAGTACTTTCTGTTATTGCATCATTATCTGCTTAGGGAGTCTAAGTGCCAAATTAACTTTCTCTTTAATTGAGGTGGCTCTTGACACTTAAAATTATTATCTGTACCTACAGTGATGGAAAGTCTGCATGGATCAGGAAAGATACCCTTGTTTAACAGAGAACTTTTTTTTCCTGAATATATTGTTTTCATATTTCTGTAAAAGAAGTTACTTTTGATACAATAATACAAAAAGCCTCTTCCAAATTGTTCTCCTCCATATTCTTTTTCCTACTCAGCAGCCATTCAGTACATGGAAACCAGGAAATGAGGATATTTTGAAATAGGGATACTTTGCATAAATTATTTCCAAAAATATTTTGCTGTATTTGAATGTTGATATTTTCTGTTGATGTTAACAGTTAAGGAATATAATGAAACTGTCAAAGAAAATGAGGTATGAACTCCTCAGAAAAGAATAATACAAATACAGTTGTTTTCATCTGAATGCAGTATACTTTTGTAGATGTCATCTGTTCCGGAGAAGTACCACATATGCAAAGCATGCAAATGCAAAGAGAGGCTTTGGGGCAGTCTGTCCCAAAACAAACAAATGTTGGGCATTTGATGGTACATCTTAAACTGTATGAACTCTGAATGTGTGAAGGCTTAATGTGCCCGTTAGTGAATGAGCAGTGCTGTATGATGGGAAAGATGTGAGTTATTCCAGAACCCTCTCAGGGTTGTCTGGTGTTAGCCATGAAGGCAGCCAGGTTGAATGGGCCTGTGGTGTTATGAATTGCAGCATTGCTTCCCTTGTCATAAATGATTACACAGGGAAGGGGCTGTGTGCTCTGTATGTGGATCTGTATTCTCCTTCATGACAGTTCTGATTTGGATTCCCTCTTTTCACACACTGTCCCTGTGTTCTCCTGTGTGTGTTAGGAGGGGCGTGTTGGTTGACTGACTTGTTTTTGAGACTACATGGGAAACCTGAGGCAGAAAACTGAAGATAAGTTGCATGTCTAATTCCCTTTTCCATCCAAGAACCATAGTCCTCTCTTAACTGATAGAGTGCCTTTGGGAAATGTTTGACACAGAGCAATGTATAGAAGAGTACTGACAGCCACTGTACAGCTCGCATGCAACAGGCTTAGGGAGACTACCCCAAAACTTCCAGGGTTACAGGGAGCATATGCTTTGGGATAATGCCATTGTATCAGTTTCTTGCCTTCTGTTGTGCCTTTGTTTTGGCTGTGCAGCTCACTGGCAGTCGCAGTGATGGAGCCATTGCCAAGTCAGTCCATCTGGCTTAGGCTGTGCAAAATGCAGTTGTACGGCAGTTCACATCTGTGCCCCTTCGTGTGTTGTGTGGTCACTTTGTAGCCTGAGAGGAGTTGCCCCGTGTGTTTCTCTTCACCCAGTCCATCTTCTGGGTGGTCAAGTTTCAAGAGGGAATGTAGATGCTTCAGGATTGCAGGAATGTGAATCTGAGGTCTTCAAAATGGAAGAGTGTATTTCCTTTTTTTTCTTTCTTTCAGTCAAATCCCTTGTGTGTTTCAGTGTATCTGAGATGACTGGCAACTTTTGGTCCATTTGTGATTGTCAAAATGAAGTCAAGTTAAGTGTTGATTTCTAGGTCAGACTGAACCTTAGACCCCTGTTTAGTTAATTTCTCTCTGCTACTTGTAAGTGAACAATAACTTTAAAAATATTTGTAAATGAAGGAATTAAAAATGGGTTTATGTTCTCATACAGTTATGAGGGATGGATAGACAAGTTGCAAAATTTAGACATTTTTTACACTACACTCAGGTCCCAATAGTGGTTACACTATTTTAATATTTTTTTCCCTAGGAAATTAGACTAGCCATCTGGAAAAAGCTTTTTTTTTTCCTACACAATTATATTATTTTTCTAAATGATGTGATATGCCTACCTCTCCCCATACAATATTTATTCAACTTTACTGCATTTGGGGATCATCTGGAAGGCTTAGAAAAGCTCATCCAGTAAAATGAATATGAAATGGTGATTTCATTGTTTTAACCATAGGTTTTCATTGTTTGCTCTTCATTGGAGGGAAAAATAAATACAGGGAAGACATTTTCCATTCCAGCTTTTTAATGAGCAGGTGTGTATGTGGTGGGGAATTGTCTTCTCACAAAGGCTTAATTTGGTGTGCTTTTCTATTGCACATATTATAATAAACCTGATAGTTAAATCCAACCACCTCTTCTTAAAAATCTAAAATGACAAAGCTTCTTTGGAAGTGCATCCAAGAGTTAGTAGAGTAGTAATAGTTGTCAGGTTCAAAGCAAAGCTAGCAATTAAATCTTCTGGCCTATCATGCTAGAAATGTATTATATTTCCCTGTTTTCAGGACACAGTATCTCCTGTATTAGTATGAATGGATCTGTTAAAATGTCTTTTATCAGTGTGCTTTGAGCTTTTCTGTCTTCATGAAATCATGTAGCTGCTTTCTCTAAAAAGTCTTAAAGGGCTTCCCACATCTGATCTGATGAAAAGCACCTCACTGTTGGGAGCCAGCCAGTCAAACAGTTGTTCAGCTGTGGTAACCTGAATAGCACTTGCCAAGAGAAAATGGTCTGGGATATGTAAACCAGAGGGAAGGAGGGGAAGGACTGTGGCAGGTGGGTAGCTGCCTACTCTGCTTCAGAGAATCCATGGGAATTTCCTCTCCTGGCTTGAGCAACAGCATACTTAGGCTGGCACTGCACAGCAAAGAGCTTTACCTGGAGTTCATATGTGCTTCTCTCTTCTCTAAGCTGTACACTTAAATTTTGCTTAAGTTTCCAGGACGTAGCTCTGTGTCTCCTTGGCACAGGGCTTCAATTTGTTTGTGTCAAATACCTTGCACAGCAGAATTTCCCTTTGAGAGCAGTGTGTTGTGCCCCTGGCTGCTGTGGGATCTCATCTTTCATCCCATGTCCCTTCCCCCTGTGAGTAGGGGTGACAGTGTAGGACTGTATGAAATGCTGTCTCCTGACAAAGCTAAGGAGGTTGGTGGGGACATGTTTTGCATAATCACAAGTTGTCACCACTATAAGTAAAGTGAGAATCCAAAGCTGAAATTCCTTCTTGTGCTTATAACCTGTCAAACCTCATGCTCTTTCCTATGTGTCCTTTAGCGTTTGTCCTTGGACCCTGTGGCTGCCAGGCTGTGAGCTGCATCATAAGCTCTGACAGGATGAAGTGGAGAGAGATGAGTTAACAGCCATTTGTGCCTCCTGGCTACTCTTGGCTGACACAAAAAACAGATGACCCATGGGCTGTCACACAAATAGAGAGTAGATCCCACAGCCTTTCTTTCCACATCTGCCACTGGCCCTGTGCTGAGACTGACACAGGTTTCCTAATTCTGTCTGTCAGCTTGTGGCTCTGTACAATACAGCTTTCTTGTTGGGAAAAACATTACAGCACATCAGCAAAAGCCTGCCAGGTGAATGGAGCAGCAGCTGACTGTAAAATATAAACAAGTAGATAGATATCTGTGGGAAATAAACTGAGAATCAAGATGTTCCAGGACTGGGCTGAGACAAGACACCATTTAAGATTTTCATTTCTAAGACAGAAGCTTAAAAAAAAAAGGCATCCAGTTACACTGTTTACCAGTCTGTCACTACCAGATTGTAATAATAAGTAAGTAGCCACAAAGAATGATTTCTTTCTTTTTGATGAGTAAAACCAGAAGGTATGTATACAGGATGTGGCTGAATTCAGGTTTTTTGGTGAAAAGTTTTCCAGACATGAAGCATGAGGGACTGCATCATGGAAAAGAGCAACTCTGCAAAAGTGTAGGGATCAAGCTGGATACAGAACTCTTAAGGTACCAGTGCACTGTTACAGGCAGAGAAGAGAGGGCTAATTAAATCATTGGCTGATGGGATTTATAAAATAAGCATTTTTCTCCTGGCATGGCATTAATGGCAATAACACTCAAATTCTGTGTCTGATCCTTGTTTTTACATCTTTAAAAGGTCTTTTGAAAACCTTCAGAAGGTATAGAAAGACCCACAATCATCATTAATGGTGAAAAAATGCCTGGAAGTGATTTAATATGGAAAAGGTGGAGTGTGAGCAGCTGCTTTTTTTCTGCCTGCATTTTTATTAGTAGTTACTGGTTTCTGTTCAGATAATTTTAATGCAGACTTCATCTCATCCAAAGACAAATGTCTAAAAAATGTTGAATGGATTGATTAGTCAGGTCATCTTTGTGAGATAAATTGCTTTGTTGCTAATGGGGGACAAAACACTAGTAAAAATGATCAAGAGAAAACAGACTGAGAAGGGTATTAAAATCATGGGAAAAGAGGTGGGGGGGGGGGGGGGGAAAGAGTTAAAATAGTCCAGCGGCATGCACACGTGATGACCATTGCTTATGTCCTTTCAGAAGTTCTTGAAGTTGGATTTACTTGGTTGAAGCCTGAGAAAAGGAGGAAGATCTTGAGTACCAGGATAGCCATTTTAGTTGTCTAAGAGATCAGAAAAAAGACTGCATTTTATGTACATTATATGCATGTTCTTTCTTACAGGATTTAGACGTACAGCTTCTTGATCAGTCTGCAGGCCGGGGGACTGGCAGAATGCTGGCTAATCAAGAAGAGCCTCTTGGGAAAGTTTGTATGGGAGGGGAGATGAGGTTTGTCCATATCTGTGTAGAGCTTAACCTAATAGCTGGATAACTCCAAGGAAGTGTCAGAGAGAAGAGTTGAAATTTCTAGTTTGGATAAGGAGAGAGAGAGAGACTTGGAGTAGGAGGTAAATCTGTGAGGTCGTTCTTTAGAGAGGGTAAACTGTTTCTTTGTTGTTCGAAGAGATTGCCCAGGAGCTAACAGGAGGAGTGACAAACGCTGCTGATAAAGAACTGTTTGTTTCCTCAGGAACTCTCTCACCTTTGCAAGATAGAGGTGGGAGAGGGCCCCAGGAAGGCAGCTCTGGTAGAGAGGTTAGTGAAGTGCTGAGTGAGGTGCTGGCAAGGGCAAGGTTTTAAGAGGAAGAAAGACATTAGGAGATGCATAAGTCAGATGAAGCTGATGCAATGACTGAGAGTGCTGGCCCAGGACAAGTTGTGTGCTAAAAAGAAGGAGGGCTGGCAGAAGAAATGAAAAACATCTGTGGTAGAGCTTTAGGAAATGAGTTTGAAAGCAGCTTAAACACTAGCCATACCCTGACTGTAGGAGAGACTGAGCATCTTAGCTCCCTTGACAAGAAAGTGTATTGTACTCAATTTCTTTTACTTTCCTTTTTAAATTTATTTTCCTCTTCCCATTTAGAGAGTGATAAGCATAACTAGAAACACTGTCTGAAGAGCTAAATGGAAAGGTGAACAGCTATATCTGTTACTTCAAACCAGTAAATTGCCCTTCCTGCCATTAGAGAAAGCAGTGAATCTCTCGAGGTTTCCAGCCCAAGGCAGGTCGTATGCCCAGGCAGTATTTGTAATCCATGTAAAAGTTACTTATTGCTGTCCAGGTATTTGGGAAATGTGTAATAATTTGTGGTGTTCAGGTTAACAATCTGATATATCCCATGGACATTCTGACCCCAACGTCCAGGAAGCAGTTTTCTGATTTTACAAGTAGATACACCATAATGAAAATAGATTTTGGTTTTCCTCCTGAAAGGTCAAGATAATTTGGGAAGAGGGCAATAATAATTTTTGTCAGTTTCCCTAGTTTTCAAGCAAGATTTGTTTTAAAGAAGGAGGGGAAGGTTGAAGTGAGGAAGATATGGGAGAAGTGAGGGGGGAACCTTGTTTTGGTGACACATGTTGGCTGAATTACTGATCAGTAGCCTAGAATTTTAGAGTACATATATATATATATATCTCTGAGCTTTTTTTGAGTATTGGTTGCCTGAGTAGCAGTAACTACTGTTTGTTTGTTTTTTCTAGAAGTATAGTAGATATTTTTCCAATATCGCATCTCCCTCTAAATGGAAATCAGTGGAGGATGAGAATGTTGCAGGAATGAAATGCTTATTTTTAGGAGTTTGAAATGTTAAGGTATACTTCAATAATTACAAATATTTTTAAATAACATGTTGAGGTGAATAACGAAGGTCAGAATTGTGTGTGTTTGGCTATAAACTAATTCCAAGCTGCATTTTTTTTTAGATTTGGTAACAAAAGACAGGTTTTATGTTAAAAATCTATATACTCAGTTTGAGTATATAAGTTTTATAAGTATTTGTTGGAAAGGAACTCAGCTGATGGTTTATCTCTGAGAAAAAAATACTGTTGGATAAATCAGAAAAATGGGAAATAGCTTGCAGTGAAAGTAGGGCTCCTGCCAATTGCTATTTTCTGAATTCACAGAATCATAAAATTGTTTAGTTGAAAAAGATCTCTAAGATCATAAAGTCCGTTAACCCAGCTCTGCCAAGTCCACCACGAAACCATGTCCCTGAGTGCCACATCTACACATCTTTGAAATACCTTCAGTGATGGCGACTCCACCACTCCCCTGGAGAGCATATTGCAATGCCTGACAACCCTTTGAGTGAAGAAGCTTTTGCTAATATCCAACTTAAACCTCCTCTGGTGCAGCTTGAGGCCATCTCCTCTGTTCCTATCATTTTTTACCTGGGAGAAGAGGCTGATCCCCACTTGGCTACAACCTCTTTTTGGGTAGTTGCAGAGAGTGATAAGGTCACTCCTCACAGCCTTGTTTTCTCCAGGCTAAACCACCCCCAGCTCCTTCAGCTCCCTCACAGGATTTGTGCTCCAGACCCTCCAGCAGCTCTGTTGTTCTTCTCTGGGCACATTCCAGCACCTCAGTGTCTTGAAGTGAGGGGCCCAAAGAAGAAGAAGAAGAAGAGGGGCCCAAAACTGCACCCAGCTCTTGAGGTGTGGCTTCACCAGTGCCACATATGGGGGAATCTTGTCACCTTGTCACAGAAGGAGGTCGGGCTGATCAAGCAGAAACTGCCTTTCCTAAGCAGTGCTGGCTGTGCCTGATCCCCTGGTTGTCCTGTACATGCTGTGTGATGTCACTCAGGATGATCTGCTCTGTCACCTTCCCTGGCACTGATACCAGGCTGACAGGCCTGTAGTTCCCCAAATCCTCATTCTGCCCCTTCTTAGATGGGTGTCACTTTTGGTAATTTCCAGTCTCCTGTGTCCTCCCTGGTTAGCTAGGACTGCTGGTAAACGATTGAAGGTAGCTTGGTGAGTATGTCTGCCAGCTCCCTCAGTACCCTTGAGTAGGTCCCATCCAGCCCCAGTCTTGTGAATATCAAAGTGGTGTAGCCGGTCACTGACAACTTCGCCTTGAATTATTCGTTCTGCTCCCTGTCTCTGTCTTCCAGCCCAGGGTGCTGCTTAACCCTGAGAACAATTACTCTAATGTTGAAAACTGAGGCAAAGAAAGTATTATTACCTCAGCTTTTTCCTCAACCTTTGTGACTATGCTGTCCCCCCTGCATCCAATAAAGGATGGTGGTACTCCTTAGCCCTTCTTGATGCTGATGTATTTATAGAAACTTTTCTTGTTGATGTATTTATGGAAGTTTTTTTATGGTCTTTTATGGCAGTAGTCAGATGAAGTTCTAGTTTGGCTTCAGCTGTTTTAATTTTCTCCCTGCATAACCTCGCAACATCCTTGTAGTCCTGATTTGCCAAGGTCATAAACTGTCCTTCTTTTGGCTTCCTTCCTTACTTCTTTAGGAATCAAAAACTTCATCATTTTGTGATTGCTATGCCCAGGACAGTCTCCAACTATCATATCACCCAGAAGTCCTGGGTTTGTGAAAAACAGGTCTAGCGGAACACCTCTTCTGGTTGACTGATTCACCAGCTGATTGAGGAAGTTCTTCTGACAGTCCAGGACTAGACTGTTTTCTCTCTGCTGTATTGTATTTCTAGCAGTTATCTGGAAGTTGAATTCCCCCACAAGAACAGGGCTACTGATCATGATGCTTCTTCCAGCTACTTACAGCATATTTCATCTGCCTCTTCATCCTGGTTGGACAGTCTGTAACAGACTCCTGCTAGGATTACATCACTCCTGCTGCTTTTATTGGCTTTCCCCTGATTCTTACCTATAAACCCTCTTGTCATCATCATCAAACTCGAGGTAGTCAAAACATTCCCTAATATACGGGGCTACCCCCACTGCCTCTGCTTCCTTGCCTTTCCCGTCTGAAGAATTACAGCCATCCATTGCAGCACTCCAGTTGTGCTGGCCATCCCACCATGTCTCTGATGGCAGCTGTGTGATAGCCTTCCTGTTGCACAATAGCTTCCATCTGATCACAGTTTTTAAAATGTTCTGCCTACAGAGTGATTATTGCTCAGCATAGTGGGCTTTGTACATTGTTTTGTATGTATGTTTGCCCAGTACAATCTCGAGAATGGCTTTGCTAAGTGTGTAGAAAGCTGTTGTAGCTCACTGCTGGTTTTGTATGTAAGAAGTCCCTGAACCTAGATCTGGATACAGTTTGTGATGTTTTCCTGAAGCTCTGGATAATGTGGGCTGCAGGTATGCAAGATGACAGTAATATGTAATTTTTTTTTCAGGCTTGGAAAATCATTGTTAAAAATAAAATTAATAATAGTAAAAGTCTCTTGTGTAATGAGATTAATCTTCCCAAGCTGATAAGTACAAACTGATTCAGTAAGTGCAGAGAGTAGGAAGGGTTAGGAGGTGAATTTTGTCTGCCTTTGCTAAGACTGTTCGTGCTATCAAATTTTAAAAGCTCCTTGGCAAAATGGAGCTCTTAGTTCTGTTTTATACAGTCAATTGAAATAAAGTGTGACCCTTATTTTTTCTTCTTTCAGGCTTGTCTAACACTACTGAAATCGTAGACTGGTTGGTGCTTTCTCATGGGATCCCTGTGACTGACAAAGGAGAGATTGTTGTGGTAGGTGTTTGCCTTGACTGTCTTGACAACACTTGGCCAGGGCACAGACAGATGCAGTTTTCAATGCAGCCACACTTTCATAGGACTCATGCCAACAGAAGCTGTGGGAAGGGAAAAATATGCCTGAGACATGGGTTTTACAGTCTTTGGAATTGCTCTTGTGGTTCCCCTAAAAGTGGAAGCCACATAGCCTGGGGTAGTATAGAGGAGGGAATTTGTCAAAGTTTGCTTTTAATTATGGATCTCTAGCATGAAAAAAATTGGTTCATTTACCAAAGAAATGTAGGAAAACAACCAAATCTGTGTTCTAATTAGCTTCCTAGCAAAATCCAAGTCACAGAGACTTGTTTGAGAGTAGTCCTCAAAATACAGTTTTATGGTACTACCTAAAATGGGCTCACTAGGCTTTTAAATTTAAATCTCTAAATATCATACATATGTGTGTATATATATATACACACATATAAAACACATATATCTTTATCTCTGTAGCAGAGCCTATTTTGCTTTCATATATGGTTTTTGATTTAATAGTTCCATATCCCATGTCCTCCATATGTCCCATATACTCCAAGTAAGGGAGTGAGATAATAGTAATTTCCTTTTTGAGATAGCTACAGTTCTATATGTACTCCATAGCTAATTATTGATAGAATTGGTAAATGTATCTTCAGTCAAACAAAAAACAGAGTACATACTTATCTTCGGATCTTTTACAAGGCAGCAGAACTTGTGTTTAAATAATTAAAACCTATCTATTTCTCTGTGGTTTGGAAAAGGTCATCCCGTGAATATGGCTAGAGCTGCAAGTTCTGCATTTTGCTTGCTCTAATATGTGGCTATATGCAGAAATAATGACAGATCTAGATTTTTCATTTGCATGAGCTTGTGACTTGCTGTTGGTAGCTTTCCATTTTGCCAAGCACTGCCACTTTTGTACATATGCATCTTCTGGAAATAGTACTAAAAAGTCATATACTTATGCACTGGCAGACTACTTTTTTTTCCCCTCCTTTTTGAAACTCATGTTCTTGGCTTAATTATCAAAGTAATGGTGTTCTTGCTTGACTCTTTGATCACAGGAAAAACCTCTTGTGGAAACATAATCATACCCTCATTGGCTTGTATTTGAGTACTGAAGATTTAATGTAACAATCTGTATGCTCTGTCTGAGTTACATATCTTAATATAAAGAAGTACTTCTTAATTATATAGCTAGCTGAAATATTTTTCATCTAGGCTTTTTTTTCCTGCTCCATTTTTTAGTACTAAGTGGAAAAGTCTGTATTGTCACATATTTTTATAAGCAGAAAATCTAAATGGAGGGGGAAGAAGAGAGATAAAATTTATTTTAAAACCAAGATGTCTGATGCTGTCTGTCATATCCCTTGTTTAAAAAACATGTTGAGGTTAAAAAAAATAAATCTACAGTTTTATTGTTTTCTTCTTTAACTAGTTGATTTAAATTTAAATACAAAGAATCAAAAAGAATTTTTTTGTGTGTGTCCATCACAGTTTGGGCTGTAGATAGTTAATTCCTTTTATAAACTTTCAGTTTACAAGTAATCAGCATTTTTCCTACTTTTAGAAAGCTATAGTAGAAACACATTTATTTCTGATACTTAGAAACTTGAAGAAAATTATAAGAAGTGGAAAATGACAAGTTTATACATGTCTGTCCTTGGGGTCAATGATTTCTTGAAACAGTTCCTCTCCTCTTTGGTGATGTACTTTACCCTGCATCATGGATATTCCAGGAGTGACTGTATCTCTTCTTGATCTCCATGTGGGAGGCTAAATGAGCCAAGGTCCCTCAGCCTCTCTCCCTTCCTTCAGCTCTCCATCCCTCTCCTGAAGAGTCCCATGCCTTCAGGCACAGTGGTCTGCTTCTTCCCACATTCACCACCATGTTCTTACCAGAAGTGCAGCTT
This sequence comes from Corvus brachyrhynchos, assembly GCF_000691975.1. Lineage (NCBI taxonomy): Eukaryota > Metazoa > Chordata > Aves > Passeriformes > Corvidae > Corvus > Corvus brachyrhynchos. The sequence continues at coordinate 3,071,017 of NW_008240221.1, forward strand.
GTTCTGTTTGCACCTTGCTGTTTGTTTAGTTTTCTGCTGAGGTGCCTCTAAAGATCTTCAAACCTCTCCAGGCACTGTATCTCATTTTCTGAAACACAAAGGAAAAAGCATTTGTAAAGTACTCTCAGGAGCTGTGTCTGTTGTCTTGAAAAAGCATGCATAACTGGTCAGTCTTTCTTTCATTTTCTCAAACAAGTGGAAACCTAAGTTGAGTATGATATGTTCTGGCAAAAGTCAAACAACTGTGAACTTCTATAATCATTCCTGGCCTTCGATGAGTGTGAGAGCAGCTCTGGCATCTTGTGAACATACATAGTTGAAATGTGCCTTGAGTTCTTGAATCTTTCTGCTGCTCTCCAACCCTATTTCACTGAAATGGCTCTAAAGGATTACTGAAATGGAGCATGTCCTGGCAGAGATCTGTATTAGAAAATATTTGTGGCACACAGATGATCATGAGGTATTTGTGTAAAGAACAAGAACATACCATACATAGCTCAGATGATTAATACAAAGCAGAGGAGTGTTGCCCTCTGATTTTCCTCGTCTGGCAGGCAAGGGCCTGCCACTCCTGTCAGTGTGATACTGAACATAGGGGGACAGCTCATTGATTTTTTTGCTAAGCATCTAGAGAAGCTTGTGCTCTTGTCATCTTCAGACATGCTTTCATAGCTTGCTCCTACTCATTAGTAGAGAGAGAAGGGAGCAGATGGGGAAAGTCAGAGTTTGCCAGTAAAATGCAAAATTCTTCTCTAATGATCTAGTGTTGGCTTGCAATTGTGGGACTTTCTATTAGAGTTGATCATGTGTCTCATTGTTTGTAACCTTAAAATGGTTCTAATGTTTCATTTCATGGTGAAAGGAAGCAATCAAAATATTTTGGCTTTGCTTCAGAAAAAGATGTTTTCTAAGTAGCTGTCTGTAACCTTAATGCAGCTAAGACCTATATGAACTGAATCATTGTACCGTAATTTAGTGACAAGTGGGTGATCAAGATCTAGTGATACAGTAATAATTTGCATTTTTTATTATCATAATCATCATTGCTATGTCTTATAGCACTAGCCAAAGGCACAGCTTGGCTCAGTCCAACATAGGAAACTAGTAGGTAAAATGAAATTTAATAAAGATGTAAATATCTGTCTACAAAAGTCAAGAAGTGTTTTTTCAGCCTGTGACATGAAGAAAGAATTGCATTGTGGAGGTGACAAACTCATTCTGTGCTGTCAGCCGCAAAGTGAAATTTATTCTTAATTATAGTTCATGAAATAGGATGAAAAACTAAATGTCTTTATTAGCTTTATTCACAAAAAATCTTCCCGACTAATAAAGAAAGGTTTGAAAGTGGGAAATATTTATCAGTAAGCAAAATTTGTAAAAGTAAATTAGCTCATTTGAAAGCCATCTGTATTTCCTTGTTTACCTGGTTGTTTGTATGTTTGGATTTGTGGCTTGTTCAGAGCAACATGGAAGTGGTTCTGACCAGACATGGCCTTCTCAGCCTTTGTGATTTTTAATTCTTAGTTTTCAATGCCCCTCTGTTGCTGCAGAAGAACTTGGCATCCTGTTGAAATAAATAGCTGTAGATAGCATTTCTGAGGCTTTGTTTCAAATGTTGGAGGGGTTTTCTTTTCATATATTTTTGTCATTTTGCTGTTGCAGGCAGTTTTCTTTTTAGTCAGTATTAGCTTCTAACATAGAGATGTTTTAGTGTTGTACCATGTACCAAAACCTGATTAGGAGTTACTTCTCCCCTCTTTTGAAGTTTGTAGGACTAAATCCAGCTGTGAACGTTTACTTTTCATATGGATTCTGTGTATGTGTGAAATCGTCTTTTTCTGGTTTGTTCCAGGTTCTGTAAAATTGGTCACCTTTCTAAGAGGGGATTGCAAGAGTTAGTGGGGTTGGGAATGGTTCATTTTTTCCAGCTCAGCGTTTGAGAGAGGGTATAGAGGACATTGACTACTCCAGATGTACAAAGTATTAAGTGTGCTGGAATGTACTGGCAATGTATGAAGCAGGGAAGGAGGCACAAGTCAAGACATGTGTCTGCTGTTGTATATTTTGACCTTTATAAAAGAGTTAGGCAACTGCTGCATACCTTGCAGCAATCATATATCTTGTGCAAAAGAGTCTTGTTGCTGCATAACAGTCAGTTCCTAAGCTTGCACAAGCAGTCTTCCACTTTTTTTTTTTTTGAATGCAATGTACACAACTCCATTACAGCAGTACTTGAGAATTTTCTTGACCCTAGATTCAGGCATTACAGTGGAGACTCTAAATTTCTTTGATCAATTTTCCATTCTCCTGGTAGTATATTGATCCTTACAGGGATCGATAGCTCTTTGTGTTTCCCGTCATGTCTATTACTAAATCTTCCTCCCATCCACAGTAGGTACAAATTCAGCTCTTCCTGTTTCTTGTGGCTTGCTTTTTGCATGTCTCAATCCAGTTTCACTTTTCTATAAAATTTGCAGGTTGGCTTGAAGTAACACTGCAGAATAAGAACTGCCAATAGGAGAGAAGCTGCTTGAGAGGTCTGGATCTCAGAGAGGGGAACTGTCCAGTTAGTCCTTTTCCTTTTCTGCCATGGTGAAAAGCTGATTTACAGCTTGCCATATTATTCAGCAGTCCTTTTAATGTCTGTCATAAATTGAGATGCTGGTTCCTATTTCTGTAAAGCCTTGAGCTCAGGGCTGGCGAGGAAGTTGGTTGGTGGCTGGCCTGTCAGGCACAAGCTGAGCTGCATGAGCAAGCTGGTTTTCTCTGGAGCTATGGAAAGAACTTCTCCAAGTACTTGGGAGCCCTCTCAGACCTCAGAACTTGCTGTTCCAAGCCCAGCAGCCACTTTTCAATGCTGCTTTCTTTAACCAAAAAGCAAAACCAGTCTCCACAGAAGAAAACATTTCGTTTTGAGTATTATTAGGGAAGGCAGGAAAGAGTACAAACTGTCTGTGTCACAGGATAATTATATTGTCTTATGCACTACATACCACTTTGTCTGCTTTTTCCATCTGCTAACTCTCTGACCATTGCTGTCATTGCAAGAACCTGGACCTCCTGGTTATTTCAGGTCACTAGCAGGTATTGTAGCATCCTCTTCAAGCCGGCTTAGGTGATTCAGATCTGTGGTTAGAAGTTAAGCTCAGTTTGTCGCTCAGTATTGAAGTGTTGTGCCCAAGTGTGAGAGCCTGTATTGTTGTTCAACACCTGAGTGAAGAGGTCTCTGCCCAGCACCCTGAATTCTTGCTCTAGTGCTATTTTTCTGTGTCCATAATTGGTTCCTTTTATAGTGTTGCAATTATTTTTTTTATACTTTTTAAATCTTCATTAGCCATTTTTACAAATGGTTGGTTACTTTTATTAATTTCTAACAACCACATGGTTAGAAGCCCCATGTGATCAGCTTTTGCTTTATGTTTTTAAATCTAGTGTTTGGATGATTTCTGTCTATCCTTCTCATTTCCACTGTCTCCCATGGGCCTTCTTTAGTGGGGTTTGGGGTTTTTTGTTCTTTTAAAGTACAGATAAATTATGAATGTGCTGGTAATAACTGACCTAGTTGTTTTGTCAGTCATATTCCCAAACTCCCCATTAACTCAACTGCATGACTTCAGCTATCAGGCTTCACAGGTTTAGAGTTTATGTAGCACTGCCTTGGCTTACAACTGGTCCAGTATGGCTGATGCTAAATCCTCCCTATTCTCTATCCAGAACAGAGTCTGATGTGGCTGAAATAAAACCTGAATTTCCCATATTCTCTTGCATTATGGGGTCTTCCTACACTGCTCTGCTCTAGCCTTTCCCACCTAAGTGAGTTCTGAAGACCACCTTGCTTCAAGCTGCAAGAGAAGCACCTTGCTTCAAGCTGCAATGCTCCTGCTCCCATCTGTGCTCACCAGAGTAAAGGAGATGCACTGCTTTGTGTCTCCAGTTTTTCAAGGAATGGCTTGTTCCAAATCTTTTGGAGAAGCAGCAGCCAGTTCCTGTGCTCCTCCCTCTTGTTTGCTTTTTAAAGCAGCACTGCTTTGCTCTTGAATCTATTTAATTGGCTTCCTGCTGGAAAGAAACTCAAGGGCTGCCTTTGCCAATTAACTAGGACAAAACACTCTATTAGCAGACAATATAGGTTACCCAAGGATTTCAGAAAAGAAATGTGGGATACCTTTGATGGTTAAACAGTTGTTCTTTGGTGCTGGGGTCTTGTCATTAAACGTGCAATAGGAATTCAAAGATGTTCCAGGTTCAGTTTCTTCCTGAAAGCTTTTCTTTCGTGCGTAGTTTAAAATTGAGAAACTATTTAATCCTAAAAGCATGTCAAACTTCTAACTCCTAGTCAAGCATTTACTGTCCATTGATCCAAAAAAACCAAAAACAAAAACAAAAAAAAAACCACCAGCAAAATCTAGAGAATGCCTCAAGGCCTATGACACAGCTCAGTCACATAGTTCTTTATTTTGGAACGTTAATAGCAATATTTTGAATGAAATTTCTATTATTGGCCTCCTAGATTGCTAGGTGTGGTAACTTGAGCCAAGAAAGAGCAATCAGATTGAGTTTGTTACTAGGAATATCTAAAAACAAACCACAAAACCTAATTTTAAACAGTGGGTTGTAATCCATGTTGTTTGGTTTAGAACCCCTGCAGCAATTCCTTTCCAAATGTCTATTTTAAACTGGTATGTCAGACCTCTGGCAGTATTTTCACAATGTCCTGAACATAAAACACTATGGTGACCATTAAAGTAAATAGGAAAAAGTAACAACTACAGAACTTAAAATAAAGAATTATTTTTTAGTACAGTGGATTCCCTTTAAATAGAGAGGTATGTTTGAAGAAGTGGGTGGTGGCGTGTGTACCACGTTACTTGGTTGGGACCATAAATGAACAACGTCATCTGTGATCTTCCCAGCAGCTGGAAAGAGGGCAGGCTTCTGTGGTTTGTGTCTTGTTTGGTTTGGGAAAGCATAAGTTGAACTTGGAAAGTTTCCTACTATCTAAAATGTTCTCCACTTGACCTCTGGGAAGTGTAGAGTATCTTTGCTTAGCAGTTTTTAATTCAGCCTTTTAGTCATAACTTTTTAAAGAAAAAAGGTTTTTTTCTTTATTAGCTATTTCAATGTTAACTTGACTTGATTGGGCTGCGTACAAAGGGAGGGAAGCTACAGGAGCCAGAACTGCTCAGACAAATACTGTATAGGGATACTTCCCCAAAGTAGACACCCAAATGGCTCTGCGGAAAGTGGTTGCTCACTAAATTCAGCTAGTCATCTGTTTTCTGAGGGAGAGAATTTAGTACCAAGGCTATTGATATTAGTTGAATTGTCTTACAACTTGTTTGTATTGATATAAACTTCAGTAACCCGTGGCCCACTGCAGTGTGCACTAATCAGATATAAAAGAAAAAGGGAAATCTTTTTCCCACGGAGGAATTTGCAGTTGGTTTCTGTTAATAACCTGGGACTGTGCAGAGTATCCATATGAGTATATGTCAAGCTCCTGAAAAGGTGTTTTTCAGACATAACTGGATGTCCAAGGTAAAAGACTTGACATAGATATTTTACATAGGGAGAACCATGTTTTCAAAGAACTATTAGCCTTTTCTTGGATCCTGTTTTTGTGGGACAAGCTTTAGTTACCTTTTAGGTAATGGACATAGACTGATCATATGTACCTGTGGAAGAAGATAATTTTATGAAGTTGCTTAGGGAATATATTGTGTATGTCAGTGCTTTAAATATAAGTATCACTGCTTTGTTTCCTTCTTTAGGAAATAAAATTACTTAATTCTGGTATTTTTAACTTCCTTTAAAAACCATCACAAATCACTGAAAAAGCTTTGTTTGACTGTTTTTGTTTTTAAAGCTTTTCTTTATAAACCTCTAGAATGATAACCACAAGCTTAAGCTGCCCTAAAAATGTTTTTCTCCTTGCCAGAATAAGTCTATGCAAATTTCAGCTGCTTTATGCAGCAAGCCAGATCTCTCCACTGTGAAACTGAAGAGTAAGTAGGTGTTTTCTATCCCGGGTCCCAGCATGCTTTCTGCTAGTAAACAGGTCAGCACTATGATCCACAAGATGTGCAGGGAGGGCTGTGTTTCAGCATCCTTTCTGCCCATGTGCATGAGCAGGTAAAAGTTACAGATTGAGCAGGATGCCCAATGGTTTGTACTGACACAAAACCCAAAAGTGCTCCAGTGAATGTGCAGTATGGGGTGTATTCTGAATACCAGGACTGACCACCAGTTGCAATGTCTGTGTTAATTGGGGGAAGGGGTTATTATGGTCTAGGAGTGTTAGGAGCCAATGCAAAATGGTAGCAGGCAATTCCTCTCTTGAGTCGGCTGTCACATTCACTGCATACCAAATCTACAACAGAGTTAAGTACCTGGTCACACTTGGTATTAATGCCTGCATATCATTGTACCTGAGGTGTTCCCTCTTTAACAGGATGAATTACATGAGTATGTAGACGGTGTAAGGGATTGACTTAAGTACCTTCAGCTTCCTCTTTATAGCAATACAGTGGCGTGTAAGGCAGCATCCTTTTTCTGTTTATATTTTTATTGCAATACAAATTGATTTTGTTGATACCATGTTAGAAAAGCTTTATTTAATTTTTTTTTTTGATAGCATATTCTGTTGGTATATTCCTTGAATAATTTTAACATCTGTTCTATTTGTGTAAATCAAAAGCCAAGTCCCTTAATAGTAAAAGTTTAAAATCCCAAAGGTCTGAATCACAGAATGGGTCAGGTTGGAAGGGACCACAGTAGATCATCCAGTCCAACCTCCCAGCTCAAGCAGGGTCATTTTGCACAGGATTGTGTCCAGACAGTTCTTGAATATCTCCAGTGAGGGAGACTCCACAACCTCTCTGGGAAATGTGTTCCTGTGCAGTTACCTCCACAGTAAAGTTCTTCCTATATTCAGGTAGAACTTACTGTGCATTAGTTTCTGCCTTCTGCCTCTTGTCCTTACTAAATGAATTAGTTGGCAGGGAAAGTGATTTGCCACTGTAGAACTACCAGTAGCTTGTTCTTAACATTTTGTTGTAAATGAGGAAGAAAACTGTAGTTCAAGCACTAAAATTTAATTTTTAATCTTAATTTACTACAATTACTCATGAGTAGAAGGAGGAAACTAAATGTAAATTAGGAGTAATAAACCAGAGACCAACACATACTCATTTTTGAGCTGTGCTCAAGTGTACAAAGTGGTACAGATTAAATCCCAATAGCACTCTGCATGTGTTCCCAAAATCAAAAGGTCTGTAACTTACTGTATTTGCTGCCTAAACAAGGGGAGCCCTGAAGGAAGCATTTCCATCACGGGTGATTCTGTGCTCTTTGTTTCTTCCCTGGTATGCTTTCAGTTGTCTCTACATGCCCTCAGTGCTTCAGCCTTTGGTTTTGGTATCTCTGCCTGTGTTGCCGGGGCGTTAGGCACAGTCGCTGCCACGTGCTGCTGCTTTCTGCAGTGAACAAGGGTTGTATATGTATGTTGTACTGCAAATGTTGTTTTAAGGTGGGGAGGGAGGAAAAAACAGCAATGAAGCATGAAGCATTACTATGCAGCAGTAATATTACTGTGAAGGATTAGAGCTGGGGCTGATGTTGAGGCTAATACATTATACCTCTCAAAATACTGTTAAATGCAGATTCTCTGCAGAGGGAGAAGTGAAGAAAAACATGTATTCAGGCAGCTAATACACTACTCATCCACCATCCTCTGCTCAGCCCATGTGCTGTAGTCAGTACCAGCTGATGTGTCTGTCTGACTAAGGCTGTGTGAGCTGCTCAGTTATGCAGTAAGTTTGGGACAGAAGAGGTAATCAGTTGCTCCTTCTAACTCAGTTGATGTTCTAATCATCAGATTCTCTTTTATTTGGTGCACGCAGTCTTAGTGGTTCACACTGACATAAGAAATTGTCTTGACTGTGTTTATTGAAGGTCTTGCAAGGCCTGTGCTAAATGACTTGACCAGACCATCACTTAGAGAGAAACTAGACCAAATTAAGCATCTGCCCCTAATCCAAGCACTGTTATGTATTAAACATCTGTCTTTACGTTCCCTGGCCCATGTGAGTGACACATTGTGCACAGGCATGTGCTGGCTGTCTCACCAGGACATGGAGATACATAGTTGGAGCATGGAATTTTGGATGTGCGAGATGAAATGTGGAAACAAACATCACTTTATTCACCAAGCTAGCATGGCTAGATATTAACATAGACCAAATTATAATTAAATTTTGTAACATTGTGCTTAAAGGCAAGATGCCCCTTTCCCAGAGAGAAAAGGAACACTTGTTCCAAGCCAGTTGCCTAGTAGGACAGTAAGAGTGAAGAACTGGATTGTGCTACAGATGGTATGATGGGAAGAGAGCAGGCTGCTTCAAGCAGGAGGAAATCAGAACGACAGTATTAAGTATAGGAAAGGAGATAAAAAGACAAAACTTTCAGGATGATGCAGGGGAATAATCAATTAGATTTGAACAGTGCAAGAAGGGAGATTTGAATCCGGAGTCATCGAGTTTGTCAGGCCAGAGATTTGTTGTAAAATGTCTTAGCTGATAGTTGTAATTTTTGTCATGTAAAGCATCAGATGATATGAATAGTGATAAAAATATTTTGTTCTCTTATCTGTTTTGAAATTTAGTACCACTAGTAAGAAAAACAGTGAGTAGCAGCTAGTGTTGATGAGACTAGATCCTGTCTGCAGGATGTACTGAGGAGGCTGTATCAGTGTTTTCAGTTTTTGAGAGGGGGAAAAAAATGTACTGGCACATAATTCAGCCCATTGCACAGCTCAAGCCATTTGGTTTATTATTAGTAGACAGAATTCTACAGAAACGTGGTGGTTTGGGGTTTTTTTCCTGTTTGGATGGGGTTTTTCCCTTTGACTGAGGTGCCTGGTATTAGATACACTGTCTTCCTCTGAAGATCTTTAGAATCACTTTCCTTCCTCTCTCTGAATAAGTAGTGTAGGCAGTTACCTGAAAATCTGGTTCTGTAGGCACCAGCAGTAGGGTAACTATCTTGGGCAGTCTAAATCCCATCCTAAGTTTTTCCTTATGTTTAGTCTGGTGTGTCACACCAGCATGGTGAATGTGTATGCCATGACGTCTAATTCACAGGGTGAAATGGTATAATAGAAGCTGGTGGTTTGGGAGAGAAGCTCTGACTTCTCGCTAGTGTAGCTGGTTTTAGGCATAATTTTGGAAAAAGTAAATGTAACTTTCCATATGATTGTAATAAGTACACAAAATACACCTATAAAGATTTACTCTGTGAAGAATCTTCCACTTTTTCTGTGTTTTGGCAATGATTCTTTCTAATCCTATTGATTATATGTGCTCTCTTGGTTCTTCTTCCTCTTGATACTGAACAAGGGAAACCTTTACTCTGATCTCTGGGGGAATGAGACCGGGAACTTGTCCACACCGAGAGCTGTGAAAGATGCTGTCTCTTACCAGTATCTACCTGGAATTTTGTGGTTACTGAGACAAAAGAACAAAGAGCTACAGTTAATAGCCTTAACCAGACTTTACCCCCATCTGAATGCTGCTTTCAGCCAGCAGCATATCTGCTTTGCATTTCAGATCTAGCATAGGAAGGGCTGGTACTTAGATATGTGTTGTATTACAACTAACACAGGAGCTGTTGTTCAAACCTGAGCTCCACTGTTAGTATGTAAGTGACACCTTGAGAGGGTTTGTGGTGGGCTTCTCAATCCCATGTACTCTGCTCCTCATCTGAGACTTGCAAAGCACAATGGAAATACAGCATGCCCTGAGCATGCATTTTGTCATAGTTTCAAGTAAAAGAACAGTTTTGATTTCCTTTTGAGAGGTGGTCCAAATGTCTCGGTAAGAATTAGGGTTCCATTGCCCTTCCTCATATTTTCAGTTTCGCAATAACTTTGCATAGTTTTAAATGTGGTTTCTAGATTTAAGCTTCTAAGGCTTTTCTCTTTCCCCCCAAGAAGGAAAACTAAAGAGCTCAAACTTGGTGTTATTTGGACTTGGTGTAAACATAGCTCTTACTTTTCTGAGAGAGTCAACTCTGGAGAAGGAAAAAGCTTGTGGTATGTCAGAGCTTCAAACTGCTCCTTACTGATTTATTGCTGTTGTGGAGACAGCCCAGAGTGCATTAATTCATCAATTCTTGTAAGCAGAGAGGAGGAAAAGAATAGGAGGAAACAAGGAAAAGGGGTGGAGGGGAAAAGAGTTGGGGAAGAGAAAATAAAAACATGGGGAAATGTAAGCAATGGGGAGAAAAGACATAGCAGAAAACATAGTTGTTTTTGAGTGGGTGGTCTAGGAATGTCTGGAAAATAATAAAATAAGATGTTTCCCTAGAGAGCAGTGGACTTGTCTGTGCCCTTCTTTTTACTGTGGCCTTTACAGGCTAGGATTCTATTTGGTCTCAAGTCACTTCTAAGTGCCAGATAGTGTTGGAGGGTCTATGCAGTTGTGCTTAGGTTACAACTGACTGTAAGATCAGTCTCTTTTAGGTTGACTTCACCTTGCCTCACTTTAAGACCCCTTCTGTGTGCAGCTGATTTCCCTTCTCTAAAATAAACATTTTGACTGTTAGTGATTTAACCTGTGGCCTCGCACACTTCGTATGGGTTTAGTCATTGACACGGTAATTCACAGATGGTTGCCTTGGTGTTGGCCCCAGTATTCAAAGACTGTGGTTTACTGTGGTAAAGTATACGAAGGGTTTTAATAAGGATCTAATAGTTTCATGACTCTTAAAGCAAGAAAATGAGATGGGCAGGCTTGTTCTTTGTAGACCAAAATGTGATGCACTCATTCCAGTTTCAGATCCAGTTGATAAACCAGTTCTACAGTGTCCAGGCTTTTCTCCCATATTATGTGGGATGGAGTTTTCCCATCCAGCAGAGATGAGGATGCTTTTAAAATGCATATCATCTTGACCTGGCTGTTTCAAATTATCTTAGGCCTTGTGCCTCTGACTGCTGGGAGTGCTCTGAGGTGTGCTGAGGATCTGGGACTCCAATGCTGGGAAATGGCATAGTGCAAGGATTTCCCAGCTTTTGCCTGTCATCTGCTGCTCCAATGCTTTTATAATCTCTTGGATAGCAAACATTGATTAGATGCATGAGTTCTGAGCAATGTTCTTTAGTATTTACACACCTGTCCTTTTGTTTGTGTCATCTTTTGGGAATATTGAATGTTTGGGCCATGTTGCAGTGGGATTCCACTTCAATTGTTATTTTACTTTGTGTAACAAAATATGCAGCTTCTGGGAAGAGCCAGGAGGATGATCTGTTTCGGCTATTTTCTCCAGATTTCTCCCATCTTTCCTATGTTTTCTATTGTCTTACTTATTACACCATTTTTATATTTATTAAATTTCTTTTTTCTTACCTTTGACTCTTCCAGTTCTTTCCCTTCTACCTGTTTGCCTTTCCCATCTGCAGTTTCTTTCAGATGGAATTAAGTGATTTTCTTTTTTTTCTTTGAAATGTTTTCACCCTTGCCTACAGGATCTGAATAACAGCCTCACCCAGTTTATTTCAGGTTGCTGCTGTTTGGCAGTGCTACAAGAAGCCACAGTGGCAGCAGTGCCAGTGACAAACATAGGAAAATGCGAGGTCAGGAAAGTCTTTGGCTCTGTCACATTCAGTGACTGTGTTTTTGGAATATGTGCAAGGATCCAGCTCTCTGGAGTACTTCTGCATGGACAGCTTATGGCATGTCTATTTGTAGTATTCTTCTGAAGGAGGTTATAACAATCTTTTGTTTTCTGTGTTTGTCTCCATATTTTCCTCTCTACCCACCCATGTGTTTGATAGGCAGTATCCTCATATCCATAGGTCTAGAAACTGTCCATTGCTTTTCTAATATTTAAAATCTTTCATGGTCTGTACAGTAATCAAACCACATTGTCTAAGGTTTTGGCAGGGATGGTTGCCTTGTATAATACTCTCTTTTCTCTGGAAAAGAAACAAGAAAAAATTTTAACCAGGTATTTAGCAATTAAATTGGTGTGGTTTTGGTTTTTTTTCCGTCTTCTAACATGTCCTAACAGTGTTTTTTCCCTGAAACAGTCCACTAGATTTATTTTGTTTTGCACTCAATGTTACTGTTCAGATACCTTTTATCAGTGAAAAAAGACATTCTTTATTTTCTTGGCATTGGAATATATCAATGTAATCTTTATACATGTATATATTTATACATCTATATGTACACGTAGATACGTGTGTGTATATATGTTATATATATATTTAAAACATAGGATTTTATCAGTCAGGGAGGTAAAGCAAAGAAACATAGTGGTTATTTATGAATGGATTGAAGTCCCTCAATTCAGAGCTTGTTTCCCCTGTGCTATGTTGTCCAGGAGACTGAAGTTGCTGACAGTGCTCTAAGCTTATACATGGTCTTTTATCTCTTCTGGGTTTGGAATAGCTTGAAGATAAGAACCTGGAGAGGTTGAAATTAGTGGTTAGCCTGTGTAGGGACTATACTCTGTATAAACAGAAGTTTCTTACATGTTGAAAAGAGTTATGCCTATAAACAGCACTCTGTTATACTGCTGGAAGAAAGAATGTGGCTTTAGTGGTTGGGGTTGTCTGGAATTCACAGGGTGATATGTATCTGCTGGACTTGTGCAGTTGAATGTGGATCAGATTATGAGTTAAGCCTGGAGAGTTAGGTAGGCATTTGACAGGTTGACAGGATTTAAGAACCTAAGGAAGGCAGGCATCAAAGCTCTGAAGTTAGTCATCTCTAAACATCCTTGTAAATCAGTCTTGTGTTGGTGTGACTGATACCTCTCACAGAGAGTGATTTGCTTTACCTCCCAAGCAGTTCTGTGAGGATTAAGACTTGGAGACACAGTTACTGCAGTGATAGATGCCAGTAACTAACTGTGATTGATAAGTTAGAGATAGTAAGTCTGCCTGCCAGTTTGTGTTATTGTAAAATCCACCTGATGGGGGAGTGTAATAATTAATTTGTTTTATAAAGTGACATCAAAATTACCTTATCTTTTGTGTAGTTGCATAATAAAAACTGGTGACACCAACATGAAACAGTTGCAAAGTGGTCAATTATGTGATGTAGGCTTCTTTCCTATGATCTGTCTGAGGATCTCTGGAAAAGCCTAGGAAGAATGAAAAATGACATCACATTCCAGCTCTGATGGAGGGGTAGCAAATAATGCAAGCTCCAGGACTGTTGCTGAATACCCTTAGCCATACCTGGATCATGGGGCTAGCCCCTGCTGGCGTGAGGGTGCGGCCCATAGCTGTGGGATCGTGTGCACAGATGTGGCTGCAGAGGAAGGCTCAAAACTGTTTAGGTCAAAGTCAAAAATATTCACTTAAAGGATGTGGCAGACAGGGCCAGTTTCAAGATGCAGTGTAGTAGCCCTTCTACAGATGACTCCACTTCAGACATCTGTAGACTTCTTCCATGTAAGTTAAAATCTGTAGATTTTTGTATAGATTTATATTTTTATATATTTATCAATATTAATTGTATAAATATATAGTATATAAACATACTTCCTATGTATTAAATAAATACATACAGTTGTACTGACAGATGTGTTTGACTTTATATAGGAGGAAATGTTATCTGAATTATATACTTTTTATACCTATAAATATATATACACAGTACTAAAACTGTACTATAGCAGATGTCTGATTTCATCTAGTAGCCTCTATTATTTTAATTAGAGTTATTTTGACAAAGAGGAACGAGAGGATTGAGAACAAATTTTAAATCCCATTTAAGTCCCTTCCTTTGATTTATAAAAGAGCTGCTTTTCATCATGTCAGTAAATTCAGATTAAGTTAACTCCTTAAGGCAGATGTCTTAAGTGTACCTGATTAACTGTCTGTCTGGTAGGAGACAGACAGTTTAGAAATTAAACCCATCCCTGACCTAAAGCTGAAATTGAGATTCTGCTGAAATCTCTATTTTGAGTCTTACTTGGTGGAAAAGACCCACCAGTTAGTGTGACTAATGTGGCTGCATGTGACTTTTTATTCAACCCTATTTTCTAGTCACTCTTCTCACATAGGTAGTCATGTATCCTAAGTGTTGATGATGCAATTGCAGTTTAACTGTACAATGCCATTAAATACCTGACTAGCATGCAATAAGAAAAATCATACTGTTTTATGATTTCTTGAATGACTTGTATATAAGAAAGTTGCATTATTTCCTGCTTTCACAGGAGTTTTCACAGTATTTTTTGTTTCACTGTTCTCTGCAATTCTTGAGGCCTAAAAAGAAAGAATTGTTCTATTCTTGACTTACCAGAGGTCATCAGCCACTTATTCTCACTAGAAAATGTAGTCTGTGTAGGTGGACTGAAAACTGAGGGATTACTGTTCAGAAATACAGTTCATGTTCACTTAATTCATTAATTGTTCTTCAGAAATAATGAAAGTTTCCTTCTCACTCCATGTGCATCTCCGGGAATGCCTAAGAGTTGCATTCATATATACTAATGTGTTATTACAGTAAGAAGACTTCAGTCTCTTGTCTCTCTTTGTGCAGAGGTTCCCTTTCAGTGTGGATATGCACGTAATTGTAGAATTAAACAGTCATTAGTCAGGCTGTTAATTATTTATGACAAGACTGCTCTGAACAAACTCTTACTAAAGCTATATCCTATGCTTCTGACTTCCAGCTTGCTTTGGGATACTGTCCCGGAAGATTGTGTGCTGTCTTACCATGGATCTCACAAATTCAGTGTTACCAGATATGGACCATGGCAAAAATATGTAAATGAGACTGACCTTAACTGCAGTAGAATTGGGAGTCTGAACTAATGACTAACTTCTCTTCTAGTTTACTGTGCCTCTAAGTCTGATTTGGTGTATCTGCTATCAGTATTGATGTTTGGACTGAGTTTGGCAAGTAACACAATCTCCAGTGAACTATATATTTAGTGTGCTAAGGTCTATTGGACTGTAGTTCTGTACCTTTACTAGCTGTATTTCTTAGGACCTCCTAATAAATAGCCAAACCATGGGGCAAAATTTTCTACTGGCTGTGTAACTGGTGTTGTCATTCAACACAGTGATGTTTTTCAGTATCTTGTTCCTCTAGAAATCCTTTTAGTTACCTTGTTTTTCTTGCAATTACTTAGCATTCTCCCTGAAGCATTGCAAATCGCTACAGAGCATGAGAATACAGTCTGAAGCCATAAGAGGCCACAGTTGTGGAACAGTAGGAGTTTTAATCTGGTTTTGACAGAAGGTGTTTGTTTTTCAGCTTTTCTCTTACGAATTTGTTGTTCAGTTTTATGCTTTATTTAAAAAAAAAAAGCTTTTTTAAGTGTTGTGATGTAAACATAGAGGCTTATTATTTAGTTGCAGCAATGTGCTGGATGATCTTGAAACAAGATGTAGTGTGTGCTTTTAAAAGCTTCATTCTCTGTTCCTTTACAGGGGTACCCAGGAGAGATGATCCAGTGGGGTGTGGAGGCTTTTTGTACAAGTTTTTCTAGGCAAATTTCTTGGTCTTTGCTTTAATGGCACCAGTGACATTGCGTGTCCTCCCCTTGCCCCATAATAAATGCAAAATTTCTTTATTAAAAGAAGGTGTTTGGCAAGGAGGGGGGGTGAGCAGGAATGGCTCTGCTACTATTTGAGACTGAATTCAGGTTTTGCTCAGTTATCACCGTGGCTGAATTCAGCATGGATTACATGCCAGCTGTTTGGGGCAGCTAATTTCTGCTGGTCTCTTGAAAGCCAACTTGGAAGGCATTTTACTTGGATTCATTCTTGCTTTGCAGAAGACAAAGAGGAGAAATATTTCCTAGTGAGGTGTTATTGAAGTATAGTTGTGCTGCCAAAGTGGAATTACCACAGTGATACCAATAAGCCTCTGTTGAATGTCCTAGAAAACAAGGCTAAAGCCTTTGGGCTGAAAGCTTGATATTTTCCCTTTGTTGTCACTTATTGACCCACACTGAATATATGTATATTTAATTTTTTTTTCTGGATTGAGCCATGTCACATATTTGGTAAGCTTTAGTCTGAATTGTCAGATTCTACATCTTAACTGCAAAATTTGCTATGATTTTGGTCTGCCTGATGTATGCAAGTACATTCTTAACACAAATCTGTCCTTCATTGTTCATTTCCTAGTATCATCTACTTGCTACCACAAGCATCAAATACACAATAAACTAGGCAGGACAAGCAAATAACTAATAGCAGACAGTTCAGATGTGTTTGGTCACTACTTCTCAAATACCTCATGAATCTGTCTGTGTCAGATAAACCAAAGTTTGGAAGAAGAAAATTGGTTTTGCTTGTAATTTGTGTGTAATGAAAAAGTAGTGGTGAAGTAAAGAAGCAGTCTAGTAGCCTTAAAAGTCCTGGGGTTTCATTCATATCACCATGTCAGACTTTCCTGTTGAGGTCTACAAAAAGACTGCACAGCACAAGTTGTATTTTGTGAGGAGGAGCTGTTATTCATGTGCTGTTCTGTGGGGCTGTTCCATCTGTTTCCTTAGAAACTGTGTGGAGTTTGTGTGTGGGCTTTCAGAGGAAGTGATCTAGAGCAGCCCTGGAAATCGGGTTGCTTAACCTTTCTTCCCTCCCCCATTCTTCTCCCTGTTGACTACACTAGAAAAATGTCTTTTGGTGGCCCTTATGTACCTTATAAAAAGCATCTTCTAATGAGTTGGACTGAATGGGAGGGCTGACAAAATCTTCACTTTGTTTCAGAAATGTGTTAGAGACCATGGTGGAGTCATGCCCACAATTAATTGAATATCAAAGACTGGTACTTCAAAGAAATGTTTGTGAAGTCTGCATGTGATTTCTTGGGGGACAAAAAGCACGTTTTTCTTGAACATCTGCCTAAATCTAGTCTAGTAAACATTAGTTTGTTGCAGTTCTGGAAGTCTTGCAAAGTTCACAGATATGACTTAAAAATAAGCAGTTCCTGCAAGGGCGGGTGGTGGAAGTGGGGGGGAAGAAAAGGAAGAAAAAAAAAAAGAAAACAAAACCTGAAAAAAACTGTAATCATGATTCAAGTGACATAATTGCTGGTGTGACAATGTTAAGGAAACACCTAATTTTGGGAAGAAGGCAGGCACGATAATGTGAACCTCTTAGCAGCTTGGGATGTGAATTTTCTACACTTTGGAAGGTCAGTGTCACAGTGATAAAACATTACTAGTAAATAATGTTGTTAAGATTTGATGTACTCCATAAGTTACCCTAGATGTTTCGGGGGAGTGTGGGTTTTTGTTTTGTTTTTCTTCATGTAAAATTCATAAATTAGCTTTCCTCTTTGTGAGAATGTTTCTTATGTGCAAGGTTTTCTTTCTGCTTAGTCAGTTGACAATGCTCCATCTGGGCGCTGAAGCCTAGGATAAAGATGCTCTGCATGATCCTATCATATCACTGTCTTGAGGGTGATACGTAGGTTATTATAGCCTCTTCATATAGTTCACTTTGTGCTCTTATTTGCACCAGCTGGTTGTTGCCACAACAAAGTTGTGCTCTTAGCATATCGAAAGGGTTGGAGGAAAATGCAGGCTAAAACTTGTAGTGTACTCAAAATTTATTGTTCTTGCTAAAATTAACAGCAAACTGATTGATCTGTCATGCTCTTGGGAACAAAAATATCTGGCTCTGTGAGTTGAAATATCATGGTGGAAAAGGGCATAATAAATGTCTGACTTATGAAACTCCTTTTGAGTCTTGTCTGGGTAGCTGAGGTTAAGGAATGTCGTGAGTAAATTTTAATGTTGGTGAGAGAAAGCTTGTAACTAGTGATGAAAACCATAGGAATTGGAAACGAGACTTTTGTATTTGTAATGTGCGACAAAAGCATGTGACCTAAGTGTATTCCTGCTTGCTCTCATACCTTCAGTGTATTAGGTGTGAGGTTTTTTTCCTTCTGCTTTCTGTATGCAGGTTCTATCAGGCAGGGGATATAAAAGGGAGTGCATATGCTGGCACTGTGAAGTTAACTATTGCTGGTTGTTTGTTAGGTCATTGGAAAAAACGAACCCAACAGGCAATAGCTGACAATGTGATTTCCAGTGGCAGAAATGTACAGAGTATCAATATAAGGAAATAATGGAGTATCTTTGCTTTTTGTGCTGTTCTTCAGACTGCTCTGCAATGACTACAGCAAGATACAGGCCTACCTGGGACTTGGTACTTGACCCGTTAGTGTCCTGTAAGCTCTGCCTTGGTGAATACCCCGTGGAGCAGATGACAACAATAGCACAATGCCAGTGCATCTTCTGTACCCTGGTGAGTTTGTGTTCTTTATTACACGTAAAAAACAGGACGGTTTTAACTGCATAAATACTGTTTCTTCTGGGTAGGATTCACCCTGAAGTATTGCTCTTGCAGTGGAAATGGTGTTGTGTACATGACACAAATACTGGCAAGTAAACCTTCATTTTCCTGTAATAAAAAAAAAATAAATTACTTAGCACTTCAATATACTGCATGGTTATCTCCTTACCAAGGTTATTCACACTTTTCCTTTTATCTGTCAGTGGCTTGGATTTGGGGGTGGTTTTGTGGTTGGTTGGGTTTTTGTTGGGTGCTTAGGTGGGGTTTTTTTCTGTTGGGATTTTGGTGGGTCTTTGTTTGTTTTGGTTTTTTTTTTAATTTTAGAAGAGAATAGAACCTTTCAATTGAAAGGGATCATTTCAACTGAACAATCTGTGGTCCAAGTCCCTGGTCCCGGGCACTTCATGGCTCATCAAAAGTTAAAGCATGGTATTAAAGGCATTGTCCAAATACCTCTTAAATACTGACAGGCTTGGTGCAGCAACCACCTCTCTAGGAAGCCTGTTCGTGTTTGGTCACCCTCTCTGTAAAGACATGCTTCCTGATGTCCAGTCTGAATCTTCCCTGGTGCAGCTTTGAACCATTCCCATGTCTCTTGTCAATGGATACTAAGGAGAAGAGCTCAGCACCTCCCTTTCTACTTTCCTTCCTCAAGAAGCTTTAGAGAGCAGTGAGGTTGCCCCTCAGTCTCATTCTCTCCAAACTAGACAAACCTAAGGTTCTCAGCTGCTCCTCACAGGACACCCCTTCCAGCCTTTCTGCCAGCTTTGTTGTCCGCTGGAGATGTATCCGAGGTCCTTCACATACATCTTAAATGGTGAAGCCCAGAACCAGTGCTGAAGGTGAGGCTGCACCAAATGAACAGTGGGACAATCGCCTCTTTTGACCAACTGGCAATGCTGTGTTTGGTGATCCTGTGATGGGCTTTGCCCTCCTGACTGCCGGGGCACTGCTGACTCATGTGGAGCCTGCTGTCACCCAGCACCCCCATAACGCAGTGTTTGGTGCTCGAGGCACCAACTCTGGCGTGCCCCAGGTCAGAGTCAGTCCAGATGCGTTACCTCCACGCGTCGCTGAAGTGGCTTCGGAATCAGGAAAGGTGCTGCTGGCTGAGCTAGCTCGATGGCCTCTCGGCAGAGGAAACACAGCAGGAACTGATTGTATCAGCTCACCTTAGCTTGGAGACAAAGGAAGAGAGAGACTGTTCTGGTGTGGCTCCTAACAGGTTTATTGTTAGAAGTTTCGCAACCCGAACGAACTCGGAAGGCTGGAATCCGATGTGATGGGAATGATGGGATTGTGATGGGATGGCTCCTCGGAGCCTTGTCCTCAGTTTTATAGGGAATTTGAAAACCGCGGTGAAAGGGGAAAACAACCAATGAGGTACAAGCCAGGGGGAGGATACAATTTAACAAGAACCACTGGAGGAAACCGAGAGGCGGGAGCGATAACAGAGAACCAGTGAAAAACCG
>NW_008240221.1:3090899-3193795 GCF_000691975.1 Corvus brachyrhynchos
CCGCCCCTCGACCCACCCTCTGAGTCTGCCTCTTCGGGAAACTCCATCCAGGGGAGGGGCTGGGATTGACTGGCATCTCGCTGCCCCAGCCCTGCAGGGGGCTGGGTCACCCCAACACCCCCAGATCCTTGTCTGCTGGACTGCTCTCGAGGCACTCCTCTCCTAATTCATACTTGTGCCTGGTGTTACTCAATGCCAGGTACAGAATCTGGCAATTCAACTTGTTAGATTTAATCATTTCCCTGCTCCAATTCATCTAGATCCCTCTGCAAGGCATCTTGTCCCTCAAAAGAATCAGCAGCAGTTCCCAGTTTCATATCATCATCAGACTTGCTAATGGTGCATTCATCTCTTGCGTCCAAAAAGTTGATAAACGTATTGAACACAACTGACATTAGAACTGAGCTCTGAGGAACAGTGCTGGTGGCTGGTTGCCAGATAAATGTAGTCCCATTCGCTACAACCCTTGGAGCCCAGTTTTTCACTCAGAGTTCATCTCACAGCTGGACAGCTCATGCAGAAGAATGCTGAGAGCGTCAGTAACAAAAGTTGTACTAAAATACAGAGGATGTACATCCACTGCCTAATTCTTAGTTCAGGGTGGGTGACCTTGTCATAGAAGGTTATGAAACTAGTTAAACAGACTTTCTTTTTATAATCCCATGTTGACAGTGCCTGATGATTGCATTGTTCTTTAAATGCCTTTTAAAAGTACTCAGCATAGCCATGCACATGCTTGTAACTAGAAAAGTATTTAATGTATTACAGATTCTAATTTCGCTATATCATAATTAGTCACATAACAGGTTCACATTACTGTATTGTACAAATGCTTACCTGGAATAACAAGAATCTTGTCAGTTAAGTACAAGACACTGCGGAGCATAAGTATAGTATTTGACAAAGAACATCATCATCACAGTTAATGGATATTGTTAATTTAGGAACAGAGGAAACTACTAGTAAGTTTTCATCCCTAATACTGAATTTAAATTAAAATTTTAGTTCGTTTAATTTTGCAAAGCAGAGGAAAAATTGGAGTATTATCAGTAAGACTATAACTTCTGGAATACATGATGCTCAGACTTCAATTTCCCAAGGGTTTATGATATGGTATTACAGACTTGGACATGGGTTTGGGTGACTTTTTTTTTAATTTGAAAGTCATTTCCAGCAAAGTTTTCTGGGTATGTGTTTTTAGTATTTAAGATCAAGGATTTTAGTTAGTTTATTTTATTTTTCTTCATGGAAATACTACCATTTTTTAATAGCAGATTTTATTTTTCCTGGTGGTTATTGAAGATAGGAGGCAGCCAATGGAACAAGGTGGATCAACTGTGAAAAAAGTGTTTGCTCAAGCATGCAAAAGCATATAAAATAATAGACTTCATGAAAACTGTTCTCTAGTGTTCTAGTACTTACAGCTGAGTGTTGTTTCTCCCTGTTGCTTGAATGCAGAGAATATTTAAATGCCAGTTTTCAGTAACATTTCCATGGCAGCAGAAAGACTGTGTTACCAAATACACTTTTTTTCATGTTCGCTTTGTTCCTTCTGATGTTTACTGCTGTCCCTGATCTTCTGCTTCTTGGTAGGATGTGGTTGCTGACTCTTCCTGCTGTTTTGAAAGATACAACCAGTTACAGACACCAGATCTGTAACCTTTACCGATAACCTGTTCTTAGCAGCTGACATAGTAATCTGACTGGTGACATGGAATTTGTGTTTTGAACTGTCTTCAGGTGGAATCATCAGCCACTTTTACTACTTGTATTTGATTGTCTTGAATAGTTCTTTCAACTTTATCCTGTTTAAAGAAATTAGTAGTAGTTCATCTGCCTCTTGTTTGCCACTTAGAAGCTTTACTACGGTGACATATGAGCGCCCTGAAAAAATTATCTATCTTCAAGCTTTCCTGTGAATTAACAGAAAATACTACCCTTACTTTCTTTGATGATGGTGAGGGCAGTATTAAGAATCAATCCCAGTAAATGCAAGAGGCAATAGCTGTAAACCTGTTACAGCCCAGGCCTTCATCTGAAACCCAAGGCCATCATCTCTATCTTTTGGCCAGCCTGAAGGTTGATAAATTGCTGAGGAAAATACTCCCATGAGTCTGGCAAGATTGTTTCGCCTATTGACAGTTGTTAAGGAAGAGTGTGACAGCTGTACGCAGAATCCTCCACTGGTGTTCCTCCAGCGACAATTTCCAGAAACACCAGGGACACAGCATATGAACTGTGCTTTGTAAATGGCCAAATTAAAGTTGTTTGAAATCAACAAGAAAAAGGAGTATCCTTTTGACTCAAGATTTTGCATGGAGTTATGTACAGTAGACCCAGTTCTTCTCTGCTTTGTTATTGTTTGACCACTGTGTAATTCTGTTCTGGCTTCCATTTTGTAAATGAACAGACATAACTGATCACCTTTCCAGGAATATAAGCAAAAAAAGAAAAAGGGATGTCCATACAAATGTGAATACTACTTTTGCTACAGCTTTTACCACTAGCTCTAGCCCTTCTGTCTAAATCACAGCAAGCTGAAACAACATGAGTATGTATTACAAAGAGACCTTTCAAGTGCAGTACTACCGGTATGTTGGCAGTATTTGGATCAATATACTGGTCTCTCAATCCTATATTTTTGTCTGCAAGTCTTCACCCTTTATAATCATAGAAGTGCTGTAGTAAAGATTCCATGAAGGATTGTCTCTTCCTGACACTTGTACAGTGGTTCAGCATTGCTATTCAGAAAGATAGAATGGGGACACTGTTTCCATTTGCTTTCTGGCAGAGCTGTGCATGGATTAAATAGAGCAGACTGCCACTCCTCTGCTGATAAGGCATAGGCACTACAATTTCCCATAGTATTATTTTGCCAGTTAGTACAATACTCCATTATTGTTTTTATCATTATGATCATTAATGCCCAGGAAATGCTGTGGGCTCAAGTTTTGTATATCTCATCCATTAGGAATGTTATAAGAATGTATTTTCTCTGGTACCTCAAGCAAATCTGTTCTTGGATTGCTTGAGGTACCAGAGGAACAAAAGTCTAAAGAGCAGAGAGGAAAACAAGATACCTGCTGTTAGCTTTTTGTTTGTTTTCCTGAGTAGTATCAAGGGACAAACCAGTATCTCTCTTTTTACAATCATGTTAACAATAGGACCAATCCTAAGCGTGCTTGTGTAATTTTTGGACCAAAATGCCTAAATATAATTTCATTAAATTATTTTTCCCCACTTAAATAGCACACAGTACATAGCTAGTAATCTTAAATTTTTAGATAGTCACTTAGGAGTTGCTTGCCTCAGAAGAAGTAATTGATTTTGCATTTTTTTCTTCAGAAAGCTTTACATTTAGAGAAGGAAAAGGAAAGTAAAGCAGAGAACACCATTTTTTTAATTTTTTTTTTTTGGCATTATTTGCTGCACTAAATTTTTTCACTTACTACTTACTTAGCCTTGGTTTTTTTAAGGGGATCATGGGACATAAGCAGGGAGCAATTTTATCCAATTCCTGTCTGAAATTCTGATTATTTTGTAATCTATGATGAAATTCTCACGTGTCTTAAAAGACAATGTTCCTTTGATGTGTTACCAATTGTATGTGTGTTGAAGTTACAACAGCTTTTTTCCAGTTGATATTCTTGCATGGAAGTCAAGCAGTTAGTTGCTTGAATTTGTTCTGGTTCAGGATTTACATGTACATCTGTGTACATAAATACTGTATAATTTATATATATATATATAACACACAGATGTGTCAATGTGTTGCAAGTACAGTGATGCCACTATTGCTCAAGACAGGCTAAGCTCCTTTTGACCTCACATTAGGTTGTTCAGTTCCCTTCAGATGTTATGCAGTACTGATCATTCTGGTACCAGCGGATTCACTGCTTACTTTTCTCAAATTTAAAACTAAAATCTGCCAAGTAGGTAGTCCAAGCAAGCAAATGTCTTGAAGAAATATGAAGCATGACAGAAAACTTGTCTTTGATGGAAAAATTTTGATTACTCCTCTGTAGTCTTCCTTCTTACTGATAGAAGGAGAAACTGTAGTCAGATATGTGAGAGGGCCACCTACAGTTAGAAAATGACAAAACTAATGTTAAGACCTGCCTTCTGCTGCTTGTTTGTGCTTTCTTTTTGGCCAGATACACACATGTGGATCAACTTTGGTGTTTGAAGCTAACAGTGCTTAGTAGATACTCATACTCATCTTGCCCCTAAGCTCTAACCTTAAGCCCTTGAGCCAGCTGGTTAATCTTACCTGGACCTTTAGGTGTCCCTCTAAGTTTGTTGTATTCTATCTCAAGTAGCTTGACAAGCAGGATAGTGACAAACTCCTGCTATCACTAGCCGTTTTTAAACAGGATTACTGAATTTGCCTAATCATGACTGTTTATACTCTAATCATTCCCCTATTTGTGCTTCCTTATAGGCTGAAGATCAGTAAAGCAAATATTATCCTGCCTATAAGTGATATCAGGCATCCCTTTTTTTTCTTATTGTCATGCTTGACTGGAAGCACATGGAGCTTCTCTGAGTTGAAGGACAGGAAAAAATGTGATTTCCTTAGTGTTATCCCTCACTCCATATGAGGCAGAGTGCCTCCTCAGCCTCTCCTTCCCCCAAGGCAAGGCAGACACCAAGAGCAGTGTGGATGGAAACAGGTGGGCTTGGCTGCCTTCCTGATCCTGTGCAGTTTGTTTCTGCTTGCCAAGAGAAGCTTACCTGAGCAGGGCAGGACCGTGCTGATGCCAGGCTGTTCCTCACCTCTATCAAAGGAGATGCCCTACTTGCTTGGAGACAGGAGGGAGGGGGAAACCCTAATGGCTTGTGAGGTTTTATAGAGTTCAAGGTCCTTCTTAGCAGCTGTAGTGTTTCCCTGTTTCCCACCAGCAAAGCTTAGAGCTCGCTGCTTGAGCTCACACACCCCAGCCGTAGCACAGAACTGATACTGACCTTGACACGTGATGTGTCAGTAGAGGCTTCATGGTTCGAGGTCACTGTGTGTTTGCATAGCAGTTCACATGGCTGGCTGGGTTCTCACTTGTCGTGCAGGTGCTGGGATGATAGAACTCCCTGATTTAATAGGCAGGAACCACAGAACCCTGGGTAAAAACTAAACTTAATCCAGAGCCTTCAGCTTTCCTCTCCTGTGTGCTGTCACTAAATTAAGTTAATGTTATCTGTCTTCATCAGGGTGTTGGGAAAACTAGTTCATTGTTGTTTGCATAGGGTTTTGCATGTGAAAAGGGAAGGCCCTTTGTTTGCTGCAGGTGTATTTTCTTCCCACTCAGAATTGCTATTTCTGTTCGGAAATAGAATAAACTTTTCTCAAACATATAAAGAAAGACTGGTTTTTTTGTGTGGTGTTTTTGCCTTCTGAATATTTGTTTCATCCCACGTATGTTGACATTTGAAAATAAATTTATTTTCCTAAAGTTTATTCAGTGGGTTTTTACCAATTGCAGCCCTGAATAGCTGAGAACAAAAATTTTATGCAAGGTAATGGAGGGATAAAAATCCATAATGAAAACAGTTTACATGTACATCCACTTGGAATACCTACTCAAAGATGAAGATATGCCCACATCACAAGGTATTATGCTTGTCTTATTTGGCCAATTTCTGCTGTCTACTGATATGATTGATTTCTCTGAAGAAAAATTGTTCAACTTCTATAAATCTTACAGTACACAGCCATGAATAAGTGTGTATATAAAAAAAACTATCCCACCTTTCAAAGGCTAGGCAGCTCTAAGTCTGTGTTGCCTTCTCTTTCTCGATACTCGATACTCAGCTGGAATAAGGCACTTGTTTTTCCAGTGCATTTAGTTCTGGTTGCTTGGTCCTGCTTGTGGTTTCTGCAGCCTTGCTGTGTCTCCAAGGATATTTGCCATGTCCTGATATTTCTCAAGCTGAAGTAAACATCAGGCCTCCTCTTTCTGCATTCTTGATAGTACATGCATTTCTTCTTGCCTTACTTCCATCATTTGTTGACTGATGGGCCTGATGGTGCTGTTCCCTGTACTCAAACTGGCAGTCTTATGGTGGAGCGTTAGGAGGTGATGTACCTCATCCCTAATATGAACATCTTGTCTGCGGGTTGTTGTTTGCATTGATTAAGTAGTGTGTACCGGAGACTGCTGTGATACTTGGGTTTACTGTCAGAAGGAGTTTAGACAGAGGTAGAACCAAAGCAGCAATGTCTGCTGTGCTGTCCACAGGATGAATCAACAACCCTCATTGCACTAACCACAGCAGCATTTGCAATGGGTGAGTGTGTTCCTGCCAAGATGCAGTCAGTCCCCATACGAAGATTCTTCCAGGGGCTGGGAGAGCAGGGACTCTTGGACAAGAATAATTTTTACAGCTCAGGAAAGAATGCTCGGATGGTTTGTCCTCAAACATGGAAGCACATGGGTTGTGTTTATCTTTCCCAGCCATCATCCTGTTTGGCCATCATCACAGGCAAGATGATGTGATGGCATTTAGATTGTCAATATAGTCTATGAAAGGGCTACAGCACAGCTGACAGAGTCTTTAATCATTGGCAGCATGATGGGAGAAAGAGGCATTTACCCTTGGCAATTTCAAACAAAAAAATGTCTTTAAAAAGAGGCCAAGTATCGGGAAGGTAGAGGCAGGAAACCTCTCAGAGGTCTTCCAAGTTGCTTGCCACTTTGGGGAAAACATGTATCAGCTGTGATGTTACCTATCTCTGGTCCTGACCAGAGTCTCTCGGTGTGTATGTTCTTGTTCACAGCATGAGGCTCTGGATATTTCCCTGCAGCAGAGCTCTGGAGTGCCTTGCACATGCTTGTCTTGGAGTCAAGGGTTGATAATGCTTGTGTTGCAGAATTTCTGTCTCTGTAACAAAACCAAGGATATAAAGGCTAAACATGTAAGAGTTCTCTGTTATTGCTTTCAGATTTGAAGTACTGCATGTCAAGATAAGTGGATTTTTTCTTCCTGTGATTTATTCTTAAGATGATAAATTAGGGTTTATAAAAATTTGAGTTGTAATAGTGAGGATTTCTTTGCAAGTTGGTAATTTTTTGTGAAAAAGTGTCTATAGAAGTGGAAATTATTTAAGTTCAAAGTAAACACTTCTAATGTACATCTGTCTCCAATCGAGGTGGTTTGTGACGTTAAGTATAGCTTGTGCTTGTGGATTTGGTCAGTATAGCTGACAGTTTATCTAGTAAAGAAAAAAAATCCCTCCCACAGTCACGCATATGCCTCAAACAGATCTCTGTGATTAAGTGTGCATAGGTATTTTCCAGTAAGTCACTTGTCAACTAAGTAGGATTAGGGTGATATTAAAAAGCTAGGTTGTAGATCTACTGTAGAGAATTGGGCACACTGGAGCAGCAATGCAAGAGTTGTTCCAGGTTGAGCCTGTTATTAAGCAGCTATAGATTTGAGGCAGGTTTATAACTAAACACAAAAAGGCCACGTAGTAAATTCGAAAGAAGCTTAAAAGCTCTCTGAGGAACTTCCCATTCTTTTTCTTTTCTCACACTTGTTTTCTTGTGTGCTGTAAGTATACCATGGAAATTTCTCAGAAAGTAGTTTTCTTTTTCTGTGAAAAACTAAGTTTAAAATAATATGGCTCCTGTGACTGGAATGTTGGAATGGAAGGATACAGGCTCTTTAGGAAGGACAGGCAGAAGAAATGGAGGTGTCACCCTGTATGTCAGTAACCAGCTGGAGGGTGTGGAGCTGTACTTCAGGATGGATAAGGAACCGACCAAGAGCTTGTGGGTCAGGATTAAAGGGAGGGCAGGGCCAGGTAACCTTATAATGGGGTTTGCTAAAGGGAGTCCAACTAGGAGGCCATACAAGAAAATTGGAGGGACTTTTTATAAAGGCATGTAGTGACTGGACAAGTGGGAATGGCTTCACACTGGAAAAGAGTAGAATTAGATACTAGTATGGAATTCTTTACGATGATGGTGGCGAGGTGCTGGACAGGTTACCCAGAGAAGTTGTGAATGCCCCATCCCTGGAAGTGTTCAGGGCCAGTTTGGATAGAGCTCTGAGCTCTGGGCTAGTAGAAAGTGTCCCTGCCTATGGCAAAAGGGTTGGAACTAGACGTTTAAGGTCTGTCCCAACCCAGGCCATGCTATGATTCTGTGATTTGTCCTGTTACCAGATGAGCATTCCTGTTGCTTTTAGAAGTATCACCAAAATATTTAAAAAGGTAGCATATGATAGTTATATATGGCTACAAGAATCTCTTTTTCAGGAGTAGCAAAGACCCTAGCCTTATATCATTCTTCCCTCTTCAGAGAGCACCTGAGACGTAGGCTGCTTATTTTAGGGGAGTTTTTCTTCTTGGAATTGTTCAGGTTTTTCTAAATGGAAAATATTTCTACAAAATGACATTCAGGTAAAAGCTCTCTACCAGAGTGAATTTGCTATTTGGACAAAAGGGATGGGAGCTATTATTCCAAGAGTATTAGCCTTCGCCTGAGACATAGACACTCAGGTTTTTTTGTTGTGGAAGAAATTCACTCACTCTCACACACACTGTCTCCCCTTGCCCCAGTGAGTATTGCACACTGCATCACTGTAGTGTTATAATTTGAAGTTAAAATAGCACATTACATCACATTACCCAAAAGATTGACAGGCAATGTGTCTACCAGTATAAATACCTATTCACCAGACTGACTGCAGAATTGGCTTAGGGGAATTAGCACAGAGCAGTATAATAACCATGGTATTGCACTGTCTTATGGAAGGAAAAGATATCACCTTCTTTGTAGTCATTTCAAAGCAATGTAAAGAAAAATTCCTTGTATGCGTAGCATAAAAATGCTACAAAATACTTGAAAAAGTAGTTGATGCAGTAGTAGTTTTTGTCATCTCTGTACCCCCATCACATGAATTTTGAGCTTTAGCTTAGTATCCTATTAGCATAAAAGCGACCCATAGACCAAACTGTACATTTGTAGCTACAAGACACTGCAAAATAAATTCTTCTCACTCAATATCCTTTCATATTCTTCATATTCTTTCCTAGAATGTAGGGCCCAAAGGGATCTTTGCGTGCATCTACCCTGATGTCACTTGTAAAGTGGATCACAAAATACCATCCAGTGTTTCCTGAGTCTTCATGTGGTTGAATGCAAGTTTATGTAATTATATGTATGTGTATTTACGCATGTATATTTTTAGATGTTCATCTAACCCTGGTTTGCAGATGATACAGAATTTGAGACTGGCAATTTAGTCCACATGTTAATAATCATCCTATTTGAAAACATTTTCAGCTTGAGCTTTAAAAAATCACCCTCATTGAAAAAGCATGTCAGCCCTTTCTTGTGTTTCTGAAATGCAATGTAAACTCTTAGTGATTGTCTGCCTGAAGTGTAGGGTTATTTCCAAGGTTAATGTTTGTGCACAATAGCAACTGCCTTTGCCTACTTTTAATATTTATTGTTACTAAATGCATTGTAAAAACCCAATTCCCTTTCTTTTTTAGAACTTGATTAATGTAGATTTCTTATTTTTATTTTTTTCCCCTTTCAGTTTTACCAGTGCATGTGTTTGGTTTTTTAAAAATTGTTTTCCAGTACCAGCATGTGACGATTCTGCATGTAGTGCACAATTCATTTGGATCTGATGACTGTGGCCTAGTGCCCACACTAAAATATATTTGAAGTTTTAAGAAATAAATCAAGTGATAGGTGAAGATACACTTGACTCTTGTCATGTGTTTTTGGCCTTTCCAAATCCCTGGACTGATTTAAAATTTCCCATATGATTTGGCATTTGCATCTGCAGCATTAGTATACTCAGAAGTCTCCATTTTGACAAATTCCACCTATCAGCTGTTAAGAAAATAGTGCAGGATAATCTTTTTGTCTGCCTAACTCTCAAATAAAAGGTGACATCTTGAAAAACCATTCCTTGTTTGCTGCAATAGCAGCAATAACATGTTCTTAAAAGTAAATTGGTTATAACTTTCCCAAACCATCGAAATGTTTTTAATTATGTGCATTTCGTATTTTAAAATGACCTCAGGCACCAAATGAACACATTTTTTCTGTCAAAGCAGATGGTAGATTAGTGTTGCCTCCCATGTAAACAATGAAAGTCGAGATTCCTTTTTTGGAATTATGGTGGGGTTTATTTGGGGTTTGATGTCAGGAGAAATAAATCAAAGCACCAACATCAGAAGTAAGCGTGATTGTTCCTGAAATTCTTCTAAAAGAAAAGGGAAAGCAAAAAATTTTAATTCTTTATATATAAACTTTGCTGTGGCCTGTGCAGATTTGTTAGAGCTAAATGCAGCAAAGCAAGATTATGTGTTATGGTTTGGAAATTAGGAAAAAAATAAGCATTTTGATTCCTATATAGGTACGTTGATCTTTATAATGTTAGACAAAAAGATATGCAGCTCTAAAGCCATGGCACATCAGTGGTCACTACATGTACCTTTCTGAGTGGCACAATCCTTGATGTATAAAAGTTAGAAGTACAACACATCTTGCGAAGCTTTAAATACTACACTGTGCTTGGCAGCTTCAGAAAGGAAATCATTCCTTTATTAGTCATCTGTCTCTGAGGCAACAGAAAAAAAAAGTGTTCCCAATTTATATAGGCAGCTTATAGTAAAACTGCTGCTGAATTGGGCTCTCAGTTGATCTTTGTGGAGGAATGGATCTGGGCTAAAACTCCTCAAAGTGGATGTGCTCCTGCACTTTGTCATGGGGACAGCAAATGGCCAGTAGGATTTATGGATTACCATGTGACAGAAAAAGTTATCCACACATCAGAAAGGACAACAGTGATGGAAAGAGGACAGAGCAGGGATGCACAAGGAGTATGTATGCACGGGGAACCATACAGGAGTAGTGCTCAGGGGAGCTAACTGGTCTCTTCTGACACACGTCCATTAGAGGAATAATAAATACATTCCTCAGCATATTCGTTTTACACGGATCAGTGACCTTACTCCAATCTCAGCCCTTAGGTATCTAATTTTGGTTCCTGTTTTTCTCTGAGAAAAGTTACATAATACAGTTCATTTTGAATTTGTTTTGGGTGACTTGCACTCCCACATTTTTTGTTTGTGCTATACAGTACTTTATTGCCTTAATGGAAGGAGTATGAACTTCTTCCAGCATTGGGTCAAGTTGCATAGAAAATTAGCAAAAATCTGTCATATTTTTGTAATTGTTTTACAATGAATTTTTCATAGTATATGATTGAATACCTAATCCTACTTTGTTGTTTTGCTTGCATTCTGCTGCATTTCTGGTACTGTAGCCTGTCTGATACAAGTTGCGCATTTTGTGTCCGCTCTCAAGAGAAGCCACAGGTACCCTGTGCATCAAATTCCCTCACAACCGCTCTGGGTTACTCTTTCTCCACCCAAGAATTCTCAGGGGAGCCTTGAGTTGATATGTGTTTTATCCTCTGCCTATTTTCCAGCAGTATTCCGTAGCCTTGAGGCATTTGTCAGAAGGTGAAGCATGAGAAATGCACTTGGTTGTGCTGATTTTGAGAAGGCAGGGGCCAATGCCCCATCAAGGGAAGGGAAAGGCCATGGACACTGCTCATGACAGGGATGAACTGTGTTGTTTCTTGGAAAATGAGAGGAAAGGGAAGCAAATCAAATAGGCTTTGGCAATAGTCCTAAACAGGTTGAGGAGGAGAATTAGCCACATTAATGATTAATGATAGCAAAGCTCATTCAGCTTGAAAAGTACTTTCTATAAGTGCTAAGTGCTGGCATTAAAAATGTATGCATTTTCATTTTAATCCACACTTTGCATCCGCAAATGGAGAGGAAAGGGAAGAGCCAGCAGTGTCATTATAGGAGTACTAATGACCTCACTACAGCTGAAATCACAGCTTGCCAAGGTACGCAACCTAGGGCCTGGGTCTTGCAGAGCGCAGCCTGTTGGTTGCTAGTACTGACTCTCTTGAAGTGTTCCACCACCCACCCTGCAGAGCTCCAAATGAAGGCTTGGAAACCTTCTGCAAGTCAAACATCTTCTAAGTGAACAGTTGCCTCATTAAATCCCTGCTGAGGAAGACAAAGATTACATGTAGTCTGTCATGCATGGATTTCTTTGCACAATTAAAAGTTTTATAAATATCAGTTATCTGATCTCTGTTTTTCTTTCCCAAAAAATTGACCTGCTTTCTCTAATGCATGGTAGACACAGGGAAAGGGGGCTCTAACAGAAATGATTTGTTGTGCTATCAAGGTGGTGGCAAGTTGCCACCAGAAATGCTGTGGACCAGAGCAACAGAGATTGTGTGGGCAGGAAGTAACATCTTTGCTGCAATCAAGCTGCAAGAGGTAAAATTTAGAATAATTTGTTAATAGAGGTGTCTGAAAGGAGCTGAATAGACAAATCAAGAGGCAGAAGAGAAAGAGAAGAGTTTTGAAGTCTGAACTTTTAACAGCTATAAGCCACATGCCTGAGGGTTAGGCTGGAAGGTGCTTGTTGACGGGCTGTTTGATTGCGCAGGCTGAAGGCAGAAGCAGTTTGGGAGAAGCAGTTTTGTGCTCTGACCTGAAGTTAGGCATACCAGCCTTGGCAAGGTCAATGCAGCTCGTTCCCTTCCAGGCTGGTGGTGAGTCAGCAGCTGCATACCTTTTTCAGATGTCTGGAAATGGTAACTAAAATCCTTGTTTTGCCAGTTTGCTGCAGAGTGTGTAATCCTTCTTGCCTCCCACACAGCTGTATGCAGAGCTGGTTTCATTTCTCTCTGCTGTTGGTCTAGCCTCACTCTTTATTCACACATCTGCTAGGAGAGAGTTAAGGACCTCGTTCTGTAATTGTCTGCAGTTCGCTAATGCCAGCTGAGCTCACAAGCAGAATGAAAACATCACAGGGTGCCCCATCCACTGGGAAGCAGACCCTCGTTTGCTCTTTCTGTGTAGCGTTGGGCAGGTAGAAGTTGGATGGTATCAGCAGAGAGCTGGGTCTCTTCATCACTCCCTTGCCTTCCCAATAGATGCCTATGCATTAGCTCTCAGCTTGATGTAGGAAGGATGGAGGTGGAGGGGGGTTGTTGCTCTTCAAGAATAACAAGGTTTGATCTTAATTTGCCCTTGGTCAAAAATACCCACTTTTCTTCTCTGTTTTGTTGACAGCCGCGTGGTGCACTGCTGTGTTAGAGACTACATTTTCAGTTATGAGTTGGGTAAAATGCTGTGGTTGCTAGGGGAGAAAAGTATTAGTATTACCAATATTTATTATTTGGTCCCCATGGAAACTGTAGTTCTTCAGGGAGTCCTAATTCTCACATTTTTCCTTTGTATGGAAAAGTTACTTCTTTAACTATGAAGTTGAAATAGTTATTTTCCAGGAACAGATGGCAAGATACACAACTCCCTTTGTGCTCTAGTATGCTTGACAGATGTCTGTCTATGGGGAATTACTGCTTACTAGGCTATGTTGTGGCTTCCAGTTAGGCAATGATCTTCAGAGTGTGGTTAATCTAATTGTGTCATGGAGGTGTTTTATTGTTTTTGCCCCCTCTGCTTCCTGTTCGATTTGTGCTTTCCCCATTGTTATTTTTTAATTTGCTGCATATTTTAAATTGATGAAGAGTTATTTTGTTAATTTTGGTTTAAGTGATCCTAGAGGTCTTTTTCAACCTAAATGATTCTATGATTTGATAGGGAAATGAACTTCCTGTTTTCTACTTGTAGCAAAAGCTATGAGTGTGGCTCATGGCTGTAAAAGGGACACAGTAGTACCTGTTTGATTTCAAAGTTTGAGTTCTTCAGATTTTTAGACTAAAGCTGTTAAAATACTGAGTGATTTATCCTTCACAGAATAGTTAACTCAGTGTTTGGCTCTCTTACAGTGCCTAAAACAGTATGTGGAACTTCTGATCAAAGAAGGTCTAGAAACAGCAATCAGCTGCCCAGATGCTGCCTGCCCAAAGAGAGGTCATCTGCAAGAAAATGAGGTATGCTTTTCCTGCAAACAGGGTGTTTTATTTTCCTTACAGGATGTTTAAATAGGTCTTGCTTTTTATGTTACAGCTTCCATTGTTGACAATATATATCTTAATTAATTCTTCAAAGGTCAAATACTCTGTCTCTCTTTGTTTAAAAGGACTTAGATTATTACTGTTCCTAACTAGAATTTTTTTCTTCTTTCCCTTCTTTGAACAGATTGAGTGTATGGTTGCATCAGAAATCATGCAAAGGTATAAGAAGCTACAGTTTGAAAGAGGTAACACGTGTAACACTACCCACTGAAGGCTGTGAGAATGGGTTTGTTTCAGAGTGATCCTATAAATCTGAATCTCTGTATATGTTCTTGAAGTAGCATTGTGTGTTAATTGCTTGGTCATCAGAAAGAAAAACCCTAAAACCTAAAAAGTAATTGCTTCTGTTCTTGCCTGCATGATTCCCAGAACTGCAGCACTCTGGGAATAAACTAAGGAAAGAAAATTGCTATGTATTATATTCCTAAATAACTAAGGAGGGAGTGACTTCTATTTTGAGCTTTGCTGTTTAAGTTGACTACTAGTACTGTAGGGGCTGGAGAAGAATACTGACCTCTTTCACAGAGCCAACATTATCTCCTGGGATGGCATTTGGTACAGAATTAATGGGTGGTTCTGTGTGTAATGATACAAGCATGTTAAGAACATAAGCTGACTGTGTGCCTATGGAGATGTGGAATGGTGTGGCCACAGAGAACTTACAGTAAGGTTTTACTGAGGGCAGGACCCAGCCTAGAAACCACTGCAGTAATTTATTGCCTTCAGTAGTCTTTGAAACATGAAATGACTTACGTGTAAGGAGCCTCCAAGACAGGGAGGAAACTGTATCTTATGCTATTGTTAATCATGTGGTTACATTAGGGTAGAAGTCAACTTGAAATAGGTTCCTCTGGGCAAGGCATTGTAAAAACACTTTCTGGTGGGTTTTACGGCATAGTATACGCTGTATTTAACTTCAAGTACAACTGTAAAAAAACACATCTCATTCTCAGAACAAGTTTAGTTCAGTGAATGAAAGTGGGCAATTAATTGAGACTTGTGAAACTCACTTTGGTTTGGTGCCTGTTCGCAAAGCAGGCCAAATTTATGTCAAAGTAGGTTGCATAAATTAAAAAGCTCCTTTTGAAAATTTGTGTCTTCAAATGCCGTGCCAGTCAACCTCAGCTGGAATGCATTGTTATGGAAGGCTGATCTTGTATCCACCTTTGAATTTGGTTCTTTTATGTCCCTTTGCAGAAGTGCTTTTGGATCCATGCCGGACTTGGTGTCCATCCTCTACTTGCCAGGCAGTTTGCCAGCTCCAGGAATCAAGCCCACAGGACCCTCAACTGGTGCAGTGCAAAGTGTGTGACATTGAGTTCTGCTCTGCTTGCAAATCTAATTGGCATCCAGGTCAAGGCTGTCAAGAGAACATGCCAATCTCTTTTCTTCCAGGAGAAACAAGGTAAGATACTGCAAAAAATCAAGTATTTAGAAGCTAAACACTCAATCGTTGAACAAATCGGATTATGAATAGTAAAGAAGCATTTTCCTGATGTTTTGTTCTAAAGCTGTTTCCTTCACTTAGTCATTCCTGTTCTTTAAATGCTGTATTCTAAAACTGAATAGCTCTTGGCAGCCTTACTCTTTGCCGCCGTTCCCAGCAAAGCACAAAGGAGCTGCTTAAGCCTTTGGCCTTTTGCCCTGGTGGGAAAAATATGACATCCAGGCAGCTCATCAGCTTCTCTTGAGAGATGATCTTGTTACTGCTGCTCTCCTGGACAATGTGAGAGTTGATTACATCATGCCAGACAGTGATTTTTAGGATACCATGTCAATCATCCCCTCTGCTGCACATTTGGCCTATGATCTTAGGTTCTGTTTCAAGTGGTCTCTGGTGGCAAACTGCAGCCACTGAATAAGAAAGGCCATTGTGCATGTGTTCCACGTCATGTTTGGGCTTTTTCAAAGATTGTATTGCACTCCAAGGCATCATTAAAGCCCTGCCCATCCTTGGACTTAGTTACTCATAACTTATCTTCTTTGACACTTTGCTGTAACAGATGACTAGCTAGGATGCTGTCATGATGAGTTCCTGATCAAATACGCTAACTTTTGCACATGCTTTTGTGTGTCCTTGACAAGAACTGAAGGTTGCTAAACTTCATGGCGAGGTAACAAACTTAATCTATTTTTGTTTAGTGCTCTGGTTGCTTTTAGTTTTCATTTCACGCTTCGTTTTTTTACTCCACCAAGTAAAAGTAAAATTTGTTTTTTCATATTCTGGAGCATAATGTGCCTCTTAGCAGCATTTGGAGTTTCATATACATTTTATGTATACAAAGCATTTTTTTCTAGTACAGTAGCCCCTAGTGTTAGTAATTAGTGTGTGTCCTTTTATCCTGCTGTTGGGCAAATCAATCAATCAATCATCAGTCCTGTTTTCCAGCAAACTGTTGATTCCCCATCAGTCATTATTGTATTTCACACTGGCAGTAGCTGCAGGAATTGTCATTTAAGGTACATTTTAGTTGTTAGCATAAAACCTGCACACAGTAGAAAGCTACTCAAGGGAGATAAAAGTTGTTCCACTGTTTCAACATTCCTCTGTGTTGTGCCCATTATGTGAGGGGACACCTGTGGTTCTGCACACTTGTGCAAGAAGAGTCAGTGCTGACCCTAACTCATGAATAGTGACTTGTTAGCACCCTATTGACAAAGTTTAACTGAAAATGAAAGAATGACATGCACCAAAACCTTAGGGTTCTTGATTTGGAAGGAAACTCCTGGGGAGAATCCTCAAGGAAGGCACAGACGAGTAATCTATCCCTGGTGCCCTAGTCCAAAGGAATGTGGTCTGGGGTTTTTTGTGCAATCATGGGATTGTTTCTTCATCTGAGAAAGAAAGGGGAGAAAAGGAAAATAATCTAGATGTACAAAACATTTAGGTGTGAGCTAGCTGCTGCTCATCTGATACATTACAGGAGAAAACTGTTCAATATCTATTAGTACCACTCTATAACAAAACCAGCTGGTTTTTACATGGTAAAGAAAATATCCTAACTTTTACGTAGACACTGTAGTCATTAAATACCTTTTCTAGAGATATGTTTGAAAAGTAGTGTGTAGCCAAAATATCTGAATAATAAAACTCACTTGAATACCTGAATCTCTAGTAATTTCTCTTTTTTTAAACAAAAAAGCAGGCTTGCCTTCGTAGCACAGTTCTTAGTAGACATTCTTCTCTAAACTGACATGGCCACACATTTTACTAATTTCTCACTCTCTCCCACAGTTCAGTTTTTAAAATGGAAGATGATGATGCTCCAATCAAACGCTGTCCAAAGTGTAAAGTTTACATTGAACGAGATGAAGGCTGTGCCCAAATGATGTGTAAGAATTGCAAACATGCCTTTTGCTGGTACTGTCTGGAATCTCTTGATGTGAGTACATGCAATGCACTCTGGCTCTCAGAAGCTTAAAAGTTCATTGCTTTGCCATCCAGCTGTCTCTTTAATCAATTAAATAAATAGCTCACTAGCTTCTGGCCATAACTGACCAGAGCTGATGCTGGGAATTTGATAGGATTTGTATCCTCTGTTTTACTTGTCTGACCTGTATGAACTTAGCATTTGGTCTGAGTCAGTAAATAAATAGTTAAATTTTATGACAAGAATCTGTTCATGATCTTTACATGGCACCTAACATGGAGAGGGGTGTGTCTTTTTTTTTCCAGTAGTGACTTTTCAATGTTGCCTTTCTTGAAGGCATTACAGTGTGAGACTAGCAATGCTTTTAGTCTGAGGAAATTTAAAAAACTATATGTGGTATGTCACTAGCAGTCAGATTTGTTTACCATTCATTGTATTCTGTTGGACAAGAAATAGATCTGACATAGGAGAAAGAATGCAGTGTTCTCACAACACCAGGAATTTATTGGTCTATAAGTTGCTGCTGTCATATGTTTATATTTTTTTATAATCAGCCTGTTATCATGCCTACAGATCAGAGTATGTACAATACACAGCATCTGTTTCCATGTCTTCAGTTTTACTTTGTAACATTGTTAACAATAGCAAAGGAAATTAGGTTCCTGAAAGCTACTCCGACTATTCAAATCCTGTGGTTGTCCCATTTGAATACTTTACTAACAATCCTGAAGTCACAGGCTTCTCACATGCTCTCATAGATAAAAAAAGCAGTGTTCACTTATAACTAGGCCTGCAATCTTGGCTGGTTTGTGAGATGCTTACAGGACCGATAGGGACATAATATCTGAAAAATCTGTATTGTCTTTCTGTTCTTCAGCTAGGTAAAGGAACCAACTTTGGGAAGTCTGAAGTACAAGTACTGATTTTCCTTTGCTCCTTCTGTATGTGTGTAAAATACATGTAATGGTTGGCTTATCTTCTTGGATTCTCTTGCTAAACTTCATGCTAGCATTTAAATATGCAGCCTGAGACCTTTTGGGAGAAGAATTTGTTATAATCTACAACACACGCCAAAAAAACGTGTTTGTGAAGACACCTAACTGTAAACAAAGCACTTTGGAAAGGTTGGACGTGGCTGTATCTGCTTGCTTCTATCTTCCTGTGTGATTCCTGGGTTTAAATTGTCAGGATATAATATTTTGTAACTTGAAGAACTTCTGTTTATTGCCTACCTTCTCATTCAATATTTTGTAGGATGATTTTCTCCTTATACATTATGACAAAGGACCTTGTCGAAACAAGCTGGGGCACTCCAGGGCGTCTGTTATCTGGCACAGGACACAGGTAAAGCTCAGATCTTTGAAAGCTCTCTCTACAGGTCTGCTGCTGTCATTTTAACGCCTCATTTTAACACCTTAGGGTAAAATTCTGTGCCAAATGGTTACTGATTTTCATAGCAGATAAAAAGAGGGCAGTAGCTTGGAGTGGAACAATTAGCTCTCCTGAAGAAGAGCCTGCTTGGCAAAACACCACTGAGAAGAAAAGATACATTTGCAGAGCAAGTTCAGTGCCAGTCCAGATATCTTCTCACTGAATTTGGAGGATGAATTAGGTTGCCATCGTCAGTATTATTTTCAAGCAAGCTCTTCCTGGAAGGCATTTTTAGCTCTGGATCCAGAGCTGGAAAGGAATTAACCTGAATACAGTCATTAACTAGCTATGGACTCCATCGGACTCGTTCCTGTAGGCTGGATAGAAAGTAACCCTGAAGGTTTTTCAGTCGTTTCAAACACAGATTCAAACTGACAATTGCAGAGAGTGTGGGAATACCTCTTGTAGTCTAGATTCAGTGTTGCTAGACTCAGCAGGGATGCTGGTAATAAAAGAGCTCTCTGCAGCACTTTGATGCATGCAGTATAAATGCTCATGTGTGACTTGGTCCAATCTACCGCCTTTACAGTCACTTCAGAGATACGGGGACATCTGCATATCTGAGTCATCTCTTCCTAAATTAACTGTGTGCCTGTAAAAAGCTACCTTAGCTTCAGATGAGGTACTTTTCTTGAAGTACAGTTGTCTTTCCATGTGAGCAAAAACCCCAAGTCTATAGAATAATCATCAAGTCTGGATAAACAGGTAAACTGAAATACAGAAGGATCTCACCCCTCTCCTTCCACCCACACCGCTGGGTGTCTGAGCTGTGGACTGGGTTTTGCTTGGATTAGCCAGTGGTATCTCAGGAAGTGAGTACATTAAGTTTACTTGACAAAGCTGTAGTATGAGGTGATTAATCTGGTATTTGGAATATGCTCTAAGCCATTGCAGTTTGTGCAGATCTGTTTGATACACGGCATGTTTGATAATCTGGTCATTGTTGAGAAAGGTGATAATTCACTACTAGTCAAAATACAATTCTGCTAAACTCACTGAAGCCAAATCGACACTGCAGTTGTTTCCTTATGTTAACTTTGACTAAGTTGTTAAATTTCTTCTTAGATTTATCCAAAGCAAATTGAGGTGAGTCTTTGGTTTGTTTTTTGTGGGTTTAAAAAAATACTTGTTTTGGCCAGAGAAAATGGCTTGATGCCTAGTAGGGCAGCAATTTCTTCAGAAGAAAAAGAACCAAGTAAAAAGTAAATAAATAATAGCACACAGTTTGACTTAAAAATAAACACCTCCCTCCCCCCCCCCAACCACATCAAAAAACAAAACTAGCAAAACAAAAAAAAATGAAACTTTATGATTTATTTGATGGCATATTGAGGCTGAAAGGAAGGTGTAAATAGATGTTTTATATTAATTATGAGTAGTCAGTCTGGTGCACTGAATTGCCAAGTTCTAGCTTGGCTCTGTCTGACCAGTGCACTCAGCCTGGGCTGCAAAGAGCAGCATGGCAATAGATGCAGCTCATGTTTTTTAAAGATGAGAATTGAACTTTGGTTTCTGGGAAATAAATGTAAAGATTAGTAGAAGTTGCATCAGATTGTCAGCACCACCAAAATAAAGAGAATGAGTTATGAAACGTGCCCACCTCTGAAGCTGAAAAAGAAATTGTTGCTGGGAGGAAATAAAATCGTTAGAGCAAGGCAGCTCGGGCTCCTCAAAACGCCCCCATCTCCCGCGGCTGCCCGGCGCTCCCACCGCCGGAGTTCCGCGGCAGCACAACCTCGGACCATGTGCAAGATCATCAACACCAAATTATCCGTGGCCAGCAAAAGTGCTACTGCATCATCCCATGCTAATTTAATATTTGCCAGCTAATTGAAGTGGCGTATCTAGCCCTGACTAGAAGAATCCTTAATGAGTAATGCACTCTTAATTTCGTTTCACCTTCTGCTGTGAGGTTTTGCTATTGCATTAGCAATCCACTCTTGCCTTCATTATTCAAAATTATTCAGAGACACTCTCATATGAATAAATCTAAATTATTTTCTCAAATAATTTGTGGGCATATTGTTGCAGCATCACTCTTAGAGTTGCCTATGGCAAATGGGAAACTTTCTCAGGCAATGAAGCTCAACTTGAATGTTTTTTAAATAATTTTCCAAATCCATGCTCTGTAGAAATTACTACTTTGTCACATTGACCGGATGGGTAAATCTATGGTCCTCTGCTCATGCTGGGAAGGAGGTGATCAATAAATGTCAATGGAAAAGAGTTAGATCTTGTTCCCTGAAGCAGCAGGCTGAGCTCAGGTCTGACTGCAAAAAGCCATTGCATATGCAAAGTCCTCCTGTAGCCCCTAGTGTTTGTAATCTGTGATTGAAATTCCCAAGGTTGTGGGTATGCTGGTGGGACATTTGTGGGAGTATTCCCAGATTCTATGAACACCACCAACACCTTGACTAATTCTTCTTGAAGCTTTCCTCAGAAAAAAAGGGAGCATTTGAAAGTGGAAGTCTTAACTTTCTTGTAGCCTTGATTCCAATATTTAGTATTTAGGTTTGATCCAGAAAAAAAGTAGTGATTTGCTTCAGTATTTTTTTGAGATAAAGGAAAACTCAAAAAGGCACATAGCCTTCTGCATCACTTTGTATGATAAAACAGTTGTGTGGCACATTTTGACTGGAGCCATAAAACACGAACATTCACACTCTGCTTTCACTCACATTTACTGGTCACAGGAGCTGACTGTAGTATACCTGTGGGAGGGTCCTGGCTCTGATAAGGTCAGTGGCATTTGCTGAAGTCTTTGATGGACACAGATGATGCAATGGTGTCAGCAGACACAGAATCTAGGCAATGCTATCCCTGACTCAATGCTATCCCTTTCTCTTACAGGTAGTAGGCATTTTTGCAGGATTTGGTCTTCTACTTTTGGTGGCCTCCCCTTTCCTTCTACTTGCTACACCATTTGTTCTGTGCTGCAAGTGCAAATGTAATAAAGGAGATGATGACCCTCTACCTACCTAACCTGGGAGAAGATTGGACTCATCACATGTTTTGATTTTACTGTTGCTGTTACGTTTCCCTCTTGCACTTACATTGCTGTAGCCTTACGTGCCCCATTCTGCTTTTCATTGACACAGTCTTGATTCCAGGAACTGTTGTTACTACCGTTGTACAGATCATTTGATAATAGACAAGGAGGGTAATAGAAGGCAAGTTAGGTGCTAAAGGGAGACCACAGACCTGAGTAGCTATCTGAAATGAAGAGGTGATACTGCTAAATACAGTACAAAAAGTTGGTGCTGCCTTGCTGGTGAACTGGAAACTGTACTGAATGACATCAGCAAGCCAAGCTGAAAAAGCATACAAACTTCTGCATATCTATTTGCTTCCAAATTTGGTGTTTTAAACATATGTTTAAGTTGCCTACTATTTAAATCAGATAGTCAACTTTGTGTTGACTTTATTACACATCTGTTTTTGTTAAAGCCATCACAATGTCCTTTTTAGTACCTATTTTTCCAAGTGTAACAAAATTAGTAAGGTGCATATAGGCCATCCTATGCCTTTCTTGAAATTTTGGGAGGATCAGAGGGACAAGTTGGTCCTACTGCCTTCCACAAATTTTATAAAGTCTTATAGGAAATTTGTTTGGTTAAAAGCTACATTTTAAAATTAATTGATGAAGCTGAAAGGTTGAATGGTGACACAAACCTGCTATTTAATCAAGTTTCTTTTAAAAATGCATTGATGGTATTGATTACCCCTGGACCACTAGTGTTTTTCTGAATTGTTATTTTTTGCTGTTGTTTAGGGTTCTGGTACACTTACAGGGCTATGTAAGTTCTAATCCAGGTATCTTAATCTTTTTATAGATACATAGAGATAGATATATATATATATATATATATAATTATATTTAAACCAAATGTGTAAATAGCTGTGCTATTGAAATATTTTGGAAATTCAGGATAGCTTGCTTCTGTCTTTAGGACAACTATTAAAAAATACAGGACTAACATTACAATTTAGCAGACTCTTGGGTTATCAATGAGTCTTTCTTTTTAAATACAAAAATACGTCATGGTTATCCCTGTAGTTAATATGAAAATGCCTGGGATATTTGTGGAAATTGTACTTTGCATTTAAACTACTTAGCCCATTTTCCAGAGTTAATATTGTATGATATGTGGTGTATTATGTTAATAACAATACTGTGACAAAATAAGTTTTTATTTGAGAACTAATCACTTGATAGTTTTGCAGAATTCAGTGCTGTGTTTTCAGGGCAGTAAAGCGTGCTGTTCAACATACTACATCATTGAGGTTTCTCTTTAAAAATATTTTGTTGAAAACCATTTTGCTCTGATTTTAAATGCTACAAGAATTTGACTAATAACTTCTTGCCATGAAATACGAAGCACCTGAAACAATGTGTATTCATTGTTTTGAATGGCTTCTGGACTGAAGTTGTACTGCATTTTTTCTTCATCATTTATTTCTTTGTGTCGGCAGTGTACTGAGATGGATGAATATCTTGAAGCCAAGATAACTTTCCACTGAAAATATCTTAATATTCTCAAATGGATCTGGCTGCTGTCACAGGCTGGGAATATGTTTTCATACCTCAACCATAAAAAAAAATCCTTGTTATCTTTTGTTTTACACTGTCTGTCTGTTAAATAAAAATGTTGTAGGATACAGTTTTGAAAAGGGACAATTTCTTTTTATAAAACTTCTCCCTTATCTTCCAAGTATAGTGCTATCCAAATACAAACTGTATATAACCAGAGATTTTAGCTCTAGGAGCTGAAGATTATCTGCATTTCACTTGCTTGGCTTGATTTTAATGAGTTCAGCCTCTGTAATGTGAATAAAAAGGATAGCTGGTTTCCAGCAAATCTGAACTCCTTGTGATATCTTCAGATTGTTTATGGCAATGCACAGTTCATATCTTTTGTTATCTGAGTATTTTTAGTATTTCAGCTATCTTTATTACTAAAAATTGCTTAGTTGTTAAAGAATATCCATAAATTGATCCATGTTTGCCAGCTCCCAGGGGTGTGTCAAGCACTGCTGACTTGAGCAGGCAGGGAAGTGCTTGTGTTCCTCTGGCTCTGGCATCAGCTCAGTCCATCTCCCAGAGGGATCCCAAGCCACACACCTGAGTTGTCCTGCGTCACAGCTTCATTGTGCAGAATTAATGGAAACCCTTCTGCAAAGGACAGCTTCCTGCAGGTAAGCTTGAACTATGGCCTTTCCTCCTTGGCCCTGTAATTCTGTTTAACTGGAGAAAAAAACTCTGGACAATAGGATGTAAAGACTTCATGGGTTATTAATTTTCTAGCTGGGGGCACTGAGGGATTTTGCTGTATTGTGGCTGTGACTGATGGCCAGTTCTCCTACTGGGATCATAGTAAGCAGGAGAGGTTCAGTGGCCTGTGAACAGTATTGAGTGTCCTGGTATGAGGAGGTTTATTTTCTCTGTGACTTTCTGAGAGGTTTTATGTGGAAATACAGCAAAATTTGACTTTTCCGAAGTGCTGTGCAGCCAGTTAATAGTCAATGTCAAAATTAATGCATTTCCAGATTTAAAAGAAAAAGGAAAGAGAAATAAGTTCTTTGCAAATACAGAAATTTTAAAATGATAATTTATAATTGATACTCAC
Organism: Corvus brachyrhynchos; assembly: GCF_000691975.1. Classification (NCBI taxonomy): domain Eukaryota; kingdom Metazoa; phylum Chordata; class Aves; order Passeriformes; family Corvidae; genus Corvus; species Corvus brachyrhynchos. The sequence continues at coordinate 3,115,369 of NW_008240221.1, forward strand.
AGGTAACATTATGTATAATCAGAAAACTGTGTCAGTATTTCTCTGATCTCAACGTACTTGAATTTCTACTGGTGATTTTAACGACACAGCTCTTGTTTCGCATCCCAGCTGTTGGGATAGACTATATGCCTACATATATTTACCAAATACCTACCTAGTCTCTTCAGGTTTGCTAAATGTCATTCCATCTGTATTCTCGGGGATTTTTTGTTTGTTTTTGTTATTGTTAATATTATTATTACTACTATTACTATTTCTAATGCTGATTTGGTTCCAAAGTAGCAACTTTTGGTGGTGATGTATTAAATTCAGGGTGCTTTTATGTTACAGCTTATGTTGATACTGTGACATTTAATACCCTAAAACTGAATTGTAAATACATCATTTTAAACTCTGACATTTAAACCTCCTGCCATGGGAAAGGGAATGTTTGTTTCTTCTTCTTTTCAAATGAAAATCTGTTACAACAGCTATGGCTTTTTTTGAACCAGAAAAATAAGTATCACAGCATGATTTTTGTTGCATTTTTATGTTTATGCTATTATTTAGGGGGTGTATATTCACACAGAATCGTAGAATATTCTGAGTTGAAGGGACCCACAAGAATCAAGTCCAGCTCTTAATTGAAAGGCCTGTTTGTAAATGCTGTTTAATGGAGTTTGTAACAGTACATCATCTGCATCTTCTTCTGGGGTGTCATGTGGTGTCGTGTCTAGTGAGCGTGGAGTCCCAGCTCCAGAGGCTGTGCATCTCCCTAGGCTTGCCATTAGCTGGGCTGAAGCCAGTCCTGAGAGAGATCAGGAGCGCAGCCCACTTCATCTTCAGTGGTGGTAGTGTTGGGTTTTTCCCTGTGACATTGGACAAGTCACTTACCACCTTTTATCTCAGTTTAACCATCTTATAAGTGAATGGACCAGTGTTTACTTCAGGAGGGCTGTGGGGGCAAATTCATTGGTTTTGAGGCTCTTCAAAATGAACAATTATATACAAAAGATTACTGTAGTTTTATGTTAATATTTCAGTTGTATTCATGTTGGCATTCATCCTGAAGCCTCCTACTACTGACCTTAGCATGTCAAGAATTTAGGATACTGTCCCCCGCATACTAAGAAGCATGATCTTTCCTCAGATATTCTGGTGCATAAATTAGGCAAAATCCCAAATAACAGCTGACTGGATCAACACTTCAGTGTACAGCTGAGCTCCTGACATGCAGAAAACAATCAAAATTAGTGAAAAGCTCTCATTTATGGAGCTGACAGGATAAAATATCCATAGGTCAGAAAAATACGAAGTTCTTTTTTTAAAAAATTGTTGTGGGCAGGAAGATTAAAATGAAGTTCTGTGTGCATTTCATCTATAGGCCTTTTACTGTATAGGAATAAATATTTTTAATGCAGACCATTATCATTATAGTGAGGTGCAGCATGCATAAACCTTTGTGCAGGTTTGCTTTTTTAAAACCAAAGTTTGTACATTTCATGTACATAATCTAAAAGCCTGAGGGAAACAAGTAAATTACAGTTGTTGATCACAGTGATATTAAGGACATCAAAAAAGCCAGCATCAGCCCTTAATTGCTCATGCACTTGTACTAAGTAAGGCATGCTGTTTGTGTTTAGAGCCCTGTGGCCTTCATTACTGCTTTGATTTGTGTATATGTTATAAGAATTCCAGGAACATTAGGTACAGGTACATGGTACATAACTGAACCTTTCTTGATCATTTCATTATGATGTATTTTAAAATTGTATAGGGATAAGCGTGAAGGAGTCATGCATATGTATAAATAATGTATTTGACCAGTGTAAAAATAGTTCTGTTGATGTATTTGAAATGTAAGTGCATTTTGTGCCACTAACACTGTGATGTATAAAGGAGCTGTTGAATGCCTTTTAATGTGGTGTTTTGTACTTTGAATCATATTGGAGAGTTTAATTTGTAATTTCAATAGATATTTTAAATGAATGTGTTTCCTGTGATTCTTCATAGTGACTTTTCCCTGTGCTTCTCTGCCTCTCAGTCCTTTGGAGCAAGCACAGCCTGCAGCCTGGAGACCTCCTGCCACAATTCTGGGCATAATTGTGGTTTCTGACTCATCATCTCCCAGCTTAGCTAAAAGAGGGAATCTGGGTATCTCTAGTGCTAATTTGGTGCACAGCTGGGTCCTTGGCCTAGCTCCTGTTGCAGTCCAGGGATGGATGCTCTAGCCAGGTGAACATGCTGCCCCAAGGATCACTCTGAGGTGTGTGTGTGTGTGTGTGTGTTCTTGCACCATGGGTTTAGGTCTGGTGCAGGTGGCTGCAAGCAGCTTGTACTCCCCTCAGTCTGGTGGTGTGGAAGTGAAACTTAAAGGCAAAGCCCAATCTCCTGAGTAAGTGAGTGTATTTAACTCTCCAACAGTGGTAATGACTTCTCGTTCTTGACTCCATCAACAAGCACTTTGCATTTTGCCTAAACTGCAGTTGAGAGTGGAGACTCTCCTTTAATCCCCACAGTATATTTCTCACTTGTTAGGGTACAATTTGTCTATACCCATAAAAAAAGCACAGGCACAATTTCTTCAAGAAAACAGTGTGCATAAATAATATGCATCCATGTGCTTTATACCTGACAACTTTAGAAAAGGCCACATAATAGCTGCTACTAAGTCATTTCTTCTTTCATTTTCATGAAGCATAGTGATTTTTCTCTGTAAGGGTAAGATCAAGTTAGATATTTTGTTCAATTAATTGGGCAGAAAATAGTCTCTAAAAGCCACAAGGAGTTTTGACCTCTTCTAGGAGCAGGTGTTGGTAACAAAGTGATCTTTCTGCTTGCTTCTGCTACTCCCACACTGGGTTGTTTCCAAGTAGCGTATGTTTGGTGGTGTAGTTTTCTCTTGGAGAGTAGGATTATTTCTCAGTCATGTGCAATAACTGTGTAGTTTAGTGATCTTTAGCTCCTGGACAGTCCCTCTGTTCATCTACCAGGTTCAGCTTCCCTCGCTATAGAAGGATTTTATAAGCCATGCCTTTCAGATGCGTGGCTGGGCTTCTGCACAACAGTCTGTCATCAGAAAATCAAGCACTGCAGAAATTGAGTGGAGTGACAGTCAACTGTCTAAAATAAGAAAATTTAAGTTGAATTCTTAGGTGACAAACTTCTAGCACACGTATGTTCTAGTAAACAGTGTCCAAGATCATTCAGTTGCCAGAGCTGAACCACATCCATAGTAGTAAGTTCTGTTAGGAGGGACCCCAGCCCCAGAGTAACTCCTGAAGTGCTACCTGGACATTGGATGGAACAGTTCCGGTCAAAATCATGTCAGTAACTGTCCTGTAAGAACTGAAAGATTGAGACAATAGAATTGCACAGCACAAAACCCTTGTGCTAGTTCTAGCATTCTGCTAGTTACAGTGGTACTAATGGAATTAGTATTGTGTACACACACATGTATGGGGGGTAGTGCTAGAAATTGCCACTACCAACTTGTGAGCACAGTGCATCCACAAAGCACCTTTCTTCTTTTTTTTTAATTGAAGATCTGCTAGGAAGTTCCTCATAAGAGATTTTGTGCCGTGGGTACTTGACCTGTCAGCACTGCATCTGTACCAGGACTTACTTTACGCAGGATGTATTGAAACCAATGAAACTTTTGCTGAGTTTGAAGATGACAGGTATGGCTATTTGTACAAGAAAGCTTTGCTACCCAGATTATGTGCTCTGGGAACCAAGATTCAGCCTAGTATCTGACATCACTTAAGTATGAGGTGTCTTGACATTTGTGTGTCTGGCCTTAACTAGTGCTAGTCAGTGCAAAGACACATTTCCCGAGTCTTTGGGACATTTCCCTTCCCATTCTATGCTGCTTTTACTAAGGTTGTTGTCTAGAAAAATCAGCTCTTTTAGCCTCTCAAGATGTTTCTCAGGTGTGTTTTTTTCCCATATACTTTGAGGACAGAAGTCTAAACTGTCCTTGTCCTTGTAACTTTTACATGGCTAAAACTGAGGACAGCAGTTATAGAGTGCCTTATCACAAGGACTGCTTTCAGATACCAGCGCAGAACTCAGTGGTGCAAATAAGAACCAGGTTACTCTTTTTCCAGATCACTCTGTGTGTGATGATTATAACTTAACATGAGTCACATATACAAAATGTTTAGATGCTGTAAATCATACAAACCAACTCACACATGCAAGCAACGGAAATGCACTTAAAAGACTCCAGTTCTTTTGTGGTATGTGACAGAGAGAACAATGTCAAGTTGTGTGTGCTGTGAATATATTCCAGTGTTCCTTGTTTTATTTGTTTGTTTTTTTAAAGCCGAAAATGAAATTAACACTGTAAGCCCAATAAAGAGAGCCCCTGGGAGTAAACTGTAAGTGTCCTAACTCAGTGCAAAATTCTAAAATCTGGATCTATATATGAGTCTAGCTGATGTGTACTTTATTTTTATGCACAGCATCTCCCTAAATGTCAAATGTGTCTTTTAGTTTGTGTACTCATATACGACTACAGGAAGAAGAAATTCTGTTGCATAATTTTGTAGAAACTGCAATTTAGCAAGTTCTGTAGGCCTGAGCTGCTCATATCAGTCTAAAAGGTGTTGGCTCAGCCATTCCTGTAATCTCACTGCTGTGTGTTATTCTTGAGAACAATTGCAAACAAGCACACATTTTTTCTCTTTGCTCCCTCAAGATGATGATGTGGTGGGTGGCAGAAATGCTTGGGCTGCTTCAAAATCTTGAGATCTTACTGTATTTTGAGAATGCCACTGTCACTTCAGGGGTTAGCCACAAGAGAAATGCATGAGCTTGTGCAAAATTGCGTTTAAAATTGCCGCGGCAGATGAGCAGAGTGCAGCGTTTCTTTGTTTTCATGCCTTAGTAATTGTTAGTGGACTCATTTGGCTGAAGCCTCATGTAACTGCTACAAGGGGTACAGGTCGAGGGAGGGATTCCTGAGTTGGAATAGGGATAAACTGTCCCAGCTGCCTTAGCAAAGCCCCCGGGAAGGGTGTTCCGGGCAGTGAGCGGTGCTGCCGCGAACCAGCAGGGAGCAGCCGCCGATCGCCTCGGCTCAGCGTGGGCTGCCTTGCAGGAGAAATCCCTGGGAACCGGATTTCTACCTCGGGCTTGTAAAGTCTGTGTTTCAAAGCCTCCGCAGAGCTAATTGTAAAGACGGGGCTAAAAATAACGATGTTATGATGGGCCTGCACACTCTGCTGGGGCTGTTCCAGTCTCTGATACTAGCAGGCATTATTGCTCCTGTTCTCCGAGCATGTATAAACCTTTTCTGACAGGGAAAAAGCCCAAGTGTTTGAACTTTCAAAAGTCGATATAGAGATGTTCCAGCCTACAAATGTAAAATGAGAGGTGCAAAGCAGGGGTAGCAGAGGTCTCTTTCAAAATGCCAAGTTCAAAAAACAATGACTTCACTGGGAGATGAAGGGGGAACACTAAGAATCAGTTGGTTACAAACAGAGTAAGATTTGGCTAATAACACTGCATCTTCTCTATATTTTGTAATGGACGGATATTGTAGCTCAGCCAAATTACTCTTTTCTCCCTTCCTACCCACGCCTGCTGTTGTATCTGTGTTCCTTAATACAGATGTTCAGCAGAAACAATGGAACTGTCCAAACAATAACTGCAATCATCACTTCAACAGTCAACATGTTTGGCAGGGGAGGCAAGATGCAACAGGGGAGGTTGCTGTGAGTCCTTCTGCCTTTACCTCTCTATTTATATACATTCCAAAGTTCACATGTCTTCCTACCCCTGCCTAGCCACCAAGTGCATCTGAGTAGAGCAAAGCAAAAAGTTGGTTTCTCATTTTTTTTGTGGCCTAGAGGTTTGTTTCAGGATCCTGCCAATACTAACACAAACTTTAACTTTTAAAAAAAAACATATAGTGTGTATTCCTGGCTGCCACCATCTCCCTGACAAAATTCCAGGGACTCCCAGGAAACTTCTAGTTCATGCCAATTTCAGCCTGTTAGGAATGTGCTTGGAGCATGTTTTTGAGCTGAATCAGTTTTTCCTTTTCAGAACCTTGAAATTTTCTTATGTGAAATGGTGCAATTAGAGGATTAGGATAGGACAGTGTATCTTACCAGACCACTAGTGCTTTACTCCCACCATATCCATGCATTTTGTTCAGCAAATCCCAGCCTTCAATATCAATGAGGGGGCTGCAGACTGAGAATCTTCTCAGTGAAGGACGCCTCCAGCCTTTCAGTGTTCCTTGCAGCTTTTCCTGGCTTCCCAGCAGCAGGGTAGTGTTTCTAGGTGCAGAGTATTGAAGAATAGCCCTTGAAAGATGCAAATCAGTGGGGGCCGGGGGAGTGCTGTCTTGCTGTTTCCCACAGCTGGAATCAGAAAGCAGAGAGATCCAGAGCAGCAGAAGGGAGAGGCTCTGAGAAATTGCACCTTTCTCTCTGTCACCTCTATCTATGCTGTGACTAAAATGTACGTTGGTGCTCAGTGCCATCATCCTTACCAGCAATTTTTATCCTTTCGCTTGTGATCTCAGGATGTGCTGCATTGCAGGCTCTGCAGTCAGTTACTAGCATTTCCTTACACCTAAGACTTAGTAAGGGAGGCAGAGGAAGGTTGTGACTGGGTTAAAATGCAAGTGCCTTATGTGAGAGCTGACCCTCTGACTCAGCTTCTCCTTTGCCCTAAGACTGAGAGAATTTACCCAGATATTTTCTCTGGCACTGTGTTGAGGAAATAAACTGAATGTGAAAAGCTACAGCCAAGCAGCATCCTTTGTCCTTCTAGAGACATCCTAGGGCTCCTTAAACCTAAAGAATTCTGTCGGGTGCAACCATCTGTCTTTCACAGCTTTTAACATTAAGCCTGAGAAAACACCTTCTGAGCCACAGGGTCTAGCCAGAAGCTGCAGGGAAAAGCTATGGCTGTGAGGGAAAGGAAGCTGAGAAATGCTTGAGGTTGCAGCAACATCTGTTTTAAATCACAGGATACCTTAATGACCCTTCAGGACACTCAGTACTTAAAGTCTTTAAAGTCTTTGACAGCAACCTCAGATGTGCAGCCTGTCAGCACAGCTCAGTAAGGTTATAACGCTGCTCTGGGCTGGACGGACTATGACTTTCTTTATCCCAACTTGAATATGAAGCTTGCAGAGGAGCTCTAGCTGCTATCCAGTGTCAGCAAAGCAGCTGAGAGCTGCCTGCCTGCCCTTTTCATGCAGCTCACAGCACCATGGAGCACTCCCTAGCAATGGTCATGATTGTCTCTGCTCAGAGATGACCATCTCCAAACATGCGTGGGCAGCAGCCCCACAGAGACAGCTGCGGTGTTTCTTCAAGCAGCAGTTACTGGTCTTGCTCAGGAGGCTGCATCAGGTGGGATTTGCCAATAAAACAACTAACAATGCCCCAGTGGAAGAGTTTTATAGAGCTTTATGTTTCTGAGTGTTCAACAACCACATGTGAAGCACTACAAACAAAGCTTCTGGATACAAGGAGCACTCAACGTGTCGGTAGGGAGAAGAAAACCTTTTTCTGTTAACAACAAGGTGTAATAATCTCTTTAAAAGCCATAAAAGCAGTTAGAACAGGAGGTTCAGAAAAAATTTCATTCCTCTCTAGAGTGTCCTGTATGTTCTTTGTGTACAATAGGTTTTTTGCCTGAAGAACTCATTCTCTCCGAGCTTCTCTGAAGAGCTACTGAAGGCTCAACATAAGGTTTGTGTGAAGAGTGTGTGGGTTGTGTGCAGTGCTTGGGCTAATTGCTGCCCCTGAAGCAGCTGGGAGGGGGTAGTCACTTAGGAATATTAAATTAAGGTAGTCTGCAAAGATTAGAAAAGGTGATAATTACTTGATTTGTCAGGAGTAGAATCAGGAAATTTAGGCAAATATCTCTGATTCATTATTACTTCCTTCAACAAACAAAATTTCAAAAGATACCTGGCATGTATCCCTCTCCCCCTCCACAGAGAGGAAAACTGCACTCGTGTTACTGCTGGCTTTTGTTTCACTGTTTTCTTCCTATTTTAAACATAAGAAGCAAACCCCAAAATTTCAGTGAGCTCTTGAGTACTGCACAATGCCTGGCTTATTTCTTTTCATGCATGGTGTCATGGCAACAGGAGGAATTCAAAATTAATTATAATCCAGGCAAGATGGCCTCTAGTTATGTTTGATTTAGCCTGGCCTCCTGATTTTTTTTTGACAAAGCAGTATCAGAGGTGCTCTTTGCTACCAAGGATTTTTCTTTCTCTGGTAAAGATCTTCTGGTCAATAACTTGAATATGTAGAAAGCTGCCAATGAAAATTATGACTTTGAATTAATACAGAGATATGAGACAAAATAATATTCAAAGGGAAAAGCAGGAAGAAGTAGTAAGTGATTAAGGAAACAGATCTTGTTAAACTTTAGTAAACTCTTGAGTAAAACAAAGCATGCTCTTTTAAACAGGAACAGCTCAACAACTATTGTTAACAATTGTTAACAATTTCCTTAAAAAGATTTGATTTATGACTTATTAATCAGGTATCAGAATGTGTTTCATCTGAGACATGCTCAGGACATGCTTTGATATGGTGATGCCTTAACCTGAAAGACACCTTGGTGGTACACAAAGGGAACTCAATAAAAATTCAGTTAAACTTTCCAGCCTAACAGGTGTTTCACTTCCTCATTCAAAGTCAAAGTACTAAATTCTTCATTTTTCTCTTCTCTGCATTGCTAAAGAGTCATATATTGTATAGTTTTTATATAGAGAGGACTACATTCAATTTTTAACCATTAGATAGAATCCTTACACGTAGAAACCAGCTCCGGTTTGCCAGCTCTGGCAAACCTGCAAATCTGTACCAGTAAGTCTATTTTGCACTTCCACCTGCAGACACACTGTGCATCCTGTGAAGGACTGCAATGCAGACTGAGATACCCTGCAGCAGATTCCTTCAGCCTCTGTTCTGCATAATGCAGAAATAGTCCTCATGTGATGTGTGAATGACCCATTTATGAGGCAGCTTCTGGAAAATCATGGGAGGTGTAAAGGCATTATCATAAAGAAAAAGGAAGTTCTGGATTATCTATGTCCGTCTTTTTAGCTTTTGAACGATAAACATCCATGTGTGCAAGTTTTCATTCATTATGACAATCAGAACCAATATGTTTAAAAAAATCCCAAAACAAACCAAAACTAAGATACAGCACAAGCTTCAAAAGTAGGATTTTTTGAATAAATAATAAATACAACAAGGTGTTGCATTTTATTCTTTGTACAAAATATTTTGCATGCAGCTTAGTTCCTTTATGCCAAATCGGTCGGAATTACATGTTCCAGGTATAGGGTACCCAGAAACAACCTACCATTGGCTAAACTGAATAGTCTCTTTTTTTTTTTTTTTTTTTTTTTTTTTTCTTTAAATGTGAAAGAGAAATGCTTTTTATATTGGCATGAAAATCTATATCTATCTGGGGGAAAAAACCCCAACAACCTATATTCAGATATCACTGTGCATTTAGTTTTTGACTTAGTGAAGAGTGAAAGAGATCTTTATCTAGGCTGATAATCCCCCAGAAGTCAGGCACTAGGCAGTCCTGCAGCTTGTGAGCATCACTGCTGTTCAAGCCTTTGCAGTGAGAGCTACTTAGAAGGCACTTTGACCCTAAGTTTCTCCACACTCACTTACCTCTGGGTCTCAACACGATTTCTAGAGTCATCGCACAATATGTGCTGGTGATTGGCAATTCCAGAAGCTAATGCCCTCCCAGACTTTGACATCAGGGATCAGTGGTATTGCATAAATAACCTGTGAATATTGTGACTAACTTCTGTCAGAACAACAGCTAACTCATTGCAACAACTGAGAAAGAATGTGGGAAAAGTAGCAAAAAGCACTGAACAGCATCTTGATGTCCTCCATGCAGAGTGTTGGGGAATTGATCCACTTGCCAGATATAAGAGACGAGTTCAAGCACCTTTCCTGATTCCTTGGGTCCACATATGGAGCATCGAGGAGGTGAACTCTGCTAGCCATATTTTTGAAGACAGAAAGTTACTCAGTTCAACAGAAATATTTGGGGGTGTAGACACTTCCCCAAGGTGCAGGATGAAGATATTCTGGTATGTGATATCACTTTAGTATCAGCTTTCTGAAGAAATATGTGAGGCTAAAGGAGAGTAGGTAGGAGAGAAGGAAATAACCAGATTTACTAGTCCACAATTACTCTGAGAAATAATGCTTTCCTTGTGGCTCTCTTACTGTGGCTCTCTTTCAGTGTTTTGAATCTGTACTGCCTGCAGCCAGCACTGGTTATAGATTATACTGGAGGATTTCTAGCATGTTTTCAGATAGTTCCACAAATTACTACTGCCATTTTTTTGGGATATTGTTTTACGTTACTCTGCTTCTTTTATGCATGGAGATAATGAGACACAGGTTTTGTTCCATATAGACTGGCAAGCAGGCAGCAATCAAGAGTCCTGATGTGTACCAGTGAGACCTTGCAGGCAGCTGAAGAGAGGCTGTCTGTTTAATCCATGGTTAAACAGAAGCGGTAAAACAGTAGGAGCTCAGTAATTTCCTGGATATGAACAATGTTATGTCAGCTGAAAACTTGGCAAAGCAGATTCATGTGGGGGCAAGGACAAAAGTGTAAAGAATTAGGGGGGAATTGTCCAGTAGAGTACAAGAGGATGCTGTACTTATTAAAAAAAGGAAACACACAGTAGTGTAATTAAAAACAAAAGAAAACCATTGCATAAGCCCATCAGGCAAATACAAGTGAAAGGAGAAAAAACACCATATGCAAACCAAGCAAGTGTAAAACGTTTATGTGAAAAACATACATACTTTGTTTCATAGAATACCTGTGTAAAAGACTATTTCTACTGTGTTTAATAAATTGTCTGTGCAGAAAAGTGCATATCAGGGTCACTTTACTTCTGCTATGCAAATCTGCTCAAGCCTGGACTGCTGGCAGGACACTTCCCTTGATGGCTGCAGCATTCCCGCTTGGCTGAGCACAAACTGACTTGCCTTCATTCAGCACTTCAACCAGGGTCACTGAAGAGAGTCACTTTTCATCTTCATATGGGGCAAGTTCATGGGCCAAACCTTGTAATACTGTAATTTTAGCATCTTACGGCTTAACATTTAATGAGACTTAGATCAGTATAAAATGATTAAATAGTTCCAAAGGTGTCCATGGGAAACTCTTCTCAACCACAGGGAATAATACTAAATGAAAAGAGTTTGGAAATTGAAAGGAATTTGACCTTGGCAGAAGGACTGAAATCAGGGACTGGCACCCTTTCAAGGGTATTTTTCCAGTCAGTATTTTTCCTGCCCAAGTTAGAGGTTAAGCATCCTAGTAGGAAGTTGATGGGGACCAGAGACACCATTCTCAGCCAAACAATGTGCCACTGCTGAAAGGTTCAAACCCCTCAGGACACAGGGCTGGAAACTGCTGTCTTTTGTAGAAGACTAGACTTTTTAGGTGGCAGCCTATGCACGCCTTGCTGATAGAACCTGATATCCTTGCAAAGAAATATGCCTGTATTCCACCTTTGCAAAGTTTTTGACCCTGAATTTCCCATCCTTTCTTTCTAAGAACATTTTGTTGTATTCAGTGTTGGAGGCAAATGCTAAGACCAGTCGAAAAATCAACCCAAAAGGTAACCACGGAAGTCACTTGTTTTATATTATTCAGCATCTTCTCTTGCTTTTAAGTATCCTGGAGAAACTTCTGATTTTGAAAAAGAGTAAAGGGATCTGCATCAAACAGCAGTGATGGCTCTAGTAGTGGTGGCAAAACATGCAACAAAACCTTTCAGTAACACAGCAAGTTTCCATCCCACTTTAGTCTGGGGACTGGGATATAAATAACAACAGTGAAAATGTGTCCAAAAGAAATGGATTTACAAGGCAGCCTTATTTCTCCAAAATCTTTCACTCTCTTTCTTTTACATGCATACATGCAAATTTCCAGCATTTACATTTGGTGGGCTTAATTACTATATTCTGCAAAATTATTCATTCATTCCTTTCACAGAGCTGTAATGAGGAGCCCAGAACTGAGTTTCTCACACTGATTCTCATGTTTTTTTATCTCACCCAAACTGGATGTCTACAAATTAGAGAGCTAGACAGCAAAGCCTCCTGTTACATCCAACAGAAAGAAGCAGTTCCCTCCAGAGGAGGCTTATCTCACAAGTTATGCAAGTTTTAGTCTTGTCTCTAGGTTGGTATCTAGGGAGAATGAGATGGGTTTAAATGCTCTCTCTTTCAGTCCACTGATGTTAAAGAACCATGGGGTTGGTTTCCCATAGCCCAAGCAAGCCTGACAGAAGGTTCTTCTCTTCCCCAGAACCAACACTGGAGCTTGTGGGATACTTTTACACTTGTACATTTAGCAGCCCCTTGGAAGTATCACTGTAGTTGCTGTAAAATTGCAGTCTGAGATGAATAAGTTTTAGCTGCTTAAACTTCCGGAGATAAATTTATTTCTGAGGCGTTCTGTATGTTTGTTTTTGTGGAACTGGTTAGAGGGTTATGTTCCTGACTGCCTGCTGCAGAGGTTGGTTCTCATTTTGTTTCTGAGCTGACAGGATAGACTTGCTGTTTTCAAGTGTTATTTCTGTGAAAAAGTCTAGAAATCTTTTGGGGAAATGCAAACAGAGTGTTGCATGTGCTCTCTTTCAGCAATTGAATTCCTGAGGGAAGTACCTGATAATAGAGAAATTAAAGCAGTGAACTTGATACAGCCATACATGGGAAACTCGAAGTGAATTTGATTAAAAGTGGCAAATAGTTAAGCTTTCATGCCTGTTCTGAACTGTGATTAGAAATAGTCATCTGAGTTTTCTGTGGGGGACACTTGCCTAAACTCACCCAAAACACATGGGGCCATCTTGGTGACCCTTCTGCTTATAGTTGTTCATATCCACCAGGTCTGCAGGTGTGCCTTTTCCAGATAGCAGTTCACAATTCCATATATCCAGGTGTAGCCCGTATATAAGAAGATCCATATTGGGACATTCATGTTTTAAATCAATATAATTTTGGGTAATATTCATTCTTTCCATTCTCTTCTCTCTTCCAGCATAACTGCAGAACACTGGTGCCAGAAGCCATATGTCTTCACTTTGAATATTTATATGTTGTCTATAGTCCCCTCTGGTTTATTCCTTCTGACTGATCTTTGTTTTTAGAGCAATTCGTAAGTTTAAAAATAGATGGGTGTCTTACATTCAAAAATCCCAATGAAGGATGAATGCTTTGATCTTTTCTTATTGAAAAATGATAAATAATAATTCTTTGTATGGTGTGACTCTCTAAGACTTGCTTAACACAAGTATTTATGTGTTTCTGGGCAGTTTGATATTCCAAAATAATATTTTATAATGAAAAAGAGGTTCAAAAAATGCAGGTCAAACTAAATTCCCTTACTGTTGCCATTATCATATTTTTGGCAAGTCTTACCTCTTAATGTATTTTGGCTGAAATCGAGTCTCATGCTTGTGTTTTATATTCACTTTTGTTTAAAAGCATAATCTCCTAAATCTGAAGGCCATGACCAATGATATTATTTCTGGAGTAGTAAGACCTAGGATGACATATCTATTCTTTTTTTTTTTTTAATCTTTTATTTGGTGCTCTAAGTCCCTAAGTCAAAGTGACAAGGTTCTGGGGATCAGAATGAAAAATAAAATAGTTTATATTTTAGTCACTTGGTTTGGGGATTCTACAATTAGTGGCCTATAAGGCTACTGAAGTATATGTTGCATTTAAGAAAGGTTCTGCAACGTCCCCCACCAGAATGTGAGTTGAGCAAATGAGATGTCTGGAGAGTACTCCCCACCTCCTGGCTGCACAGGGAAGATACGTGCCTGTATGAAAAATAGAGGGGATTTCTTCAGCTTGTTCTGTTTTGGCATTTCATTTCAAATCCAGATAGGTGTTGAGTTTCCACCTGAAGACTGGTCACCCCTCAGCCAATTACTTTCATCTGCAGGTATGCAGCCCCTGAAAATCTAAATGGTAATCTTACAGAATCGTAGAGTCATAGGGTGGTTTGGGTTGGAAAGGACCTTAAAATAATCCAGTTCCAACCCCCTTGCCACAGGCAGCACACCGTCCACTATACAGGTTGCTCAGAACCCCAGCCATCCTGGCCTGGAATACTTTCAGGGATGGGGCATCCACAGCTTCTCTGGGCAACCTGTTCCAGTGCCTCACCACTCTCACTGTAAAGAATTTCTTGCTAACGCCTAATCTAAACCTGCTCTCAGTTTGAAGCCATTCCCCCTTGTCCTGTCACTACATGCTCTTGTAAAAAGTCCCTCTGCAGCTCTCTCATGGGCCCTCTTCATGTACAGGAAGGCAGCTATAACTCTTCCAAGTTATGAACCAATAGTTATGGAGTAATTTTAAAATAGGTACTTTACATGGCTAAATCAAATATTATCACAAAATTCGCCTGCCAGGGGCTTATTATCATTTCCTATCACCTTTTCCCACTATATCAGGCTATCCTGCAATAACTTGAGCTGCTTTATTTCCTCAGAGCAAGATCTTGAATGGTTGAAGCATGTTCTATCTGTAGTGGATGGGTAAACAGTGGCTTTAGCCCGCAGAAAAGGACAATGAAGTGAAACAAAGGTTTACTAATGGAAGAGTTTGTGAAGCCCAAGAACAGGCTGAAGATTTTCAGATTTCTCTGTGCTAAAAGTTTTAGTAAGAGATTGGACAAATATTTCATAGGAAGAAGGTTGTTTTGGTGATGGATTGGGACCTCACAAAACACCTCTGAAATTTGCTGTTCGATGATTTTAAATCCACAATGAGACCTTGTGTTATCTGTAATGATTCAAGGAGTACCTACTCCAAATTTTCAGGAAAGTTCAGACCTGTGCTCACACACTTGGGCAAGTCACTATGGCCACTAAGGTATTTTATAAGATAGGACTGATACTAAAATCTCACTCCCTGAAGAAAATACTCAAGACAGCACATGGAGAAGGCAGCCTGAGTTTGTCCCAGCTGCCGCTTTACATGATTACCAGGATGTAGGTATCCATATCAGTATTTAGTGGCTGTTTGTGAACAAAGGAGAAGTCTTGCTTAACAAATGCAAGAGGCTTTTCCTTGCCTTTCCAGCAGCTAAAATGAAAGGACAGACCACCCTGCTCAGTGAGCTCTGTTTTATAGAGGCTTTGAGAAAAGACAGTAAGAGGGGAAAATATCTGACTTCGAAATAGTTTCAACAGAGGTTTGGAAGTGAAGAGAGCTCAAGAAACAACAGACAGAGAAAAGGGTATTTAGGAAAGAACAATGGTAAAGGAAAGCCTTGTTTCAAAGGCCTATGTCAAACCAAGTTTGCTTGTCCAGAAGGTAAGATCTGATGCAGACACATTCAATAACATTATTTTCTTTTTAATAACCAAACAGTGGGACAGTTTGGCACACTAGCTCTGCCATGCTGACTAGATTTAAAATAGAAGGACATACTACTCTGCTTGGATACAAGACTTCTTGTCTTTTCAGGTATCAGCTGCAGTGCTTAAAGAAAGCTTTTTATGAGGGGAAAGAAATAGCAGGCAGTGATGTTTGCCAAGTCAGACTTATTTGGGAAGTCAATAGACTAAATCGCTACTCTCTTTGTTTTCTTATTGTTTTACTGGATTGAAGTCATCTTTGAAAGCCTGCCATATCACGGTGTTTGTGGAATCTAGAGACCCTTTCTAGACCTACACATCCTCAATGCACAAAACCAAGTTGTTCCTGCTCCCAGTTTGTGTAGATCAAAGTGGAGATAGCATCCGCACATATTGACAGCGTACTATTTTCCAGGGGTGTATTAGGCACTTTCTGAGTCCCTTTGGGCTAGCTATGAGCATGCACTGAGGAGCAGTAGTCCAGCTCAGTAGTACTCATTGCAAGCCTTACACAGGTTGGACTCACACAACTTTGCACGTGTTTAGGAGACCTCAGCTGAACCTAAACTCTCCCCTACTCCCAAAGCAATGGAACAAAATCATATCAATGTGTTTTCCTATGAAATGGAAAGCAAGGAAAAAACCTGCACTTTCATTTTCCCTGCATTTTTCTAATGTAAGATGACATCAGAACTTAAATAGGGAGAAGTGGCATGAAATCATGAGTTGAAATTTCATGTCCCATGGGAAAGGAGTGCTGGTGTTATTCCTCAGGTTGTCACAAATGCAATACTGTACTTCATTTCCACCCTTCTTACCTGTATTGTATTGTATTGTATGGTACTGTAGGGAAGAAAAAAAGCAGGGAAACAAATTCTATAGAGTAAACCAGAAAGTATAGAGTGTGGCTGGTCATATTCCAGAATGATGTTTTACATCTGATTATATATAACTTTACCTTGTGAAAGAAAAAAAAAAAAAAAGGGAGAGAATTAAATCAAGTAGGAAACAGAAAAGAGCCATGGGAAACAGATGAATGATGACATCCAAAGAATGGCATGAAAAACTGAAGAAATGCTACACAAAGCCAGGAAATTGTCAGTTTGCAGCAATGGCATCTATCTGTGATCGTCACCAGCACTGTTTCACCACATCCATCAATGAAGGACGCACAGATGTCACCATGAGAAATTCACAATTTGAATAAAGTTCCACAGCAAGCAATGGAAAGACTTATTGTTAACTCCAGAGGGCTTTGGATGTGACTCTTTCCATATCCTGGCTCATTTTGGCTCAGGACCTGAAATCACTATTTTTCTTTTAAATAACAACAGTTTCCATTTCTGTGGTGACTTGTATCCACAAAGCTCACTGAAAGCTCGTAATATTTCCTTTTATGAATTCTATTAATATCAAGCTAGATAAAGACCTTTTGGTTTGAAAAACAGGTCTTCTCACCTTCTACTCCTCTCACAATTCAGTGGCAGCTGAAAATTGTAATTAACTTTGAATAAGAAATTGTAACATGTTGAAGATTGTTCTCATTCTGATTTAGAAAAATAAAATGTCGTGAAGCTGAGTCAGGGGAAGTTTAGGTGGCATATCAGGGAAAGATTCTTCATGCAGAGGGAGGCTGGGCACTGGAACATTCTCCCCATGACAGTGGTCACAGCACCAGCCTGACAGAGCTCAAGAAGCATTTGGACAATGCTCTCAGGCACATGGTGTGACTCTTGGGAACAGTGCTGTGCAGGGACAGGAGCTGGACTTGGTGATCCTTGTGGGTGCCTTCCAACTCAGCATATTCTATGATTCTTTGATTTCTTATGACACAAATATTATAAAATATAATAACCTAAGAAGTTATTCACATTTTGAAATACCAAATCAGAGGTTATTCTTCAGTTTTCTGTTTTACTTATGAAATGGGCTTTTCTTCTTTTAGACGTATGACAGTCAACATCTATCATTAATTACAGTCTGAAATATAAACTATCACTGCCTGTAACAGATAGAAATATGGTTGAAAAATCCAGTTTGAGTTTGTTTTCTGTTTTAGACTGTGGAGAAAACTGCTCTGTAGTAGCATAGCAACAAATGAAATTTCTCGGTTTTTTCTTTTTTCCTTTTTTTAAATCAGTATCTCCTGTTTATGTTACTATGAAATTGTTTGATTATTTAAGGCAGGACAACACATTGTGAAAACTAATGGAAATAAAAAAAACTCCCTTGAACACAAAAAATAGTAAGAAAGTTGTTCTGCTACATGTTTAAGAAATGGAAAAAGTGCTTGTGTACAATATAGCTATATAGTATAGCAGATTCTTCCGGGAAATCTGTCCTGGATTATACATAGGTATAAAAAAAATATTTTGAATAGACAATCAGTGAATGTAGACAATGAAGTTAAAATAAGTCTGCAGAAATATAGGCAGCAATGAGCGCACATGAATGGTGTGTGCCTGTGTGGGTGGGGGGTCTGGGGGAATGTGTGTGTGCGTGCAGGTTGCCTGCCCTGGAAGGGATTTCCAAATCCCAAAAGATGAGACCAATAAATGCAAACAATAGCACTGCTATTTGAGCAACAAGAAACAAGAAAAGAGCTGCTCCAACAGGAGCAGCTTGATGCAAGAAAAGGGCTTTTATCTCTCCTTCCATCCTGATATCATAGCCAAGCATCATGATGAGACTTTCAGTTCCAGGGCAACAGTACACTCCATTTTTAAAGGCCAAAACGGATTCTAGTGAGGCTGTCTTGATTAATTAAAAATAGCCTTGTGCTGAAGTGGAAGAGGGCTTGTTCCAAAGCCCGCTGAAGTCAATAGGAGTTGACTTCAACTGCCTTTGGATCTAGGCCACGATAGAGGCACCATGAGGTCATAGTTTAACAACTTTGTTCTAAGGGACAAAGCCTAAAATGTTCCAACACTCGTGAGTTCCTTACTTAACTCCAGGAGGCTTCAGCAGACAGTTTGCATTAGGAATTGAATCCACTTTCCTTTCCTTGAGAGGATGCTACTGAGTGCTCAAGTCAGAAAAGCTTGCGGTTGCAGTGGTTAGGGTTGCCACTAGAACAGGGAGGGATCTCAGGGAGCTCTGAAGCTTTCTCCATAAATTACAACCGTGCATCTCAACTCCCTGCTTCAGCTGCCACCACAGATGGCCTGGACCAGCTCAGGAACCGCGTGTCACTAGAGCTGTGATTGCAGGGATTGTCCTGAGGGCTTACGTCACTAGTTCAGCATCCAGCCCTCTGCAGCAACTTGTTCACAGAAGAATTTTTTTTTTTAGATTTCCAATAAAGAAATAAGAAGTAAAGACTCATAAATCTACTGAACACTATTTCCCGCACTCTCTCTCATTTGTAGAAGCCTTCCTCTTTTATCTCTCCTGGCTCCCAGCACCATTCCAGTCCTTTGCTTCAGCAGGCAGGTCCAGCAGAGCACAGTCCTGATATCCTTCCTGTCTTTGCATATCTCGTTTGGCCATGCGAGGGCAGCTCACACTGGTTTGCTGGGTAATCCTGGGCCCATCAACTGTTGCTTTTGCATTTGTGCCACAGCCACGGGGTGGACTTTTTACTTCTTTATTGGAAACCTAAAAACTCCAAGATTGCCCTCATGGGAGTGCTTTCCCCAGCCCAGGGATGGGGATTGTCAGTGTGCTCTGCAGCAGCACCGCTGAGCTGGTGTGGGGCAGTGAGGGGTAAGGTGTTCTCTGGGGAATATGCCAGAGGGGCAGATATGTGGGAAGGTGGTGACAGCTTCCAGATGAGGCAGGTGAAGCACATGAATGGGGCCTTGCAACACACAGTCTTGCATGCAAAACACAAAATACTTGTATCTTGTCCCTGAACTTTTTAATGAAAGTTTGCTTAAATAAGTAAGAGCCCCAAAACATAGGTTCAAACAAAAGAAACATAAGAAAAACCTATTACAAATGAAACTAACAAGAAAATTGGTCCCATCTGCCTCTCTTAAAGGAAACACTATGACAGATTTTCCTTTTTTTTTTCTTTTTCTTTTTTCTTTTTGTTTTTCTTTTTCTTTTTCTTTTTCTTTTTCTTTTTCTTTTTCTTTTTCTTTTTCTTTTTCTTTTTCTTTTTCTTTTTCTTTTTCTTTTTCTTTTTCTCTTTTTCTTTTTTTCTTTTTCTTCTTTTTATTTTTCTTTTTTTATTCTTCTTTTCCTTCTTCTTTTTCTTTTTCTTCTTTTTCTTTTCCTTTTCCTACTTCTTTTCCTTTTCCTTTTCCTACTTCTTTTTCCTTTTTCTTTTTCTCTTTTTCTTTTTTTCTTTTTCTTTTTCTTTTTCTTTTTCTTTTTCTTCTTTTTCTCTTTTTCTTTTTCTTTTTCTTTTTCTTTTTCTTTTTCTTTTTCTTTTTCTTTTTCTTTTTCTTTTTTTCTTCTTCTTTTTCTTTTTTTCTTTTTCTTTTCCTTTCTTCTTTTTCACCTTTTTTTTCTTTTTTCTTTTTTCTTTTTTCTTTTTTCTTTTTTCCTTTTTTCTTTTTTCTTTTTCTTTCTTCTTTCTTCTTCTGCAACAGTTGCAAATACAAAAGAAATGAAATAGGATGGAAGAAAATGCTATGACTTTGGGCTAGATTTGCCTGTGTAAAAGAGTCTCATAGAATTAACAGCCTAGTCCTGTGTAACTATGGCTCGGATGATTTGGCTGACATACCATCCTTATCCAAAGTATCGTAAATAAATATTTCTGAAAGCATCAGTTTTTGAGAAATATTAAGCAGCAGATACAAAGAGTTGTAAAATCAAGACAGGCTTATTCCCAGGAAAGGGTAACGTGAGCCTTTGTTATGATCAGAAATTTATTAAGTCAGTATCCCAACAAAAACACAACACCCACCCCACTCCCCACCTCTCATCTATCTTAGGCGTATGTGTTTCCCAGCATAATTATTTGCTGTTACACATGATAGATACAGTCTCCTGTCTGGTTCCAGTAGTTTGAGCTCTAGTCTGATGAGTTCTGCCACTAAGGATGTTTGCTGGTTCTAATCCTTGATCAAAGCTTATGTCAGGAATATTTTACACCAGTAGTATTAAAAAGGTAGTTTAAATAAATAACACAATTTTTACTTTCTGTACATGAAGTGATTCTTTCATGGACAGTAAAGTTTTTGTCCATTCTTACTGAATAAACAGTATTTTTAGTCTATTATCTCCCATCATTATTGTAATCTTACTCAATAAACTAAATATTTTATTTGTTCAAAAATGACAGTGTATTTCCTTAACAACACAACATCATTGTGTGCTTTAGGAAACAGCTGCACAAACCAGTAAAGTGATGACACATACTTGGAATTTTCTCCATCTCTCAACCACATTTTGATGAATATCCCATGAAATGAATAAAAGCTATCTGCTGTAAATGTCAGGCAGGTGCTATGCAGCTGCACACCAAACACGGAAAGACTATTTCATGAGAATCTATCTGCTGTATCTATCTCTTCATCTCTCCATCTCTGCACTGTGTCTACCCATCTACATCTTTTCTGTCCACTCTGCCTGAATCTCATCTCTAAATCTATTTCAATCTAAACATCAGCTTGCATCTCTCTAAATCCAGGTTTTACTTCCTGCTGTGGCTATGACATCCGAAGCCTTTTGTTAAAGACATTAAATACAGCTTTCTTTCTAGATTTGGCATTGGTTGGAATGTCCTTTTAAGGGACATTTGAGAATGTCAGCTCTCCTTTAGGCACCATTTAATTCAGTCATTTAAAACGCTCATCAAAATGCAACTAACTTCTGAATTTTGAATATAACAGTTTGCACAATTCTTGCAGCACAGAGAGTTTTTTAGAAGGAGTTTTGCCTTCACATTGCACTGGGTGGAGGCAGAGAGGCATTTTAATGCCATCTTTTCCATGATTTGGTGCCAAGGTAGATATATTTGGTTCATCTGGGTGACAGACAGCATGTGTTTGCTTCAATGAACCTTTATATTATGTAGGTACAACAATTCCACACTTCTGAAGAACTGAGAGAACCAGGAGAGTGTTGGTATGAGCCATCCCTGTGCTGTGCTTGGCATATTCTGGTGATCCGATTTGGTGTGGCTCACTGCCCACCATCATACTTCTCTCCATTGTCTGTGGCTTAGGGATGGGAGTGACACATTCCAAAATATGTTTTAAATGACATTCATCTCCCTAAAATCTATTCATACCCCATGAATTTTTCTAGTATACCTCAGTGTATATATATGTGTATACATATATACACATCCTTACATACCCACTTTTATATACACAGAGTAATAGAATACTTCAGATGTAAAGAAGCAGCAATGCTCATCTAGTCCAATGCCTACACACTTGTTCTATATATTCCAGTGCATCATATGTATATTTGTGTATGTATGTCTCTGTGTAAAGGAGAACCACCAAGGCTGTGCTTAAATTCATGGTGTCAGCTTATATTCATGTCGCTGCAAAATTGGGAGGAGTAGGATTTAGGGTTAGGGCTAATACACTAATAGGTGCTTGCCTTGCAATGAGGGACCTCAGCTAGCTCGAGAAATGGTCCAGCAAGAATCTTATGAAGTTCCACAAAGGGAAATGCCAAGTACTGCCACTGGGGAGGAGTGACCCCTTGCATCAGGACACACTAGGGGCCAGCCCAGCTGGAAAGCAGAGGAAGCACTGGGGATACCCTTGTACACCAAGCTGACCATGAGCCAGCAATGTGCCCTCACAGCAAGAGTCAACAGTGTCCTGGCCTGAATCAGGGGCTGCATTGCCAGCAGGTCAAGGGAAGTGACCCTTCCTCTCTATTCAGGTCTGAATATCTGGAGTGCTTGGTTCAGATCTAGACTACAAGTACACTCTGGACCCAGAGCAAGACAGACATGTACATACAGGAACAAATCCAGGGAAGGACCACAAAGATGATAAAGGAAGTTGTTGCTGCCTGTTCTGAGCTTCCCCTTCCCCTCCCCCTCCACCTCTGCCATGTGCTCTGAACCCCTTTGTTCCAAGCGCGGGCAAAAACAAATGTAACTCAGACTCTTTAGCAGTGTCTGATTGGCCGCTCACCCCGGGTCCACCCCCAGTCCTCCCCTTTCCCCTTCTCTGAATAAAAGAAAGGGCCCGTGAGGGGGCCCGCCCTCTTTGGCTTTGCAATCCTTCTGCAAACATCTGTGTGCTTCTGTTTCTTTTTGAAAGCTTCTAATTGCAGAAATTAGGCAAGCTAAGAGCTATATTTCTCCCTCTTTGCTTCTGCTGGTGGTATTAGATTTGCAGCTACCATTTTGCTTCTTTTAGAGCCACTGAAATGCTGGATTGCCTGTGCTACCTCGCTAGGCTGCTCGAGGCTTTCCGAGGCATTGAACTACGAGCCTAGCCGGTAAAAGCTGTGCGTATACCTTCCGCAGGAAGTGAAGCATCTGATGTATGAGTAAAGGTTGATTCACCCTTGAGAAGAGAAAGCTTTGGGAGAATCTTGTCAATGTATATAAATACCTGAGCAGAAGATACAGACAGACTCTACTCAGTGGTGTCTAGTGAAAATACCAGAGACGATGTCACAAATTGAAATACTGATAATTGTATTTAAACATCAGGAAAAAGTATTTTAATGGGAGGCTGGTTTTACACCATAATAGATTGCTCTGAGAAGTTGTAGCATCTCTAGCCTTGGTGATACCTAACACCTGAAAGGACACAGTCCTGGGAAACCTGCTCTTAGCTGACCCTGCTTTGAGTAGGGAGTTGTACTAGGTGAACTCCAGAGGTGCCTTTGAATGCCAACAATTCTGTGATTCTGTGGGAATGCGATTCTGTGGATGGAGGTGCCCAGAATTTCTTATTTGCTCAGCATTTTATCTTAATTTTGGGTCAGTCACACTATAAACCTGGAAGAAACCTACCCTAAATTCATTCAACAAACTTCTAGAAACACTGACATTTCTCATTCAGTGCCTGAGAGACACCAGTGCCTGGACTGACTTCCCTGTTATTCCACACTCAAGTGCCCAAGTAGTACTCATCTTTTTTTTTTTGTACAGAGTGTTTTACCCAATAGATATATTATAAAGTTTGTATCATCCTCACCTTTTCCTTTCAATTCCAATCCCTTTGTACTGCAAACCGCACGAAGTTTACTCAGTCAGACTAATCCGTGGTCTTTACCATTATGCTGGTCCCATGAGTAAGAAAACCTCAAAGTCAATTTTCGGCTTAGCTAGTTCTGTTACCTTGGTTTTACTGGCATTGATTATTTGCACTCAAAATCCTTACCAGAGAGAAGAAAAACTTAGGTCTGTTTTTCAGCTTTCCAAAGGAAGAAACAACATTTAAATGAATCAGTGTTCAGTCCTAGCCTTACACCACTCTCAAAAAACAAGACATTCTCAACTGCAATGAATAACAATGGTGGGGACCATTTTTCTTATGACATTGTAAAAGCTGGATGAACACAATCATCTCCCAGCTTATCCTAGACTAAGCCTTGTGTGTTTTCATAGGACAGATGTATGAGAATCTTTGTCCCCTGAAAAGTTTTCTAAAATCAGTTTCTTTAAACTTCCAATGCATATAATGCAATATATATGTTAAAAAAAACTTCTCTGACTTTGATTGATCAGATTTTCTTTTTCATTAGTTCCTGAATGTTAAATTTGCTTTAGGTAGAATTGATAATAAGCATTCAACAAGTAGGCCTATAAGGCCTATCACTCCCATGTTTCATGTGAAATTACAAAAAAATTATCCACTACCTAAAAGGGCTGCTGAAGGCTTATTTTTATTTAAGTTTTCCTCCTCAGCTAGTAAACAAATACAAATGGATGAGGTCAGCTAGTGCTAGAAAGAATTTTATAAAATGATAGATTCTCTATAAAAATAAAATGTCTCCTTGGTGGTTTTTTTCTGTTACTTTTTTTTTTTAATATCTTTTTCTTAGGGAACATAAGCAAAATCAATGCAGTTATCATGAAATACTAATTCTTATCATACATGCAAAAGAAAAATTAAAGTTGGCCTTTGTAAGGATGAAACTGTAGGATTAAGACATGTATTAAAGACCAGAGAGATATAAGACAGTTCCACGATAATTAGAATGGAAATTCAAGTTGGTTTTTTTTAATTATAAAGGAGACCACCTGTGTTTATTTACTTCTCACACAGAATAAGATATCAACCTTTATTAAATGAAGAAAGCAACACAAATTCTTTTTGTCTTCTTTTTTAACCTGAAGATAAACAATTTTAGGGGCTTGTCATACACGTTTTTCATTAGAATTTATGATAAAAATTCACTAAACCTAGAGCCAAAAGGAATTATTTTCATGTTGTGTCTCTTTTTTCCTTTCTTTTAAATTTTATTAAAGCTGAGTAAAGCCCTCTACTTTTATTCCCCAAGATTAAAAGGGTTTTTGACTGATGTCAAAGATTTCAAGCAGAAGTGCCTGTGGGTAAAACTTTCAGTCATATCCTACTGATTTAAATGAAAATGAAAGAATGCTCTCTCTACCTGAGTGATAAGGAATGGCTGTTTGTGTCTTTTTCACCCCTCAAATGGACTAATTTTGTGTCATACTCCAGAATATGAATCTGTCAGCAACAACTTTTCTTCTGAACCTTTGAAATACTTTGTAGTCTAAACCAAGGATATCTAAAAATAACTCCCTAAATTTAGGCCCATGGATGGCTCAGTTCCTTTGGAATAACTTTATGCTGTACAGTGAGTCTCATCCACAAGTGAGATGAAGTTTCTCAAAGGAGTAGCAGTGGTATCCATCACAGATCTTCAACCCTTCCAGAGCAGTTTGTAATCCCAGTGTCATGACTATTATACTCTCCACATTTATCTTTGTCAAAATGAATAACATGTCTAGCAACTGACAACAGGATTGAAGCACCAAAAAGAGGTTAATATTGCTCTGAATAATTTTTATTCTCTAAGATTATGGATTCAAAGAAAGCATGTAGGAAATAGCCTAAAAGAAGTAGCCCAAAATGCCTAAACCTAATGCGAAATTCCTCCTTCTCTCTCTTCCTTGTTTCTGTGTATAATACCTGTTTGCCTAACTTAGTCAACAAACTTTGAGGATACTGTAATCATCTGTGACAAAACAATCTGGAATTTCTTTCTCCTTACAGTGAGAAAACTTTGTAAAAGTTTCTACTGTTGCAATTTAAATCCCCAGTAATTGTTCTGTCTCCAGTGTGCATGAAAAAAATTCAAAACAACGAACGCCAAAACCTTCTTCCTCTGTTTCAGTAAACTTTGATGTAGTTGAAAATTGCTTTTAAGTCTCTCCCTCACTTCTATTTGCACTTAAAAAAACCCCAACAGAAATCCCAAAACAGTGAGTTCAAGGCTCCTTGTTAGGTCTTCTAGGTCTTCAGACTTTTGATCAGAGTTGTCAGTGACCTCTGGACCTTCTCCAAAAGTGTCCTATTTTTCAGAAATACATTTAGAATGGACCTCTGGCTGAAGTCACACTTTATTTGAACCATCAGTTTATGTGCTGAGTTATTCACTGTAGCCTCAAGAGCTTTACCTGTAGCCAGTTGATTTAGTGATGTATTTGTACTTCACTTTTGTTTCTCTCTCACAGTGCCATGTTTTGCACACAGCTTTGTTGAATTGTGTCCCATTTATTGCATGGCATTTATTCAATATCTCAATGTTGTTCTTGACATCAAGAATACATTCAATTTATCAAAGTCATTTTGACTTCT
Organism: Corvus brachyrhynchos; assembly: GCF_000691975.1. NCBI lineage: Eukaryota > Metazoa > Chordata > Aves > Passeriformes > Corvidae > Corvus > Corvus brachyrhynchos. The sequence goes on from NW_008240221.1 coordinate 3,141,481, forward strand.
AATCTTGCTGTCTACTATATTTACAATTACAAGATTGTACAACCTCAGAATTCAAAAACTTATTTCTGTTCTCCTGTCCATATTCTTTAATGTCTAAATAATTTAAATGTTAGTCTGGAGACTACCAGACCAACAACAAAACCTTGTAGATCCCATCTTTATGCATCTTCCCATCTTGATGTTGCATTTATTTTTGTTAACCATATATTCCTAACCTGCTTATAGAATTGGGATAGAAGACAGTCAAATCTTAAAGAAACACAACTATGTCATACTTGGTTATTCCTTCTTTCCTATCCACGTACCCCTTTATTCTGTCATCAAAGGTCTTTCAATGGATTTGTGCTTTTTCTTTACTAGTCTATGTATCAAATACTTATAGCCTTTTTCTTTATATATATTTATTCCAGTGTCATCACACAGCTGAAATGAAGTTCCACTGGTTTGTAAATGACTGAGGACTACTTTTCTTCTTTTTATACACATTACACTGTGTTTTATCTCTTCTGTCTTCTGTAGCCCAGCCATCCTCAATAAAGACTACATTTTCTGGCATTGCCCCAGACAGTGCCCTAATTTCTCTGAGGAGAATTTTAAGAGAGTATCAAATTATTTGAAAGCAGTTAGCTTATTTAGATAGCCTCCAAGATGCTCTTTTTCTATGCCAGTGGACTTCATATCCTTTGACTTTGATGCTAATTGTGTTAGCTATCTAATCACAGTTGGTGAAGACTAAAGCCAGAAACCCATGAAACTCCTCAGATCCATCAGCAACATCTGTCATTAGCCTTGCCTTTCCATTAAGCAGAAGAGTATATCTTACTACTTTAAAAAACCGCAGAATGCTTTAATGTTGCTCCTTTTTTTGTGACAACTGTATTGAAATTATCTTGTGTTTGTTCTTTCTGGCATTGACTCTTCACATTTATGTCATTTGTCATGCTTGTCATTAAGAATTTGGCCAGTTTGTATTTTATATTCATTTCTTGAGAGTGAAATACTGAAGAGGTAGCTAAAGCATCTCTCTATTATGTTCATTCATTTGCTTTCAAGGAGAATCTGAGGTGGAACTTAAAAGCAATATTATTTTTCATTACAGCTAAGGGAAAATTAAGAGTTGAGGGAGAAAGGAACTTGTGAGGGAGTGAAAGATTTCACTTCTGTTCTGTTTGCAATGCTGCTGACAAAAAAGTTAAACCAAGCCTGGCAATGGCCGCTCCTCCTTATACTTACTTTGCCATTCATCTTTCTTTGCCTTATTTAAGAAACTGCCAACTGCAACTCTCTCACTCTTTACTATAGTTGTGTTTCCTAATGGGTCTTATTGTTCAGTTCACTGAGTTATGAAAATCTCTTTTCTTGAAGCCCACTGTCCTGTTTTTCCAGTGTTCTCTCCTCCTCCATTTCCAAGATGTGTCAATTCTACCACTTCACTGCTTATTCTCCCTTAATTTACCTGCCCCTCCTTATTTTCAGTCATGTTTTTCTTTTTGATCAGAATCAAGTCAAGACCAGATTGGATTTCCACTCAGATCTGTGAAAGAGATAATATTTTATTCTGAATTTTTTGCTATCTTAGGCACTTAGTTATCTAGGTTTCCTTCAGAGTCCATGAAGAGAAACAAACTCCTTCAGAGGCAGTTTTTCCCATCATAAAATAGCAGTCTAGGACAGGTGAAAGGGTCTGATTGCAATATGAGCCCACATGACTAGTTTAAATTAGATACCTAACTATGAAAATCTATAATGAATTTAAACACACCCCGGGTTGCATTCTCTGCATCCTGTTTTATTTCTTTTCCAAAGATGTCCTGTCCTTCTTTTGTTATTACCCTGGAGAATTTCAACAGGTCTGTCTCCCTCCAGATTCCAGATCTCAGAGTGAACATGTGCATCCTGCATCATACAAGGCAAAACACTTTACACATATCTACAACCGATTCAGTCATTTCCTTCTCATCCCTCTTATGACCCTATTATGAATACTGCCTCCCCCTTCAGGAAACCCAAGTACTCTAAGCCTCACCATCTGTACAGCCATATATTTATCTCCAGGATGTGTCTGTCCTTGCTTGGGCTTTTACCCTCTCTGGTGGGATTGATAAGAACACCAGCTGAGGCTCCAATTTTCTCACCATCACTTCAGGATCCCTGCTGTTCCTTATGGTTTTCCCTTGCTTGTTCCTAGAGCAGTGGCATTAGCTCTGAAGTGACTGAGCCACATGGAGGAGGTGTCAGAGGGCTGAACAAGCCTTGGCAAACTTGTGCAATAGCTCTGGTTTGGGCTAAGCCTCTCCATAAGCATTAGGTCATAGCAACAAACAGATGTCTCTGTTACCCAGAGAAGTGAGTCACCAACCACTGCCACCTTTCGTTTTCTTTTGAGAGCAGGGGTCATGAACCACTAGGCCTTCAGACCATGTGGTTTTTCTTCCTTCAGCAATGCAGTTGGTTTACCTCTCACTGCCAAGACAGTTTACTACTTTTTTTTAAAGCCTAATAGATTGCCAGCTGAGGCTGAAGCTCCATCTGCCAGCAATAGTAGGTCACAGCCAACTTTCTCCCTGTGGAGAAATGTGTTCCTTTTCTTTTGCTGAGGCTTCTGCAGACCTCAGCTTTTTTGTTCTTGGAGTCTCCATGTCTAGTACATCTATGAAGTTTTTGCTTTCCCTCATACTTCTCAGCCCACCCTCTCTTCCTGTAATTCTTCCATTTGATTTCTAGGAAATCGCACTTCCTGGCTCTCTGGATTCTGCTATAAACCACATACCCTGAAAATCCAGACTGTGATCCAGATAAAAACATGTACATTGGGATCCTAGTCTGGTCATAGCTCTGCTGAGGGCAGGTGGAGGAAGCATTGGCTGCTGAGACACCTCTAGCAGGGAGAAATCACCTGGCCTTATTACCTTCTTTTCCATAGCCTGTAAACTCTTGGTTTATTCCAATTTCCTTACAAAGTTCTCTCTTTCTGCCATCTGTTGCTGTTTAAGTGATCCCAAGCTTTCTATGGGAAAGGGGGCTTCTACGTAAGTCCCTGATTTAATATTTCAAAACTGAAACTCAAATTTGAATCAAAACGTGGTAGCCCATCAGCTCATGTTCTGAAGAGGTTTTTAGTCACATTTTACTAATCAGCATTTCTGCAGTGCTGACCCTCACAATTGCTGCCTCTTAGCCACAAGTTAAGACCAGACCAACAGTCTGGACTAAACCTCTGCGCTGAAGTACAATGGGTTGACCAGGGCCCCATTTATTTCTGGGACTGACTTCTCCACTGAGCTCAGCAGCATCCCCCCAGCAGTACCTCCAGAGGAGCACCAAAACTCCCTGCTTGTTCTTCTGAAAATCCTGTGTTCACACTTTTAAGACTCAAACTAAACAAGACAAGGTCAATAGTTTTTGGCAGGGGACATGAAAAGAAATCTAAAGGAAAGCTGCAACTGAGTGTGACTTAAGCCATTGGGGTTAATGGTACTGGGATATTTTACACTAATTTCAATTCTACCCAGAGCAAACTGATAGTTAATCAACTGCTATTATATTTTCATATTATGTCAACATATAAAATACTTTAAAAGAAAAGCCCTTTCAAAGAAGAGCCACCTGTGAATCAGGTGTAACTTATTTGTTGATATAAAAAAAAAATTGAACAGGCTTATTCAAGAAAATCTTCTGAAAACTACTGCAATGTGGCATAAAATTAGGACTATTATTATTTCAGCCAGTAAACTCAGCAGACTACTTTAAGAGGTTCTTAAAATCTCAGTTTCTAAAAATTCCTCACAGGTCTTTCATCCATCCTCTAAATGCTGGAGATGTGATAATAGAGAAAGATGTGGAGAGATTGCAAAATGAAGGGTAGGAAAGTAGCAAGGCTTATTTTCCACCTTGCTGTGTGACTATTTTTCTGTAGCAAATCAGAGTTATGCCCATGGTATGATAGATTTTCCAGAACAAGGTGCAGTAAACTCTCCTGCTTTTTTCCTGCTGTCATGTTTTCTTTCATGATCAAAATTAGTATATTTTCTTCTGTTTAAGTCTGACAAAGATTTTAAAATCTTTGGTTACTGCAGAGCTATCAGTGTACTCAGAATAAAGTTGGCCAAAGGACCAGAATACCTATTGCTAAATGTTATTCATAGGGAGCAGGGGAAAAAATGGAATTTTAACTCCAGAAATAGTTGCTGTTTTGTTTTTTTTTTAACTTTAGAGTGTTACCACATCCTCAGTCTAATTCCTCCTCTCTCAAATACATTTGCATTCTAAGTAAAATTTCTGATACCACCTCACTTTTCTCATGCCTGTCCTATCAGATTTCTGGTTTTCCACTCAGGAGGAGAAAGGGAATAGGAGTTAGCCTGAATTTCTCAGAATCTGATAAAATGGCAGCATTATCTCAGTTTTCAAAAGCAACTGCTCCTGTACCTGCTCTCTGTCTTGTTTCGGTGACTGTATTTTTTCAAATTGCTGTTTTTCTTCTATGCTTAATGCAATTTTTTAACGTCTTTAATTTAACATAATATGTCATCTTTGTGTCATTGACACTCTTCAGGTTCCCCAAAACTCTCACCAGTCCTAATGAAACACTGTTTTTAGCAGGGATGTACTGTCCTTTTTTTGAATTTTACAATTTTGTCTTCTCCCGGTTTTTTCTTCGTTTACTTTGACACTTAATTTGTAATTTCCTTAGGCAAGCTGGTTTTTTCCCCCACTTTTCCTGTCATCTGGTTATGTGCAGTTTTCACCTCCACCTTTCCTTGCTTTACTTTGTCTCCCTAAAGACATGATCCAGTTTTAAGGTTCTTAGAAATGCCTCTGCCCGAATTAAGGTGCAAACGAGACCATATGCCAGTGACAATAGCAAGGGTTTTATTTGATGGTAAATATGAGAGAGAAAGAAAGAAAGAAAGAAAGAAAGAAAGAAAGAAAGAAAGAAAGAAAGAAAGAAAGAAAGAAAGAAAGAAAGAAAGAAAGAAAGAAAGAAAGAAAGAAAGAAAGAAAGAAAGAAAGAAAGAAAGAAAGAAAGAAAAAGAAAGAAATTGTGGGGGACAGAAAGAGTGACAGGGACAAAATAAGGAAAATATCATCACTCCATAAACACCAAGACGTCCTGTTGATCCTCTCCAGCTGGTCTCTCGGTGGTGAAGGTCCCCCCAGAAGGCACAGAGTCCCATGGGTGTACATGCTCAGGCTGGGTGGGCATGTCTGACCATGTCCCCCTGGGGTGGGGGTCAGTCTCTCACAGCAGACTCTGGGTCTGTTCCATCACGTGCAGTCCTGTGGGGCTGAGCCTCTCACATGGAAATCCCGTGGATGTGCCCTGTGGGGTTGGGGGTTCCACAGCTGAGCCGGTTTGTGTAATGGGGGAGGGGTGTTCACTGCCTCTCACCAGAGGTTGCACCATGCACCCAAAACCTCCTCCTCCCCCTCAGCTGGGGGAGTCTGTGTAAACCTGGCTTCTGTGAGCTGTGCTCTCCCCCACCCCAAACTTGGCTGGGGGCTTTGCCTATTGTGGATGCATACCTTTCCCTCAGCCTGAGGTGATTGAACAATGGGTTTCCTTTTATCTAATCAGCAGTTCAACTTACAGTCCAAAGTTCTTGAAGGAGGTTTCTGTAGCTGCAGCTTCTTTAAAACTTTATATCAATGTTTGAGTCATGAACTATTTCAGTCTCTGACAGTGGTCAAGTCTGTTCTCCCATGTTTGCAGGGCCGGTAGCTGAAAGTTGACCTTCCTGTGCATTCAGCCTAGATTTAGTACATATATAAATAGAAATTCCTGTTCCTTACAGTCACCTTCAGCACAAGGTGACTAACAGGCTCTTTGTCCTCCTCCTCCTCAATCTAACTCTGCTGCTTCATTTCCCTAGGGACAGATCTCATACACTTTCCACTCACAGAGAGGTGTGGAGGTTGGGTTACCTGGTCAGGAGGGGAGAGAGGTGGGATGAACCAGCATGGAACACCTGCCCCTGGAGGGTGTGTTTGTCGAGGTTTCCAAACATCTCTGCTCCCTTTGGAGCCTTGTGGAAGCTGAGATATTTGGGGTCTTTCCAAACTCCAGCACTACATCCTGTATAACATTTCCTTTCAGATCATACAATGACTTTCATCACCTTTCCTCTCATTAGCTGCAGTGCTCTTTTTCAGCATCCTTTTTGCTTTTCTCCCATCTCTTAATCCCTTAGCTCCATAAGAGACCAACCTGTTGAGGAGAAATACCTGTCCCTGCTGCTTGGCACAGCAATCTGCAGCAGCACACAGAAAAAACCAGGGCCAGGCTCTCCTGCCCTGACTCAGATGATGCAGCAGTCGCCCACAGGTGGCATCTGGGGTTTGGAGTCCATCAGTGCTCTTTGGTCTGTCCATGGCCAGCAAGGCTTTCTGGTCTGGGAAGAAATTCCTGGACTAAATTTCAAGGCAAAGAAGAAAGGGGAAATAAGTTGCAAATATAATGACATGTAATTTTTATTTTAATATTGTTCCTCACTACATGTCCAACTGATTATATTCTTCCTAGTATCCTCTATTTGATAGCCCAAAGTCCTTTACCAGTCTGTTTCAGATTGCAAGATTTTTACAACATTTACGGTGTAATACCTTTTCTGCTATTCCTAAACCAGGCAAATACTGGGCTGTAAAGTTCACAAAACTATTTGTTTAAGGGAAGACTTTAGTTTTCACTATCTTGATTATGTAGATGTGAAAATAAGAGCTATGTGTTTCCACGTTTCTCATCTATTTCTGATCAGGAAGCAATTTTCAAACTGTATCTTGAAGTAAGTCCATTTTACAACTGTGAGAAAGCAAAGAATGAGAAACAGTACAAGTAAAGTTGCTTAAAGATAAGATATTAAAATTGCCATAGGTAGCTGAGGTAAAAAATCAAGACCATCACCATGTCACTATGTACTTTCTCATTATTGAGATTTATTTAAAATGCTGTGGTTAAGTGCAATGCATCCCTATGTCCAAAGGAGCAACACTATCTTCTCTGTCTTACACTTCAGTGTTATGAACACTTAAGAATTATTGATGGCCTTCATGAAGGGTATTAGAGAGATTTATGCAATGCTATTTCAGTTGTCATGATGTAATGTCAATAGCTGAAGAAACATATATCCAGGTGGTTTTGATATGTAACATATGCAGTGTTTCAACATTCTTTCTCCTGGAATTTCACAACAATAATAAAAAAATACGTGATCTACAGCTGATGCCGGCATGACTCTTTAGCTTAGAAGTCCTCTGAGCCAGGTGTGATGGATAGAAGCTCAGGCCAGCTGTGTTTTGCCATTGTTCTAAATGGAACCAAATTCTCAGGCCATTTGGTTTCTGTCTTCTTGTTGGACCGTAACATTCATCACAAAGTCAATCTTGAATACATTTGACATGACCCCAGTCTGTGTTTCAAGGACAAGAGTGTTTTGACTTTGAAGAGCTCACAGGCAAAAAACCCCTGGATTTCCAAGTGGAGGGTGTGCTTTTATCCATGGTGGAATTTTGAATAATAAAATACAATGTACATTTGATGACAGGATACCACAAGAATATAAAAGGAAGGAGATATCTTTATATGTAAAAAGAAAATCAAACCAAAACCACAAAAATCAGGACAGAAGTATTGCTAAGAAAAGTTTTCTCTTTGCTGCTAAGGGCTTAATTGGACCACTACAGCTATTCTTGAGTACCACAGCTCTGAGTACTGTACTGCAAGAATTAAGTGGACCTTCTGGAGACTCTGGAAGCTGAATTAGAGGTCTAAAAATCATGAGGAATGAGGAAATATTGTCATAACTAGCTAAAGGGGAGGGGAGGGCAACCTGAAGAAGAGAAACCTGAAAGAAGACAAAACAACAAAGGCTTCAATAATGTAAAGAGCTCATGCAGAGAGGAAAAGGATAATCTGTTTTTCACATCCAGTAGGGATATACTGAAAAACAGGGGAATTGAAGAAATACAGAAGACATTCAGGTCAGACACTGTGGAAGCTTGCTAAAATTAAAAAAAAAGTTAAAGTGAACCAGTGGAAGAGGTTGATTGGTGATTAGGAGATTTAGTATATACATAGTATGGATCTATACTTACAAGGCGTAGTTAGGGTATAATTAAAAAATGTAACTGATCCCATCATAGAGCAGTAGGATTTTGAAGTTCCTTCAAATCCTATTTTTTTATGGTTCTATTTTTTTAATACAGAATAGTTCAGTGTTTAGCCATGATTCACTCATGACTGGAATAATTGTGGAAAAGCCCTATGCTAAATGCTGTCTTTAAATGTGATTTTTTTTCATGATTTGTCTACACAGGAGTTTACTTTCCATGTTGAAAGCACTCTTGTATTACCCTTTTGTGTGCCCAGTTTGAGTTCCTGTCTTGGTGAAAGCAGATGTGATCAGCAATGCTCAGAGGAGCAGAATTTGAAGTCCTTGCTCCGGAGACACTCTGAGGGCTCTCTCTCTCAGGGGACTGTTCCCTGCTCCCAAGGGGTGCATCCAGACTGTATTGCAATTTGGCACGAGGAGGCGAGCCAGAGCAGCAAGGATGCACCACAAGAACGAGCAGCGCTCCCTCCCTGAGCAGAGGCAGCGTGCGGCGTTACGGACGAGGTGCCCATGGAGTTCAGGAACAGGCAATGGCGCTGTCCCCAGCTTTGGCACACGGGGTGGGTTTTCGCAGCCGTGCGCTGCCGTGTGTGATGCCCGGGCGCTGGGGGCTGGAGCCGCCCGAGGGGAGCCTGGAAGCGCTGCTGCAAGGAGCGGAGCTGCCGCGGGATGGAGCGAGCTGCCCGAGCTGCCAAACTTGGCTGAGACATTTCACACTGTAAATTTAAAACAGAAATGTGAATACGGCAAAAACATAAGCTGTTTCTGGATGTGTCTCAACAAGACACGGCTTCTTGCAGAGAGCAGGCGGAAAAGAGGGAAGAATTCAGTATAAAAAAAGCCAAAATATGTCTCAGCAGAGGCACATGAAGGCAAATTGTCTTAAAGCCTATTGAGCTCTGTTGAGTGCCTGTTATGCCTATCAATATTGCTGAACTGAATTGTAGCAAAGGAAATTACTTTGCAGGGCTCTTTGAGTTATTATTGCTGGATATCACTTTTTTAAAAGTGGGGTCTACCCTTCTGCAGATAAAATGCATATGGAACAAAAATAGGTTAAGAGGAGATTTAGTCCCAACACAAAACACCTGACCGGGAAAACAGAGCTGACCTGCCAAACCCTGTTTGTGAATTGCCTCAGTCAGGACTCTTCGGACTGCAGCTTCTGCTCGGCACTATCCCATGTGCCCTGAGAGCCAACATGAGTTCAGGGACATATTGCACCAGGAACTGGGAGAAGCTCTGGGGCCATTCACACTGGGGACATGTTTTAAGCCAGAATAGGTGATAAGCAGCACATGTTTAGTCAGGGAGTCATATCCTCAGCAGGAGTGGGAAATCGCTCTCTTAACATGGAGGAGAACCTCTGGTTTCAGGAAAAAAACTTGCCAGCTAAAAGATTTCAGTAGGTATTTGGGAGGAAATCGTCAAGAATCCTCATGGCAAAAAGATTTAACACTTATATTTTGTTTTTGAAATACATAGTTACATGTTCACGATCACTTTTTTTTGAAGACTAATTTATGCTACTGGGTTATAATGCTGATTTTAGGACAGCAGAAATTGACAATGTAACATCTCAAAACCTTAAATACTACTTCTAGCAGTTTTTTTCAGAATTAGATATTTTTACTATTTTTTGCAGAATTATTTGCATACTTTTATTTTTATGTCACAATAAATTACTAAAAACTAACCAACTACATTTTTGTTGAAGGGCAATCTCTAACCACACTTACTGTAAAATTTTATGACTCCCTTTTCTCATGATTTAGTAACAAATGCTTAAATTTAAGGACCGAGTACTGCCTGATGGCAATAAACTCCTATATGGAAAAATTTACCTGCAAATATTGAAAGTCATGGGAATCTTTTTTATTAGCCCCATATTTTGTTAAAACGTTTTTGTGAAGGGAAATATATTAAATTAACCCCAAGTTAAATTTCATCTCTCTGTGTGACTGTGCATTTCTAGACTGGGTCTACAAATTCAGAAATGTCTGACTTCCAGGAGATGGTGCTGTAGCTCTTCAACTGCCTTCCTACCAGCATTCGTGTTCAGGTTTCCAACTCTGACAAAAATCTTCTTTTTCACTGTGATTCCTCAGAAAAGCAGGAGCCCCCTTCCCTAAAATGCACATATATTTTTCTCCTCCCAAGAAACCTTTTAATTTTTCTTACAAGAGAAAAATTTAAAATCAAGAAAAAAGAGCACAAATACTCTCTGGCCATTAATGTGGGGATAAGAAAGATGTGTATCAAGGAATGAGATGTAAGATCAAGCTGCTTATTTTAGACCTGGCTCAAACCAGGTTTGAATTCAGTTCTGCTGTTTAGGTTGACCTGCTTCTGAAGGCACTGTACCTGAAGTTTTTGCATGAGCTGGTCCCAGTTCAGTAGTATGTAAATCCAGATTTTCATTCTAGCCTATATTTGCTCCTAGACTACCCTCATCCATTAATTAAAAATGTCATCTCTGAAGGTATGCTTCTCTTTCCCCTATAGTCCCTGTTCCAGAAGCTCCCATGGAATGAACCCACTGCTTACGACAAAAAAGTAATAGGGGAAGGGGAAAAAAGCCCCCAGACTACCACACAAAACACCAGAAAGATTAAAAAGTTAATTGGAATTGCCTTTTTTAAAAAGCAAATTGGAATTACCTTTTTAAAAAAAGTAATAGACTTTTTAGAAAAAAATATTTAAAAGCTCTTTCCTCTCCCGATTGCCAGACTATAGCCTTGATTTATGGCCCTGCAAACCTGGGCAGTACAAGCTGCAAGAGAGATAATTTGGGTCTGACAACTAATTCTATAGCTGTGGCACTGCAAATGTGGAAAGCCTATCAGTGCTGGAAAACCGTGGTATCTTTTTGCAGCATGCTGCCCTAACTTTTGTCTTGTAAGTGTTGCAGGAAACCAGGAGTCCTGGACACAATCCAGCATCTACATTTCTGTTTGCTTTATGCAGATCACTTGGAGCTGTATTTTGGGAGTTTTCTTTCTTTTCTTTTCTCTTTTTTTTTCTTTCCTTTCTTTTTTTTTTTTTTCTCTCTCTTTTTTTTTTTATTTAACCATAGTATTTCTGAAATACTGAAACATAAAATGAAATACTTAAGTACAAGGGTCTGGAAATCAGTACTTCCAGATTCCACAACTGGCACCGACTACAGCTAAGAGGTATGCAATATTGTCCACACAAAACACTGGAAAGACATGAAAAATGCAGGGTCTTAAAAAATCACAATTAAAAAATCAAACATTTGTTCATGACTTGTGAAAAAAAAACCTGAACAAAAAAGAAAAAAAAATCTCTAAGGAAATTTGCATTTTGAAAAGAGAAAAAGAGCTTTTTTGGTGTGGGAGGCTTTCAATATAATTTTTTCATGGGGTTAACAGTGACTTTGACAGAATCTGCTTGACCTTGAGCAAACCCTTCATCTGCTAGTTACCTAAGTGACTCCCACCTGTGTTAGCAAGGTGTCTATAGAAAGATAATGAAGCTTATCTCAAGTGTTCTTCTGCAGACACATTTAGTGGAAAGAGGATAGCTTTATCCTCTACAGCTATATTTGCAACATTTATTCCTTCTCCTTCTTTTGTGTCTTTTAATGCAGAAGTGCCTTAAATTTCATGTTTTACCTTCTTTTGCAAAGGCAATCGCCGGTAGCGTGTGCAATCAGGAGGCATCAGAGTGTTTTTCTGCAGAACAGGAAGAAGACTTTTGCCAGTCATGTTTCCTTTCCTAGGGGCCATCCAGAACCTTCACCAGAGACTGTTTGGTACCCGATTAGGTGTGTGTATGGACCTCGTGAACACTCACACAAGGACATGCTGCCTGAGAAGAAAAGCTGCCTAGTGCTCTCATGCTTTCTAGAGCGTTTGTAAAAGCTGCAAAATGGCCATTTTGCAGAAAGCTGGGTGTGTGCCTGTGAAAGCCTGCCCGCAGCTCTTTCTGTGAGGGACTTTGAGGGTGCCACTGGCCACCACTGTAAATCACTTCCCAACTTTGTTTAAAGGAAGGGCAGTTCCATTTCAGAGATAACCACTGGAGTCACAGACAAATTAATGCAAAAGTCTGGGACAGAGAAAGGGCTTGGGCCAGGACTTCCCTCCATCTGGTAGCTGCAGTCAGTGCTGGGGCTGCCAGTCTCTCCTTAAAAGCAGGCGAGACTGTAGGACAAACTGCAAAAGAAATAACAGAAAGGTGCAACTGAAAACTGAACAAAAAAGTCAATTTAAGGTAATTTTTATGTACTAGCTTCTTCACTTGCTTTGAGAAGATATCTGATTTTTGAGACAAAGAAAATCTGGAAAATCTAATTTACCTGGCCTTCTGTAAAGCCTCTGATTCTATGGAAGCATCTGATTTCAGAATACAGATATGGATTTTTTAATTAGACTGAAAAAATTGAATTGACTGGAATTAGAAGTGGTTTATGTATGTTATAGTGAAAATCAGTTGTATCATCCTGAAAAAAGCCTTAAATCTCTGGGTCTTGAAGAACTGGGTCTTTTTACCAGGCTGAAGAAGCATTTTTAGTGATATAAAAGCATTTTACAAAGTTCTGATAAAAAAAATCATTTTACATAGTTCTTTCCTAATGTTTTTTTGTTTGCTTGTTTTCTTGTTTGTTTTCTGGAGGGGCTTAGGGTTTTTTAGTGTATGTATCATTAATTTTTTATCTTTCATAATTCTTCAGGGTATATTTGTAACATCCGTCATTCGGGGGCCTTCTTGACCTGAACTTGGATTTTTGTGAACCCACTGCAACACAGAAAACTATGGACACAAAACATGGTGTAGGTAAAATAAGAGTACAAACTATACTCCCCACTTCAGTCAACAGTACGGTACAGAACAGGAGACATTTTGCTCTAAGCATCGCTATGAAAATAATATTTTTGTCACTGGCTACACAGTATTGACTCTTAATCAGAACCTTATATAAATGCTTCCTTACTCACAAGGAAAAACTTGTTCCTAGACACACCCTTTCAAAAATTTGACCTGGGTGGTTGTGTTTTGGCTTGGGTTTTGATGTGCTGGATAATGTGAAGACAATAAAGCTGTAAGTACTGTAGCTGTTAAGTGATTTAACCAGGAGATTAATCTTGCAGATCACAAAAAATTGAAGAACAAAGGAGAAGCTGACATTGAATATGAGTTTGTGAAATTTGTCATTTTTAGTTCAGCAGAGACAACATGCTTTAGCTGAGCTACTCTCCATATTGCAATGCACAGGAGAGTAATTGTCATAGAGATAATAAGCTCTCTTCCCAGCATGGATACTGAATGGTAGGGAAAAGTGATAATTTAGCTCCTTTCTCATACAGCTATATCAACACAAGTAAGTCTATCTCTTCCACTTCTCAGCAGAGGTACATTTGTTCCAAGCTGCATTCATACATGGTGCTTAAATAGTAAAGAACAATGATTCTTCACAGATTTTTTTCCACTTTTGTTCAGCCTCACTGAAAGCTCACTTGCTTTCCTAGCAGTAGAATGGGAAAGAAAACTATTCCAATGAGAAAGAGAATTATATAGAGAGAAAAAAGAAAAGGCACACTTTTTCAAAACGTACTTCTTTTTCACTATACCTCCAGGCTGGTGGGTTAAAGAAATTACCTATTGCTCTAGAGTTACCCACATCACATCCAGGGCTGGAAGAGATGTATCAGTCTGCCTCGCTGTTAGGAACTGCAGTACTGCTAATACTGCTGTACAACTCTAGGTGGTATCTTTGCATTGCTCTGGTTGGCAGTATATGTACACACCAGCTTTTAATGTGGAATTCAGCTGCTGCTGAGGAAATTGAGAACTTGGAAGGATCAGCCTTGGTTGTTACTTTTGAAATAATATCAGTATTAAACTTGGAAAAATAACAAAATCTTGAAACTTTTTAAAGTTAAGTAAAACCTCTACTTGGGACTGAGTTCCATGCACAAATACTTCATTCCCTACTTTTTGCAGTCAGCAGCATCTACTCTGCAATTGTTAACTGAGCCAAGAAATGAAATGTTGGCTATGACATCCCTGATGCTCACTAACACTGCAGCCGACTTCATACAAAACAAGCAGCAACATGCTGAGTATCTGAGAACTGGGGTATACAATCCAAAAACTGCCTTTCACCAGAAATGACCCTTAGATGCCTCAATCTTTAGCTTCCTGAATGAGAAATGATGAATTTGTTCTTACCCTTCTGTCTTCCAAAGCAAAATATTGGAGCAAAGTTCACCAAAGGCAGAGCCTGGTGTCCAGATGCAGCTCAAGCCACTATTCAGTGACAAAGGCAAGTTTCACAGTTCTGGTGAATGATTTTCCTTTCTGTTATAATTTCAGAGCAATTTTGTGTTTCTTGGGCAGCAACACACATTTTATGTAGAACTACATGAAAATGGATAATGATTTATTTTTACTTTATAATTTGAGGGCTCTTTATGTTGCTAGCTTTGATAAAAGAGCCCTAGGGTGAAGGAGAATGGAGTGCATTTTGTCAGAGTGCTTAGAGTAATACCACAAGCGTGAAAATTTGTGGGTTCACTATGCCATCCTACTGGTTCCTTCTTTGACCTGGATTAATTGCAAACTACTTAATCCAGTGAGCATTTCTTTAACTTTGTATAAACACTGTGGTTCTGAAGATAGGTTGAATGACATTTGCATTTCCATGTTGTTACATCACAGCAGCTAATGGCTGTGCAGTTATTCCCTCATTTCTGTTTTCAGTTTGGTCAGAAAACCTACCCTGACTAGAGAAATCTCTTACTAAAGATTTTTCAAGACTGATATGTTCCTGGAAAAATACTAAGTTTCTAAAAACTGACATTTTCCAAGAATAAATACTTTGGTGAAGTGTCCTTGACTAGCTTGACAAAGAGTCTCAGCTGCTATACCAGTGAATCCTTATTTTCATTTCCTATAGAATTGAGGCTAGACCTGGACTTTTCATTCAGAAAAGAACAGTTGAAAGAAAATATGATAAGCTGTATAAAACCATGGATTTTTTGAATAATACATATAGGATAGATTCATCATTATATCTCAGAACACAAGAACTGGAAAGCAGTCAGTGGCAGACGAAGGTTTGCAGGAAGAAAGACTGTATCTTTAACTAGAGCAACTGGCATAGTTGAAAAATGGTCACATTTGTACCTGTGGACCATGGTAAGACAAAGAACAATGAGGGAAAACAGTGAAATTGGCTGTCAGCAGATTTAAAATGAACAAGCAAACAAAAAGGTGAAAATAAAAACTTTGAAGTGGATGTGTGAACTTTGAGTGTGAACTTTGAGAGTGAACTTTGCATCACAACAGAAAGAAGTTGTGTATTTCATTCAACAAAAGTCAGTACATCTAGATTTTCAGAAACTAGAGGTGCATAGCAGGGCAGGGATCACTCTACACATGACCTCCTCTTATTCTTTCCTGAGCATCTGTGGCCGCTCACTGTAAGTCAAGTTACTAAACTAGATGAACCTTTAATCTCACTCAATACAAGGAGGGCCAAAATCATGTAGATAGACTTCCCCTGAGAGGAAAGGTGTTGGTTTCCTATAGGACAATGAGGGAGAGGGTGGAGGTGTGGTTTTCAATACAGTTGTGATAGCAAAGGCACTAATTTTAGCACATCTATATGACTTTGCAACTTCATACTGGAAATTATAGCAGTGGATTGAATCCCTCATGAGACACTGCCCTCCTGCACTAGAGCAACATTCTCAGTGCTGAGGTAAGATTGTGGCAGCTGTTATTCTTGCTGCTATTCCTGCCTCTTTGCAGTAATATCCTTCCTCCAGTAATGACTGGATCACACTCAGAGAACGATGGCCTTGTTGAAGCCTTGATTACCATAAGAGAATTATTTCAATGAGGCTATAAAATCAGCCTAAAGAGAGAAATCACCTGAGTTACACCAGTAAAATAGGGTCAAATACCTTTAAAGATATCCTTGCATCTTGATTTATGGCCATGTCAATGATATCTCTAAGGTGACTTACCCTCTCTGAAAAAAGAAGCTTGAGCTTGTGCTCCCCATTTATGCAGAAGTCATCCCACCATTTCACACTTACTATCAGCTCTATGGGCTAAGTACTTATTCTATTCAACCATGAAGAGCTGCCATTCACTCTGGATGCGTCAAAAACTGTTTCTATCTGGAAAACATTTAATGATGCATTTTTTTTCCCAGCAGCAGAATGAAATAATTAAAATGTGCTGGTGATGGAGTGATATTTATTCCTCTTCACCTAGTTGTGAAATTTTGAAGAAAGTGAAATGTTCTGGTTTCTTAAGTGTAGAAATTTTCATACGCCTCCAGGGGATGACAGGGCATGTGAGCAATTACGTTCTGGGATCTGCAGCTCTCAGGTGTCCCACTTCCCTTTGCTCAAAGGTTGTGTTCATCGGCACATTTACCAGGGGCTGCTGTTTTGCTTTTCCAGATGTATTCTGGGTAATCTGTAAACAGCATTCAAATACATGGATTATGTGGTAAATACCTCTGTCTGGTACATAAGGTCCAAACCCAAGAAAGGTCAGACAATATGGCATGAGGATGCATAAGTCTTTTTCATGAAACACAGAAAACAGCATCTGTTTTTCCTTATTTCAGGTTTACTTTAACAGATATTGGTCGGTTAATGATTATATAGCAATTTACTATTATTAAGTAGGTGAGCCACTACAGCACAAAAAGACATTCTTCAGAGCCAGTGGAAAATGACACTGTACCTCAAAAAGCACATACACTGCTCAGGAGCTGTGGGAAGACAGGTTCAGAAATGCCATCCTGCTAGCAAGCTTTCCTCTGGAGCCGTTTGCTTCAGACAAAATGCCTCTAAAATAAATGCCTCTAAAATAAACTCAAGTCCAAAAAAGCTTCACAGAAAATGATGCTAGGGTTCATTTTAGCATGCAGAGCAGCACACAAAACTCCAGGAAAAATCACAGAGTTTGAGCTAACACTTCAGAAAACAAACAAATGAAGCATGTTGTGTTTGTGGACAGATATGTTTCACTGTGCTTGAGAACAGAGAGGCCACAGGACAGCAAACTGAATTTTTGATCATATTTTAGATTTCATTCACATCTTGATATTTGAAGTGGACTTTAGAAATACACTTTTTGCTCAGCAAATGTTCTTGTTGGAAATAAAATTAAACTTGTCAGCAAGCAAGGAAGGGCTTTCTGTATTTGTTTGTGTTTTACAATTCTGTATGACCGTGTTGAGTTATTGGTGGGACTTCCTTTATATCAAAGAGTACACTTTACATGAGTGCTACAAAAAGTAAACTTTTCCAATTGTTACTTCTAAAACAAACTTGCTTGTTACAACTCTATTGTGTTGTGAGGAGAAGTTGGAGAATGTAATCACCTTATGAAATTAGCTGTCTTCTGCCTAGATATAGGTAGCCCAAGCTGCCTATAAACCCAAGTTTTAAAACCCTTATGTTTCCTGTGCCACTGCATTGGATAGACCTCACTGAAATAAAGTGTTAATGGAATGAGCAAGGACAATTAATTCTGCAGGAGAAGGCAAAGGTCAGAAGAGAACTTCATTCCGGGTTTCTCTAGGGTAGTGAATACTATCACTTCCTAAATGTTAGTACCTGGGAAGGTCACAGTTTGGACTTCTGTCCCAAATTCCCTTCAGTCTCTGTGCATACAAGCCCTTGCTGTCATGCATTGCTTAACTAATCAGTTTATATATGGCTATGGTTAATTTCTTGTGGGATTCCATTCATATAAGAGCTCTCCAAAAAAAAAGAGGACAAAGTCAATGAGGAGAGCTATTGAGAACAAAAAAGAAAATCTTTGTCTGCTAAAAAAAAATCAACATATTATCTTATTAAAATTGGAGTGTTCCTCAGTCTAAATTTTATTATTTCCATTATCTTGGCTTTCTGTAAATACATTAGCCTTGTTACACAATTCAACTATACACATTGATAGGATCTTACAAGTTAGAGATGGAAAAAGGCTATTATATAATGTAGCCATTTTCCTGCCGATACAGAAAAAGTCATTGAATTACTTACACTCATTGAAGAAGAGAGACATAAAGGATTGAACCTGCCCTTTCAAGGATAATTGACAGCAAATAAAATCAGCCACTGTTATTGTATTGTTTTTAAGCCTTAAGATCTGTGGTGGATTTTTCAAGAAAAATTGGTAGAACATAAACTAAATAATACAGCTCAGTATTGCTTCTGTAGGAACAAATAGTATACAGGAGATTGGGTTCTTTAGAGCTGCGAGTATATTTCTTATCAGCACTAAATAATACTAAGCAAAGTCAAATAATATTAAGTTTCTGAAAGGTGTACTGCAGGGTACATAATTGCTATATTAATCTTTTTTGCAAGTAAGTATTTTAAAACTTTAACTCTCAGGCCCTTATTTCTAGTCTTTGTCCAATGTGTAATGTACAGTTATTTTTCTACAGATTCACTGCACTTGTCCATCAGATCAAACTGTATGGACAAGTGTAGTTCTTGTCTGTTTGAGACTGTGGTCACTGATGAAAGCGAGCAGTATCTGCACCACAGCACATCCCTGGGAACTGCAGTGTCCAGGTCAAGGCTGAACACTGATGCTCAGATTGTGCACTGGGTTTCTTCTGTCTGTCCTCGGGTTGTTTCTACATGAAAACCCTGGCATTAGACGTGGGGAGAGAAGCGTATCCTCCACCAGAATGATGTCTTAATGCAGTATCAGGATACAGCTGTGAGATACACTGCTCAAGAACTTAAAAACACCCCACCTTTGGCAGCTCCAGTAATTAGTGCTCTTGAATGAATAGTTTAAAACTGGAAGCAAAACACCAAGAGGAAAGTAATTTTAGAACAGCAAACCCCCTCCATGCCCTCCTTACCAAAAGCCCCATCACCTCAATCTGTGACTGCACAGGTCTATTTTGCACACATGCCACAAAAAGGGACGATGTAGGAACCCCTCACAAGAAATTCTCGCCTCCCCTCTGGAGAGACTATTTCCATTTGGCCACTAATCCTTGACAGGCTGCTACACCCAAGCTAGTAAAAAACAATGTTAATTGCTTTGGAGCCAGGACTTTGCATCCTCACAAGATGTAGGCTGCCTACTGTCCCTTCATAGTATATTGGATTTACTACAGAATACATATCTTATAGCTGAAGTCAGGATAAGCTGGCATGTTCACATTAGAATTATTAAAATAGCCAGGTTATATGAAATATTCATAAATCATTTGAAAACAGCCCCATCAATCATCACACTGATGTCAAAAAAAGAGAAAATATCCTGAAAAATATCCTGAAAAATATTTACCAATTTTCATGTTGCTATCTGCCAACATAGGCATATTTCCTTCTTTCCCTGCTCTACTCTATTTCCTTCCCATTTAACAAGATATGTAAAAAAGTTTTAACAATTCATCTGATGGCTGAGTTGCAGTTTTTTATAATTATGGAATATTCTTGGGTGTTTGTTTAAAGTGTGCTGGAGAGCTGCTGGTGTTGTTTTTTTCTGGTAGGCGGCTCATTACTTCATAAATCTGTGACTGAATGGGAATTGTGGCTGGGGAGCAACTGTGCTGCTTCATGCATCATGACCAAGTGTGTGTGGGAGTCAGGAACAGCACCTCTCTGGACCAGCTGCTCCATCCATCTGCAGCTGGGTCTAGGTACAGTGATCTACGGTCAAGATCTGCACTGGGAGTATTTTTATAGCTGCTTTATAGCAGCTGGTGTGAATGGCAGTAGAAAAATGAACGATCAACTTCCTAACCATCAGGAACAAACTAAGAAAGAAAAATAAGCACAAAAATTAGCACATTTTTGTTAGTATTATAAAGACACTATTTGAAGTTCAGTTTCTCAGAAGAGCTACTGTAAGCCTACATATTTATTGGTTTGTCACTCAGCTGAAAATTTGCTTTATACCAAAACTTGGCACAAAAATATATTTGAGTGGCAAATGATGTTCATAATTTCAGATGCTTCTATTTTCCATTAAAACTGAAAAGTAACTATTTAAAAGGGAAATGTTTTTTGAAGCTAATCTGGTTTTGCCAGTTTTATAGAGAAAAATAGGGTACATGATAAAAATGAATTAATTTTAAAATTGAGGTAGAGTGGGACAACTAAAACTGTATTAGTAAAAGGGCCAAATTTAGTTTACTATGCATTCAGTAGAGTGAAGGATTTTTCTTTATCATCCTAGTTTCAGCAAAATATGATGAGAAATATTTATGTACAGCTCTGACTTTTTATTTTGGATTTAAATAAATCATGAGGGATCTCAGCACATTTTAGATTACATCTGCATCTTTCCTGGACGAAGCTCTCTATGATGTGGCTCTGCAGCTCCTGCCAGAGGAAGTATTGCCATCACATATAAGTCTCCTTTGCAATACATCCACCATGGCATAATGCAAAACAGCACAGAGTGGAACTGGTGACTTTTTGTCAGAGTTCTTCTTAAAATTAGCTCAGTGATTAATTAGACTTCCATTACAGAAAACAAAGAAAGTGAAAAAAGGGAAAAGTTCTGTGATGTCTGGAAAGAGGATTCTTGGCATCTCCTGGGTAGAGTTCCCTTCCATGGATGGAGGAGAGGAGCCTTATTGTATCATTCAGAGTCTACTTTTGCTACAGAATTGTTCATAAAAATTCCTCAGAAAAGTAATACCTTTAATACAGCAACTTCCACCCAGTTCTCAACATATACTTGTCAAGAAGACAATACCTGGAGAGCAAAATCTCTTCAGTCTGTGTTGTTCTCCTCAAAATGACATATGCTGAACAGAGTGTTTCAGAGTACAGTTGCTGTGCTCAGCCCGTCTTTAAGAACAGAATTCCCTGCCCATGAACAATAGTCAAGTAATTGCCAAGTCCTGATGTGTCCATTCACAGTTGTTCTTTGTGTCAAAGAAGAATTAAAATTCTCACAGCATGGGCAATCCCCACATTCTCACAGTGTGCTTCTTACCACACTGGATAGAAGCATCGAATCACAGAATGGTTTGGACTGGAAGGGACCTTAAAGATGATATAGTTCCAACCCCCTGCCATGGGCAGGGATTTCCACTAATCAAGTTTCTCAAAGTCCAATTCAACCTGGCTTTGAACACTGCCAGGGTTGGGGCATCCACAGCTTCTGTTGGAAACCTGTTCCAGTGCCTCAGTATCCTCACAGTAAAGAATTTCTTCCTAATATCTATTGTAAACCTATTCACTTTCATTTTGAAGCCATTCCCCCTTGTCCTATCACTACAGTTCCTGATGAAGCACAAGTCATGGAATGTCCTTTGTAAAATATTGACAACTTATTACTATTTCTGAACCTGTAGAAGTGCTTACTCCCTTGCTCATTCCTCTGCTCTGGTTTAGAGTAACAAAGGAGGGCTGGCCAAGCACCAAAGATACTATTTTGTTCACATACAATATAATTTCAAATCTCCTGTTTACTTCTTGGACAGATTTTTTCCTGAATGTGACTGCACAAAAGTAATTGTAGAGCCATAGAATGGCTTGGGTTGGAAGAGAACCATGGAGATCATCAAGTTCCAAGCCCCCTGCCATGGGCTGGGACACCTTTCACTAGAACAGGTTGCTCAGAGCCCCATCCAACCACCTCAAGGGATGGAGCATCCCTGGGCAACCTGTTCCAGTGTCTCACATCCTCACAGTAAAGAATTTTTTCCTGGTATCTAATCTAAACCTATTCTCTTTCAATTTGAAGCCATTCCCCCTTGTTCTGTCACTACATGCCCTTGTAAATAGTCTTTCCCCATCTTTCCTGCAAGTTCCCTTCAGGTACTGGCATATTTGATATAATGGACACAGTTGGATCAGAATAAGGAATAAGATGGAGATACCAAGTAGGAGGTATCTCCAAGAAGTCCCTCAGGCTCTGTCAGAATCCAAGTTACCTGAGCACTTTGCAAGAATCTGATTTGTGTCTGTCTTTCAGCTTCTAAATTTAGCTGCAACTTTGATGCCTTTTAAGTGGATATATTATGTTAAGATTTATACTTCTTGTGTCTGCCCTATTTCTTCAGAAAAATTTTAACCAAAGTATATCTCTGTTCTCCTCTTCAGGAAAAAAAAAATAAAGATGTTCAAACTGCAGTTATATAATTTAGAAATAAATTATTACGTTTCATACTGAGTAGTTTGCACCAGTCTAATGAAACATTGCTGTAACCAATGGAATAGCATAAACTATTCAGAAAAGCTCATTAAAGGCTCAGTGTGTTATTACTGAAGATAGGCAATCACCATAGTACATAGTACCTGGGAAAGATGGTTATTCCCTGATAATAACTTTGAGCATTCAGGCCAGATCATGAACTGCTCTGTGCAGAGCTGAATTCTTTTTCACCACCTGAGCTGTTTCAGGGTGTTTTAATCCTTGGATGATTGTGATGCAACTTCTAAAACTATCAAGAAGGCATGGGGAAAGAGCAGGGTGTAGTGACCACTTAATCACAGCCTCTCTCAGGCACTGATAAGAAAATGTAGAATCAAACTTGTATGTCAAAATTCAGGACAATAATTTTAACATAAAAGAAAGAGAACAGCGTCCATGAGATATGAAAGAGTCTAATCTAAAAAAAACCCCTCAGCTGCTCTTTCATGGCCATGCACAGCTTAGAGCTAAAGAATTAGAAAATGCTACTGTATATTCGATGGGAAAACAGGTCTCTTTAGTGTTTTCCAGTCAGCAGTGACAGTCTGTCTTCCCTGAGCTTGGTGCAGAGGGTCAATTTGAATCCTCTGAAGTGCCAAGAGCTCCATCTGCTCTTCCATCTGAAATGGGAATATTTTTGCTCTTTTTTTTTTAATCTTGATTTGGTCTTTCGGTGTTTGTGTTAGAACACACAGCCCAGATGCCAATAATGAGGAAAATATATTAAGTGATAAGGGAGAAAACAGAGAAATTAAAATGAACGAGGAAGGAAAATTGTAAGTGGAAAATGGGAGCTGATTGCAATATCCAACCCAGGTGTGGCTGTGAATTAAAGTGCTTTCCTGAGAGATTCCAGAAGATATATCCCATAATCCTACACATCTGGGAAAGTGTTGGTCAAGACAGTCCTGGAAGCTGTGCCAAAAACACCTTAAAGATATTCCACACAAAGATCCAGCTTGCTATATACTCCAGCTGCTGTTTATTAGAGATGTTCATATTTTATGTATGCTAGCACACAGGAATTCTGTTACAGAGAAAACTGTATATATGGATTTAAATCCATTGATTGTATATTCCACTTAGACTTTATTGAAGCATTTTTCTATATTCAATCACAGAACTATATTTCTTCAGCTGAAACAGAAACATATGTATATACCTACATACACAGACATACAAAGGAATGCTTTAATTTTCCTTATAATTTTTTTTTAAAACGTCAGTGTTTCTCTTCAGGAAAAAAAAAAAATTACACAGGGATATTTCACTTCTCTGTTTGATTTATTGTCACAGACACCTCAAGCTTTTCTAAATCCACTGAATTTGAAAAGTTGCTATTGTGAAGTTGAAAAATTAACCCTGGCAACTGTGCTAATGTCTGAAACAGTCTTCAGTGTAGGACAGATTTCTGACAATTTTTTTCTATATAAGACCATGACCAAGGGACATCAGAGTTAAACCAAGTTGGGTTTTTTTTGGTGGGGAAAAATCTTATCCATGCAGCAACTGTTAAGTATCTTCTAATAATTATGGAAATGTTTCCTTCCTTCCTTCCTTCCTTCCTTCCTTCCTTCCTTCCTTCCTTCCTTCCTTCCTTCCTTCCTTCCTTCCTTCCTTCCTTCCTTCCTTCCCCCTTGCTTTTCTTCTCTTACTCTGTTTCCCTTTCCTTCTCTTTCAAGTTAGCAGGCACTGAAAAGTCAGATGTGCTGGTGGGCTTAAGACAATACATGCTATGAAATGGATTCTCCTATACCTTTGAGCTATTAACAACTTTGCTTTCAACACCAGGTGTCACTGCAGTGATAGAAAACCTCAAAATATTTCCTAGAACTGGTTAACAGAGCAGGATGTGCTATTGAATATAAGAAAATATTTCTAGATATAGGGTAACAATGGAAAAAAATGAAGTAGCTGGCATAACTTTGAAAGCAAAGTTTTATTAGCTATAACTTTTACTGTAATATACCATTGATAGGATAATCTAGAAGTAAATTAACCCATTTCTACAACTGTCCATAGTGCTACAAAGGTCCTTTTAAACCGCATCAATTATCAAATGATGCAAGCTCATGTAGGCAAGTTCATCAAACTAAAAAAAACCCATTCCTTACTGAAACTGAAATTGCTGTGAAATAAGAACAATCCCACTGAACTTACCAATGTTTTGGGATACAAATTAAATTCTGCAGTAGATATCAAATACATTCTGAATAGCTTTGGAAGCAGTATTTCACAGCGGTGTTTCACAGAGATTACTTCAGCATGTCAGAGAGGTTTCACTGAATTTTAGCAACACTAATCTGTTACATTTTGCATTGAATTTATTTGCTATTTTTATCACTTTTATGGTGTTTTGCAAAAGGGTTTGAATCTTTAAAAAGTGGAATATTATTCAAAAATATTTTTCACTGAAAATTATTTTTAGACCAGTTCTAGAAATAAGAACAAAAAGTTTCACAGAACAAACGCTTTTCTGTTTTCTCTGTTTTGGTATTTTTGATGCCTGAGGGAGAATAAGAATGGTATAAAATAATTTTGTCTAAAATGATTGCTGAATTAAGGTTGCACTGGTGTCTGTTTAAAAATATAACAAGTGTAAGGTAAAGAGCAAGAAATAAAAATATGTCATTTAAATATAAAGCAGAAAGAAAAGTTAAAAAATAGAAAAAATAAATCAAAGGGAATTAAAATACTAGTGAGCCTGGAAAAAGGGGGAGGAAAGATGTTTTTCTAAATTTTGAGGGTTTTGATTTTAACTGCCTGATTCAGCTGTTACTAGCAATAAATTAAATTAAATTTCTCATAGAAGAATTTGTTTTGTCCACCAAAATAATGGGTAAGTGGGCTCCCTGACTTTATCTCAACCCAGAAGCTTTTCATCCTATTTTTCTTCCTGTACTGCTAGGAAAGGGGAGTGAGGGAGAGGCTGGATGGGTGTTTGGCCCTTAGCCAACGATAATCCACTGCATATCCAAAGGCACACTAATGTCAGTGGTCTACTGCTTTTGGTAAAGTGCTACAGAACTTTGTTCCTTCCTTCCTCAATACATGTTTTTTACTGTAACTATAGACGGAAAGCTACCTTCCATAAAAAGATCTACCATTATCCAAATGCCTTGACAAAACATGGTCATGGTACTGAAAATGGCAACATGCCAATGTAATTTCATTATCTGTTCTTTAGGGGGTTTTTTTATGAGAGAAAAACTCTAGGGCGTTTACATCACAACAAATTCAATATATTAAAATGTTAACATCAGTTGAATGGCATATCCATTAAAGCAATCTGAAAACTTTTGAAATAACTCCGCTAATAGTCCTGAAGGTCATCCAATGAAACACAGTTCAGGAAATACAACATGATAGTTTGTAACATAGTCTTGAATCTGTTCCTTTCAATCACCATTTTCACAGTTCCATTTTCACAAAAGGGATGGGAAGCTAAATTCACAAGGAATGTTCGATTCTCTGAGTGTGAAACCCCATGATTTTGATATTACTCAGCACAAAAGAGGGACGCTTCATGCTACTATATGGCAACATCTGTAAATCAAACTGATGCAAATGCAAATACCCTTTTGAGCATTTTTAAATGAAAAGAGACCAAAGGTGTGAATAAGCGCCTAAAGAGACAAATTCATTCTGATAATGGTCAGGAAATAAAACGTCATGAAATAGAAAATCTGATTTGAGAATTTTATATGCTAATTATTATGTCAGTATTCATAAATAGTTCAATCCATGCCCTGATGTCTTATCCTTTCTAGATGTCCATGAAACAGCTCCTGAAGGAAACAGAATTGTCTTAGCTGGGCTTAGGCTCTTTCTTTGTATTCCAGTGTCTAACTCTTAATCCACAGTAAACAGAAGTGTTCCTACCTACCAATCTACAGAATGCCTCCTGGAAATTTTGTGAAAGTAGAAACCAATACAACAGAAATAAAGTATGAGTCCATAAGCAAATGCAGTGTTTTACTAAGTTATATTGATGAGCTCAGTCACCCTAAATCTTACTGCATATACTTTTTAGCTGAGTTGGAGTATGGCCAGTTTATACAGCTTAAACCAAAATAAGCACATTCTGCCTTATAAAAGGGTCGGAGTAAGAATACACACTGCAACAATGTCATAACTCACAGGATGGGCCATAGCTGTCTGAAGATGAGCACAAATGACAGGTACCTGCACTGTAGCAGGCAAGATGTTCATTGGTTAGTTGGTGGGTGTTCCTCTATCAAAACCTAATCTGTTCAGTGTTTTCACTTTAAAACACCAATAAAACAGGACTCAGAAAAGTACTTAAGTGGTCAACTACATCTCTAATCTCTCACTTGTACAGCCTCTTGTATGGCAGGAGCATAATGATGCTGCTATCTGTGTAACCACATAAAACCACCTAAAGACCAGGACCTGCCAGGGGTCTGGATTTCAGAAACTCTGGTGTTTGCCAGAGGCAAGACTAAGTCTTGATTTACTGTTTCTGGTCTCTTATTTTACAGAGCAAACACATTCTTCTTTAATGTGTTATGCTTTTCACATATCTGTTTTTCTGATTTTGAAATAAGTTTTACTGAACACTACAGAAACTTTTCTAACTCTTCTGTGTGTACTTTCTTCTGTTAATATTTAGTCAGGCTGTAGTCAGAAAGTAATGGAGTTTCAGATTTTCAGAGATGGTAGCTAAATCAAGGTAACATTGTGTTCTTATTTAATACTTTGAATATTTATCCAAGTTTGGAACAGATTTTTCTTTTCTACATTGTGTATAATAAGAAGTAAAAAATTATATATCATCTTGATATGTCAGTTTCCTGAACCCACCATCCTTCTCCTGTCTTAAAATGCTTGGAAATTTGGAAGCTTTGAGTCAAAAAATACTTGTCAAAAAGTGTATTTTCCCATAGAACTTGAACAAAAAAAAGTGTTTCTGTTTCCAGAAAAAGCTCTGTGAGCTTAAGGTACCTGAGAAACTCATTTTTTTTTCAAAAAACCTATATACAACTCTCCTGTCAAGCAGGCAAATACTCTAATCCACATTTCACAGATAATATATGGAGGTAAAAGGACGTGAAAAGCCAACTTTTCAAACAAATATTGATCTAATGAATTTTCCTGACTTTGGAAAAACGACACAAACCAAATCTTTGAGACATACTCATTTTCTAATAAAAATGTTTACAAATGAAGAAAGGTCTGCCTTTGGAAAGCTTCCTACTGTCACCACCTGATATATATCCTCAGAAAGAATGTGAAGCCATATATTTTAGACTAGCAAAACTATTATTTTGCTGTCTGAATTTGTGCCCTCTTTCCTAAATTAAAGACACTGTTCAGGCACATGAAAAGCTTTTCTAGAAAATCACATCCACGCTAGCAGTTTGTATTGCCATAGTTCTGTCAATCACACTTCGTTACACCACCTAACTAACTATGGCAAACCAGAATTTATCATGCAGATTTGGCCTCTGTGTCAATGTCTAGACCTGATATACCACAGTATGGCCAGGGAAATGTCTGACTGAATTCCTGATCCAGAGTAATTTCTGCACTGGGCTAAGAGCATATCAAAGTGTGAACACTGCTGTGTACCTCTGTTGGAATACTGGCCTTGTGGATGCTTTAATTTAAACACATGGATGATGCATTAGGCTGTATCCCAGGCAACTGTTGGTGGGATTCTGGTGGGGGGTTTTTGTTTGGTTGGTTGATTGGTTGTTTTGTTTTGTTCTGTTTTTTTGGGGAGAGGCATATCTGCAGGGTTTTTTGTGGGGTTTTTTTTGTGTGTGTGTGTAGGGGGGTTGCTTGTTTTTGTTTTGCTTTGTGTTGTGTTTTGTATTTTGTTTTGTTTGTTTGTTTGTTTTCATGGGGAAAGATCTTGACAATTCTTTGAAAGACCAAGGGCTACCCAGGCTTTCAGCATTGCTCAACAGATGTTCAATTCTCCACCATTCGCCCATGCCCAGAGAAGATAAGTTCTTCTTCTATTATAGGAACACATAATACAATAGTTTTAATAAAGGATATATAATTAAATGATCTGGGTATCCTGCATAAAGGTTCAAGTCCCATTTAAAGCTCTTTAGGGTTTTCTTTTACACTTGGCATGGCTGTCTAGAGGATGACCTTGCTGGATACTTCTGGTCAAAGGAGAGACATTTGTGAATGTTGAACAAAAATGCTGGATAAGGATGAAATGTGGTTTTGAAATAATCTGAAGGTCTTCTGTAATTTCAGTGACCAGAACTGTTGCATGGCACTATCTCATCACTGAAGGAAAAATAGCAACAAAGCAAACCTAGAAACACACAATGAAATTCTTAGAAAGTCTGGTTAGTCATTATCAGAATCAGTTGGCTTGAAATCATGTTAGACTTAACAACAGACTCTGGGATAATTTGTAACAATAGTCTTTACTTTTATAAGGTTTTATTGCTCAAAACTTTCTGAACAAATCTCTTCTGGAGAGGCATTGAACTATGCTGCCTTTTTGAAGTATGCTATCTGTAATATACTTTTTGTGTATGCACTTCAAAACACTTTTATTCAGCTAGAATCTTAGCAATGTGCCTGAAATAGTGGCATCAAGCTACCTATACATGTATCTGCAAGAAAGCTGATTTGTCACAAAAGTATGCATATTGTTTTTTGAAATATTTATCTTAAATATTTGCCTTTTGATGATTGCCATGCAAAGGTGCAAAAGCACCCAGAACAGACTGCTCTGTAGAAATTCAAATTCTGCCATCACTTTTCTCCAGGTAATTTTTATTATGAAAGAAAGGGTTTTGGCATTAGCTACCAAGATAAATTATTTGAATTAATTCTCCAAAACAGCTGTATGTACAAATTATGCCTATACAGCGAAAAAAATTGAGTCAGGAATGGACTCCTGGTACTGGAGTCATTCATTTTGCAGGGCCTTGTAAAGAATAATTTGGTTTAGAAAAGAAAAAAGTTGTTACTTCTATTCCATCTCTCCTTCTCTCTACTGAAGTCTCACCAGCCAAAAAACTAGAATGACAAGAATTCTGTCTGGAAATCACAGTGCATGGCACAAAGAAACATGCAGCACTTTTCCACGTATGTTCACTGCAATGTAACATTAGTCCTTTCTCTACTGAGGAAATAACCACAACTATTTTAAATATTAGTGCTTGTTTTTGTTGTCATTTGGTATGCTTTATTTGCCATTATTCATTTAAATATTGCTGGTTCTGTTTCCTATCTTAGCTGACTTTAGGCATAGGGAAACAATGTAGGACAACAGACTGCAAAATACTGGAGTCCCGCTGCTTGTTTTTCTTGGGAAAGCTAGGACAGCAACACCTCCAGCAGCTGCACCACTTCACACAGTAACCTCTGCCAACCAACCCAGGAATTTCAGAATTTGTTCTACTTTCCAGCTGTTTTATACATTTTATCTTTCCTGTAGCAGATTGCTACATTCCTTCTCACCCTTCAGGTAGCAAATTTCATTTTGACTACCTTTCTAACCTTCTAACCTAAACCTAAATATAAATGGTGTTTATTAGATCTCAGCTCAAATTCAGGTAACTGATTTTGCAAGCCAATAATCTTAGCTTCCTTTTCTATTTTGTTTTCCTTTGATTTATTCGGAGGACTGCTACAAAAGCACATTGATAAACCACTAAAAAAAGTTTAATACTCCTGTACTGCCTAGGAATACTGAGACCCATCAGTCCAGAGAGGAATATCTCAGCTATAGAAGGAAGAGATATGGGGCCACCAGTATTTCATGCTCTTCGCTCATCTAAATTGCCCAGAGAATTATGTTTCGTAGGAGCAATAAAACAAATGGAATGGTGAAAGATGAGGCAAATTATATGGTTAATGTATATTGTTTAGCCTTTTATATATGGTGTAAATATCAAGAGATATTCACATCATCCATAAAAGAAGAATACTATTTAAAATATTTTTGCTATACAATAGTGCTTGATTCTAATACAGTCAGAACATAGTCTGTAGCTTATTATGTTTTCATATTCTTTCAACTTCTGTCATGTTAGCAAGAATCCTACATGTAAGGTTTATGTACAGAACATATTTTCCCATTATTTATACTGCAAACTCAGTCGTAATACTGATAAAATAGAGATTAAAAATGCATAAAACTGGGGATAGCACATTCTCTACAGCTTCCTTCTTCTTATAATTCTGCTATCTGCATACTGCTAGTTGTTTTCAGTCAGGAGGAGATTGTAGATATTGAGGAAATGGTTGTAATCCATTTTATGAGAAGTGTGGAAAACTGCTCCTGGAGTAGCTCATCAGGCAGATGAGCTTTCAAACCCTCTAGGAGCACAGCACCTAGAGACAATGGCTGAGGGAGTTATCATCTTGCCTGTAACCCTTCTGATCCACCTTTGATCTATCATCCCCATTCCATGTATTATGCACATTTTTCACCATGCCATCTCAGAATCACAGAATGGGCCAGGTTGGAAGGGATTGCTGGAGGTAATCTAGTCCAGCCTCCCTGCTCCAGCAATATCACCTAGTGCATGTTACTCAGGACTGTGTCCAGAGGTTTTTTTAATATCTCCAGGGAAGGAGACTCTTCCACCTCTCTAGGTAGCCAGTTCCAGTGCTCAGTCAACCTCACAGTTAAGTTATTCCTCATGTTCAGGTGCATCAGTTTCATTGAATCACAGAGTCATAGATCATTAGGGTTGGAAAAGGCTTCCAAGATCATCAAGTTGAACTTTCGATTGAACATCACCATGCCAAGTAAACCACAGCACTAAGTGCCAAGTCCAATCATTTCTTGAACACTTCCAGGGATGGTGACTCCACCACCTCCCTGGGGAACCCATTCCAATGCTTAACCACCCTTTCAGTGAAAAAATTCTTCTTGATGTCCATCCTGAACCTCCCCTGGCACAGCCTGAGGCCATTTCCTTGTCCTGTTGCTAGCTGCCTGTTTCTGTCCCTTGTGTCTTGTTCTATTGCTTGGCACCACTATTTGGCTCCATCCTCTTGACACCCTGCCTTCAGATACTTGTACACATTGATAAAGTCCCCTCCCAGTTGTTTCTTCTCAAGGCTAAACAGAGCCAACTCCCTCAGCCTTTCCACATAAGAGAGATGCTCCAGCTCCTTAATCATCCTTGTCACCATTCATTGGACCCTCTCCAGGAGCTCCATGTCTCTCTTGTCCTGAGGAGCCCAGAACTGGACACAGCACTCCAGGTGTGGCCTCACCAGGGCTGAGTAGAGGGGCAGGATCATCTCCCCCAGCACGTTAGAAATGCTCATCCTAATGGCCCTCAGGAGGTGTCCTTCTTGGCCACAAGGGCACTGCTGGCTCATGGACAGTTTGTTGTCCACCAGGACCCCCAGGTCCTTCTCCATAGAGCTGCATCCTAGGTCAGTCCCAGCCTGTGCTGGTGCCCAGGGTTATTCCTCCCCAGGTGCAGGACCCTGCATTTGCCCTTTTTGAGCTTCAAAAGGCTCCTCTCTGCCCATCTCTCAAACCTGTTGAGGTCCTTCTGAATGGCAGCACAGCCCTCTGGGGTATCACCCACGTGGGTGGATTCCTTTGAAATGGAGGGTTCCTTGGCTCCAAATGCAGCTGCCAGCCACCAGGACAACAGAACTTCATTTTGCAAAAACTTGTTGTTGCAAAAACTTGTTGAGGAAGCAACAGCCCATTGAATCTGAACATTGTTTCTGGAGACTGTAACAGCACACACAATGATCATTAAACAAATCCAGATACCAAATGGATGCTTGTATTGTTACACTAGATTCTTTGTAGGAATTAACACTTCAGTATCTCAGATGACACTAGATAGCATTCCCTAAGGACCTGATGTTCTGTTAATAGATAGAATTGGTCAGAAATTTTCTGCTGAAACAAAGTTTGCTGAAAAATTACAGTTGGTAGAGTGTGAAATATTTCTCTCTAAACAGCTTGGGCTTGATAAAATTTTGCCAAATCCAAGGCAAGATTCCAACAGAAACTGTGTTTCTGGCAGCCCTACCCAAGTCCTGGGAACTCTGTAAGCTACAGTATGGCCAGCCTGAAGGCAAGAGTCCCAAATGGGTCTGCGTCATGGCTAGGGATGCTGGAAAACTTCAAGGCCCCCCAGTAGAAGTGAGCCTGGATATGCTCCAGACAGAGATGAGCCTGGATTTGTCCCAGCTGGGGAACTCCCTAAAGCTACTAGAATTAGTTACAGGATGTGGAGAGTCTGTAAGTTTGAAACTTAGAAAATTTCCACTATAGATTATAACAAAAGTAACAGTAAGACTCCTCCTTTCCAAGCACTCCTATTGATAGCTGTGTTACAAAAGTCTAGGAGCACAGAGTCTGACCTTACTGGCCAAATCTTCATTGGTCTTTACTGAGGAGAGGACTAGGCTCTAAACACTGTAAAACTAAATCAGCACAGTTCAAAACATGGCCCATGGGTCACATCTGGCAGAGAAATTTCTTCCATCTGATCCAATCACTGGTCCCAGGGGTGGAGGAGGAGTGGGTGTTGAGACAGCTGATACAGATATATCAGCCAAACAACTTCTGACCTGTGCAGCTGTGGAACCTCTGGGTTCTCTCGAGGTGTGGGAGTGAGGCTGGAGATAGTGGGATCCCTGAGGCACAGTGTGATTCCCGTGGTTGCTCTTGGACCATTCTGCTCTCAGCCCTTGGTAGACTTTTCATGGGTGCTTTCAGCTGAGAATTATGTGCTGTGGTTCACCTTCCTACCTGATGAGTTTCCTGTCCAGGAGCTGAAAGCAAGATTCTCTAGAAAACAGTAGGGTTTACCGTATTTTGAACCAAAATTGTGAGTGTCAGATTGTTTCCATGAGACATCGTAGGTTACTGAACTCACTTATGAATGATCCCAGTGTTGCTTTAAAATGTTCAAATCTGTTTCCAACTAGATGACTTAAAAGTTTGTAACTAAAACTTTAGTTGAACAAGTTTCATATGGCTTTTGGATCATAAGTGCTATTCTTGTTAGTGTTAGTCTCAGTTATAACAATTGCTTTAAAAATACCATGAATAATACATTGGTTGTATATTTTGTTGATTTTATTGACAGTTATTTCCCTACCTTGCAGGCACAACTCCTTACTTCATTCCTGTAGTGTCACTGTTTGTGGAGTATGGAACTGGCCAGCTTGTAATTATCATTTAAGGATTCAGCATTGCTTAGAACAGCTCAGTGAGGTTGGTGGGGATGGACACAGTAAATAGGGATAGGTGCTTGTGTATTCTTCTGTCTCCTCCAGGTTTTCTGGTGGTGGGCTAAGAAGCTGCTCTGTGGAACTTCAGCTCTTTATTCTGGATGGAGAGCAGGAATAGATCTGAAGAAATTGCACCACCCCATAGGGTTGAAGCAGCCCTTAATTGTTTTATTTCCTAGATAAGCAGTTGGAGATGGTCCCAGAATTCACTGAATTCTTGTCAGAGGGAAGGAGGTGACAGATGATCTCAGCAGAAATTAATCCAATGGTTCTTTAAAATGAACCAGGCTCAAAAGGAAAAGCTGGAAAAGGGAGGGTTGAGTGCCTGTTGGAACTGAGGCACATGGAGAGGAGGGATGGGACAATGCATAGAGCTTGAGGAAGGGGATATTGCCTAGGTAGAAAGTAGAAGGTCAGAGTTCATGGAGTTGATCAGATTCTTGATTGTGGAGCACAATAAAAAACACTTCTCCTAAAATGAAATCTCACAATAGTCAGCAGGATCCTGCTAGCATTTTTCTTCCATTGATCATAATGGTAAAAAGAGTGGAAATATCCATTGAGTATTAACTGAGCTACAGTAAGAGCATGTTTCTCTTTTCTCTTTACAGGAACAGGAAACCACAAATATTACCCTTTTAGCCACACCACTTGGTAAGAGCAAGGTCAGAGCAGCTAAGCCTCAACAGACCTCAGAAAGTTTGTTTATATCTTAAGTTTACAGAATAGGATATGTCAGCCTTTTTCTTGTTGGCATATCCACACTTGCTTGTCCACCCACACACGGACTGTGCATATTCTGGCTCCCACACATTAATTTTTACTTCCATGATTCCTTAATGTCTTTTTTTTCTGGGTTTTGTTCTGGAACACGTTTTTGTTGGGCTTGTTTTTTTGGTTTGGTTTGGTTTTGGTGTTTTGTTTGGGGTTTTTTGTTGGTTTTAATTGGATTTTGTTTGGATGTTTTTTGGTTTTTCTTCCAGTACTGATCTAAGCCAAGCCCAGTGTTTCTTAGAACAGTTCCTTTGGTGAGATGCATTTCAAAGTAGCTATTGTCCATTCTTCATGATTCCTTCAGGAGAAATGTCCTGTGGTTACTAACTGCCTCCCAGAGATATTATCTCTCCGTCTTTTTTTCCTCCGCTACTCAGAAATTGCAAAGCAAAATTTCCAAGACACAGAGAAAATTATTTCCTTTTGTAAGAGAACAGTTCATACAATTAAATGGAAAGAATTTGGAAGTCAACATCAAGAATCATATAGTTATCTAAAACCCAGCTAATATATATGAATTTTTAATTGTGTTAATGGATTGGATATTAACCACCTATTTACTTGCTTAAATAGGGAATATTTTAGGTAAAATAAGTGCCCAATTCCAGCAAGGAATTATTTCTGGCAGATCATGATCTCATGTCCTGAAATTAATGGCCTGATACAATATTAATACAGGAATGGTAGCACTGGAACGTACTCAGCCCAGGATCATAGGTTAATTCAGTCTGAAATGAGACTCAGGATGTTTGTAAGAAGATGGTTGCTTGCTCTCAAATGCATCACATAATTTGATTCTTTTTTGATTCTGCAAGTACCTGAGCTGGTTTGTCTGTAAACAAAGTGTCAAGTGCTGCTGAGGGATGAGAATCAACAGGCACAACCTTCAATGCAATACCTGAGAAGATTTTTAACTCTGAAGGTGACTAAATACTGGAACAGAAACTTAGAAAAGCTGAGGAATCTTTGACCTCGGATATAATCAAAACGTGACAGGGGAATGCCCTGAAAGACCTGCTTTGAGCATGTGGTTAAACTAGAAACCCCTGGAGGTTCCTTCCATCCTGCTTAGTTCTGCAATTCTGAGACTTCTTAAAGAAATTTCCTCCTCTCCATCCAGACTATGTATTTAAACTGTAATTAGTTAAAAGATGCATAAATAAAAATAACACAAAGTGAAGAACGATGTTACCAAATTGTAACACGTCAGTGAGCAACACCTCATCAGGAGTAGAAAATGTGACTAAAAAAGTGCTTACACTGACTAAGTGACAAGGAAAAAAAAGTAATCAACATCTTTGGACTTTCATACACTGTCATTCAAGAAGGTGACTGATCATCCCTGGTAGCACCTGTTTGTTTGAAGAAGTGTGAGTTCTTCAGTATAGTGAGGAAAAGGTTTCCGTTACAATTAAGCAAACGAAATCATGAAGGAGAAAACAATTATTTTTTAATAAAGTCAGTAGAACCAGTAAATCACTTTGAACATGAAACAGAAATGCAGAAAGATAAGGTCAGAGTAGAGCACTTAAACTATTTTGTTTTATCCATTCACCACAAAGGGTGATGGCGAGATATTTACCATAGGGATACTTCATGATGACAAAGGTGGATTCTTCAGAAAACAAGGTATCAGAGACAGAAGTTAGAACAAACTGATAGTTTAAATATCAGTAGGTCTTCAAGAGTTCTTCACGAATTTAAGAGCACTACATGAGATTTCCCTCCTATCCTAGGAATGGGAAGGTACTTTACTTCTGCTACAAGAGGTGTTAAGCTGCAGATTTTTTCCTTTGTTTTTTTTTTTTTCCCATGGTCAGTAAAATGATCCAGAAAAAAAGAAAAGTAGCTCAATATCAGAGCATGAGATATCTGTGATGTGCCCAGGCTTTAGTCAGCATTTTTGTGAACAATTCTGCTGAAAAAAAAAGAGGTTTCCAATGAAAATTCTATTAAGAGCGCTTACAGTACATTATTATATCATGGATATTTTAATGGTAAAACAATATCAAAGTTCTACATCAAAAAATATCAAATTAAAACTTTAATATTTGGATTTTTTGAAAAGGCTTAGTGCTAAAAATCAAATATTTCATTTTTAAGAGAAAAGTTGCTCTTTGAATAAGGATGGATATTTACTGCTTCATATATAAAATGCATGTGATATTAAACAAATCTAGCAAAACAAACAAGTTCCATTCTCTTCTACTGTTTGTTCATAAGATTTCCTTAAACAAAACTCAAAGGGACAAGAGAACAGCTCTTTAACTGCCAGTGAATTTCATATATGACATTTATGCAAAGAACAACGTGATGGAGAGAAGAGGGAGAAGCCATAATGGTTGCATAAATCTTAGATGAAGCAACACTCTTGAAGGCAGTGGCTCTGCACTTACTTAGAAGAACTTAAGACCAGACCCTACTGCAAAGAGCTGCCTTCAGGGTGAACACTTCTGTGGTTGGGTTGGGAATGCTAAAGAGCAGCACAGCCATGCAGCACTGCATAACATTATAAAAGCCCATGGGAATACACTGTTAACTTCAGGTGTCTGTCCTCTCAGATAAAGGGCATATCCTGGATTATTTTATTTATTATTACATCAGCAACTGATGAGCACGGAAGAGAGGAAACTCCCTGCTCCATATTTACTTCTACAGTTCTGGATAGGATACATCCCATTCAGTGGCAGTCCAGAAATGCACCCTTGGGGAAAACCTGGGATGGTGCCCACTCTGTGCTGGAAGATGCTTAATCAAAATTGTCCGCCGAGAATGAGTGAACTGCAGCTTTGCAAAGGTGGTGCCAGGGTGTGGCCAAACAAAATATTTTCTGACATGTCATGGAAGTTGAGCCCTGCCCAAACACTGCTGCCTACAAGAAGGGTATTTTCTGAGGTAATGCATTTTAGAAAAGTTCACCAAGACTCAACTAGTTTTTCTTAAATTTCCTCCAAAATTCTTTCCAAAAGAGGACAGAAGACACCCAGTTTAGAGAACGTGCCCAAAGGTTAAACAACTTGACATGGGTTCTTGGTATGCAAAAGGTTAAAAAAGGCTGGTAAAAGGCAGTGCTATCAACCAAGCAAATAATAAAACAGCTCAATAGGCAACCTAAAAATATGAGGATATGGGTCCTCTGCAGCTTCATTCTTTATAATATGAGCTGCATGACACACAGTGATTTTATTTAATTTTTTTGGATTTGAGTTAGTTTATTAATGTCATTTAAAACTGGTTTCAAAGTGAGGCACAGTCCTTGCAGATGTGATTAGGTTGCGTTGCAGGCATTCCCAAAGCCTAGGGTCACTGGGGTAGGTCCTCTCACTTCTCCTTGGAGAATGACAGGTTTGTGCCTCCAGAAGACAATTTCAGGTTTCCATCTGGAAACTACCTTTAGGTGCTCTGTATTGCCTCAAGAGGAACACACCACTCTAGCACCTAAAGACTCTCCTGCTTAGGCAGATCTTTATGGATATCCTGTTCCCAAGCCCCTGTTCCACATTCCTGTCCATCAGTTTGCTATTTCTATACCTTCCTCAGCATGTGTATTGACTTATGCTGAATAATGGGACACATGAAGGACACAGACTTCCATCCTTTAATTTGAATGGTCTTTTGCAGATTTCAGCACAGACTTTTCAAATTGTCTGTTGTTTGGTTTTTATTAATGGCATGGTTTGCTTTGCTTTTTTTTCGTTTAATTAGGGGTATTTTTCTGAGCCTGATGGTGTGTGAAATGACATGCCATCCTGCACCATCAGCCCATAAATAATTCACATCTACCCTGTCTGTACCGCACTAAGTGTACTTACAAGAATCAGGGCTTTCAAAAGATTTTTGACCTCTATGCTCTTATTTTCCTTTTTTTTTTTTACTAGATTAAGTTATTTTTCCTTTTATTTATAAGGCATATAAGACAATCAGATTTTACTCTAATGGCTTAGGCATCAACATAAGATAAAGGGCTAACTAAGGAGCATTAATGTTACTCTACAGCATTTCAAAGGGTGATGTGAGTTTCATTTCATTACATCTCTTATTAAGTACTCAAAGTTCCTGTCATGTCCTATGTCCCACAATAAGTGTCAGTGAGATAAATATTACCCCGTACAGTCTCACAAAGGCTGACGTCTACCTTGCAACTGAACCACGAGCTCTAAAATGCACCCTCAATAACAATTTTTAAAACCCCACATTTTAGTTAATCCCATTCATATCAGGTGGGAAAATTTATTTTGTAGGTAAGACAACAAACTAAGAAAATGAAAATAAAATTATTTCCATCAATTGCCCTTATGATTGCTTCCTTTATACCTGAAATCCTTAAACAAGTCTTGCATACTCTCTATAGTCTTTGACAGTCTATGAAAACACATTCAAGTAGGATCTGGGAATGATCTTACTGCTTATATTATACATATCTCTATGTATCTATCTATCTATCTATCTATCCCTATGTATATATCTATATATATGCTTATATATATTTACATTACTGTAGCTAGCGATAAAAACTCTGCACAATTATTAAGCTGTACCACAGCTCCAAAGTTGTTAAGAGTTCCACTGTAGAATTACATAATGATCTTATCCCTTCAAGTTTCTGGTGTTTTTTAAAATATGTTAGGACCTCAGAAAGTCAGTGAAAAACAAATCTTTAGTTATCTGCCCCACACTATCCTATTCATCTTTAGGGAGTCAATCCCTTGTAAGCTTGGAGAAGGAAAGTATCTGAGCTGCTGGTTAGCAGGGGAATTAGCTGGTGTTGGGTCGCTACTGCAGCTCTGCACATGGTTTTGCTCTTTAAAAATACCACAAGGTACTGACAGTTCAGCTCTTTTTTTTTTTTCTTTTAAACACTGCACTCAGTTTTGTCCAGTGTCTTCATTCATTATTCATGGCTAATGAAGTGTTTTCTCAAGCTGTGTCCTCCTCATCCTCCAATCTCAGCTCATATCCTCACTGTGGGACTTGAGCTTATCTCTACATGCACTGAGCCCTCTCACAGACAGCTTTTTCACAGGATGATTTCTGCCACTGCTCACCAGACCACTTTTATGTCTCCTGTCCATTTTGTAAAATAGAGGGTGACTCACACAAAAGAAAATAAGTAAACAATTTCAAATATAGGCAGAGTAACAGATTAATGTGATAATTTTTCTTAGTAAGAACCATATGAATGCACTTTTAATCATATTTGCCAGTGATGGCAAAGATTGCATTATGGAAAATGAAGTATTGTATCTTAATAATTTGTCAGGCATGGAACTGAAATCTGACCATGGACCTGACCATGCCTGAGAAATATAATAAGTCCTCGACTTCTCTGGGACTGCACAGTGGCTCCTCAGGCCCATGCAACCGCTGATTGATGGCAAAAACCTCTTTTAAAGGGGGCAACTGTACTGACATTGTTTTGCAGACTTGAAGGCATAACCAGCTTTTGCTTCAGTTCAGGGTTAGTCAGAAGTAAATTTTATTAAACTTATTTTTGTTGATACAAGGAAAAGCTAAATTCTGGTGAAAAAAATAGCAGCTCGAGGCATTCACAAGCCAAATTTTGCTATGACTTCAGTCTCTATATACCTTGACAAGTAGATACTTTATATTCATTGCAAGGCTGAAATTGAGTCGTCAGAGGGCTCACAAAAAGGAGCCAGTCCAGAAGCTATCCTCCTCTTCTGCAGTGTTCATAAATTAAAGAGGCTGCATGATGTGCAAGTCAGGGAGAGAATTAGTCTATGATTTCCAGTGACTCATAGATCTTTGAAAATGAGTAAGATTTACCTGTAGAGTTCATCCGGACAAACTGAAGGCAAATAACAGGAATAAACACAATCTGTTCTGACTTCTTACCAATGATGATGTGTGAAATGTGGCTTTGAATATATTTGAACTATGCAGACCAATTTCTAGTTACTGTGAAAATGTTTTTGTGTGACCTGTGAAGAACATATACAAAAAAATAGAATAAATCTAGTTTGTCTTAGAGTTTTAATTGCACTACCCTTACTAAACCTAAACTGTCCCATCTCTTTGGCTGTACTTCTTCACACTGTAAGTTCATTAAAGGCTCTATACTACAAGGTGCTGAAAGTCTCCTGAAAATTCTTTGTTTCCTTCAGCTATATTTGTTTCAAATGAAACCATGAGTGTTCAGCACCAATCTGATCCCTTTCTTATGAATTTAACTCTCTGCTCAGATTTGCGAGGTAGCAAATACAGGCAGCAGTTTCCATCACTCATATATTTATAGAAGCAGTGAAAATTTCGTAGCAGCTATAGATCTTCTTAAGTGGTAAAACACACTAACTTATTGATAGGGTGATAGAAGGAGCTAAGGGCAGTGACAAACTGAGTGCCAGCTTTTTGTCCAGGTAAAAAACCACAGCCCTTCACCCCTGCCTCCTGGCTCAGGAGATCAGGACCAGCTTTCCTCTGTTGAGGGCTCTGACTATTTTTCAACCCTGTCATTCAGGCAATTCTTATCTACATTTGAAAAAGCCTGCAAAATCTTTTCCACCTTTTTTATATCCATTGACAAATCCCTTTAGCAGTGAACTATGTGCATGCTGTTATACATTTCTTGAGAAAATCAATATGATTCCAGTAGGAAAAACCAAATACCAGTAAACGGAGTTAGGACCAAAGCAAAAAGTAAAGGATAGGAAAAGAAAAGAGAAATAATGAAATACCTCAGACTAGTATGTTGTTATACACATATATATAAAATACATGTGCAATTAAAACATACAGACTGCAATGAAAATCCATTCATTAACTACAGCTTAATTAGAAATCCATGTTCAATCTGCAGTGAGTGATAAGTCATTGTTCTCTACCTCAGACCAAGATTAATCTCAATACTGAGTCTAGTCTCTATTGTTTTCCAGTCCAGAGAGGAATCATTGTCATCACTGCCATGGGAATTAATGTCTAGTTAAACCACATAAGTCACCTGCTTCGCACTGAGAGTCCTGTCCCTACTGGGTTAAGGTAGAGTAAATATTCCCTTTCAGGATGAGTATTCAATCCGACCAAGCTATCTACCGGAGAATGGAAATTCCACTCAAGCCTATTAACTATACAGGCAGTAACACAGATGTTTGCACGTTGAGTAGGCTATTACTTGAGGGAGTGAGGGTGCTGGCACTCCAGTCTTCGAATTCTCCTCATAGAAGGAAACACCACCTGGACCAGGAAATGATCCAGCAACAAGCAACCAAAGAGAAAAGGGTGGGTGGAAAAAAAAGC
Organism: Corvus brachyrhynchos; assembly: GCF_000691975.1. Lineage (NCBI taxonomy): Eukaryota > Metazoa > Chordata > Aves > Passeriformes > Corvidae > Corvus > Corvus brachyrhynchos. Next base: position 3,183,012 of record NW_008240221.1, read on the forward strand.
AGGAGTAAATCTATTGAAGGAAGAATTCTGTCATGTCCTTGCCAGCTGCTTTTTCTTTTTTTTGAAATGCAGGTTTGTCTCTGTTCGTGCTCGTGCTTGGGGGGTGGGTCTGTGTGTGAGTAGGATCTTCAATCTGCTGCGTTTGCCCCACAGAAGGTGGGAGTCAGCCCATGAAGCTCAGCAGCTCCCAAAACCATATGGGAGGCTCGGGAGAAGATGTGAGAAAAGTATGTGGGGGCTCAACCTGAACAGGAGGTTGAGCAGTGGTATATCTATTGTAGCACAGCAGCATGCATATCACGAGTCTTTATCCAGTGTGCCAGAAGGCTTTTTCAGTCAGGATTACACCATCAAAGCATCTCAGTATCACTCAGTAGTGTTGATTTTGAAAAAAAATTGTGAAAATAAAACATCTGCCAGAGCAGCACATATATTATTACAAAAAGAAGGAGAAAAACAACAACTTGCATTGCATGAAAATCTGGCCATGAAGTCAAAGTCTAATCCAAATCACTCAGGAGACCATGTTTGGAATAAGGCCATCCCAGAGCTCCTAGACAAAATGGATGTCATTAATTTGTGCTGTAGCAATAATAAAGTTTGTGGCTGAAACAGCCATGTTGCCTTTCAGAACCTTTTCCTTCACCAAAAGCTTTATTTAATTATAAAGCCTAAATATTCATTGTGCCTCATGACCAAAAGCAATCCATTGTTTCCTGCCTCTTATGCATCTTAAGGAGAGTTACTGCAGTGGATATATCCACATGTTTAAAGTTTATATGGCAATAAAAGAGTCTGATTTTCAACATAATGCCAAATGTAAATGAAGGCTATGAAGGACTGCACAAAGGCTAGAGAAATAGCCTCAAGTCCAGGTCACTCTGTTCCCCATTACAGGAGGATAAACCTTCCAGCCTGCAGAGAAACCCAGCTGTAGGAAGCCATTGGAAGGGGCTCCAAGCCATAACCATGCACTGAAGTAGGGCTGGTCTGAGAGCAGAACCCAACCCACAGCTCCAACAAAAAGAACAACAAACTGTACATTTCCAACCCTGCTTTTGCATCGCTTGTGTGGCATGTAACAAGCACAATGGCTTGGTGGAGTTTAGCACTGGGTTTGCCACATGTACTAAGAGCAGACTGCATTCAAAAAGACAAAATGCAAGCCGACGCTGTAGACCACTCAGAAGATGAATAATGATCATTCTAGAAGGGCTTATTTTTAATTTATATCCTTGTACACTTTCTGATAATCTAACCTTACCCAATTACTCTCTCTCGTACCTCTAACATACATTTTGTCTTTCCCAATTGTTTAATTCTGAGATGTTAGTCCATGTAGCAACTATTCCACTTCCTCTGGAACTTATTTTCTTACCAGGGAGCTGGAAAACCAATTGAGATAAGTTGAATGATTTCTTAGGACTAACAAATTAAGGAGAAAGGCTCTTAAAAATACATTATATATAAAGTAACTATGGATGTTATTCCTACTGCCCTGAGCCTGGTCTTGGTCACCACATGTCCATGTTATCCAGATATGACTTCTTTTTGTCCTAAAAGCTCTGTCCAGATATTCTTAGATATTGAATGTCTAGAGTTTCTTGAAGCTAGCAGCCCAAGGAAGCAACAGCTGTAACAACACCTCCCCATTTCTCCCCTCCTGTACCTATGCAGACCCACTCTATAGGATATGAGGAGTTGGCCAGACATATCTGTGGAGAATTGGTGCTACCCAGCTTCTTTTCAAAAGTTAATGCAACCTGATTTGGAACTTGCTGGAATTCTGCACCCATGAACACAATCTAAAGCTATCAAACTAGGTCTGCATTCCCTGTCAGAGTCCATTTCAGATCAAGCTGACAAACACACAGCAGGGTATCACTGGATTTGATAACACATGGACATACTAAAGGTAGAACTTTGCCTACGTGCACACTTGAAAGAGCATCACCAAAAGGAATTTGCTCTCACTGATGAGACAAACACTTGACTTAATATGTAGTCAGGTGTTTCTGAAGCTGTGCTGCCTTTACCACCAGGACAGCCTGAGTGTCCCCCATTCTGATACGCTGCCCAAGCCATCACTGGTGTGGTCTGGTGATAGCCTGCACTAGGAAATAAAATATGCAGGAATACTGTCTGCTTCAAGACCTGCCAGAAGTTTGTTGCTATACCATCTGGGCTGTTTTTATTTATCCAGCTGTGATTTCTTTGGGTTTTGCATTTTTAATTAACAGTTTTGAAAAAGGGGCAACTTTTGTTTAACCTCTTCAGCACTGCATCATGTAGGTGAGGCAAAATACAATTCAGTACAAAGGCTCTAAAATTCAAGGAACCATCATTTGAGCCAGTTTTACTTTCCAACAGTTGTCATGGGTTGTTATCCCATAAGATATGATGAATTCTGAAACGAGGTAATGACTTTTTTCCAGTTGGAAAAAGGCATATATGGGTGCTGAAAGGAAGGCTGTAGAAATCAAGACTCAGTTCTTCTATTATTACATTACTAGACCCAGTTTTCCCTGTCTATACCTCTCCTTTTATTCACCCCTCTCTGCTCAGCTCTAGGATCACATTATAAAGAGTCTGACCTCACCAGTAAGCACACAATTGTGCATGTGCCTGCAGAAATGTTCACTGCAGCTTTAAAAACACTATGAACAGAGATTTGACAATCACATCCATTTAGACAGGCAACAGTGGGCTAGTACACGCAAATGGAACCCTGCTGTCATCAGTTACAGCAGGAAAAGACAGTGATCTTGGCAATCCCTGTACATGGGCTTAACTTGATGAGACGATGACTCCAAATGGGTTTAAAAATTAAGCATGAGAGTGCTTGTATGAATAAAACCTTTGATCATTTGCATTGCAGGATTTTATAAAGATTCTGGCTGAATTTTTCCTTTCCATAACTTAAAGGGAGAAAATACAACTTTCTGTTACTATTTTTCACGGTTTTCAGCAGTGCAGTTTTTGTGCTTGCCTCAGTCTTTTTTTTCAGCGGACCAGAATGATCCGTGTGATTCTGTTTCCTTTAGTACCTCACACAATCCTGCCCAGACTTCAGCTGTCTGTCTTCTATACATCTTCTGTGGGATCTGCTAGTCCCACATGGATGTCTCAGGCATCTTGGGCATATCAAATGGGACTGCAAAGGTACATTTAGTAACAAAATTTTTCCTACACAAGCAAAACACATAGCTTTGCTTCCCTTTTTAAAGCCAGATCACTCACAGGCAAGTGGTGCATGTCAGGAAGTAAAATGGCAGTCCATGACTCCAATTTTCTCACACATATATTAAAATATTAAAATTAAAACAGAAAAGTATCAAACCCTTACTGATACAAACAGTGAAATTCACCAGGAATGTCATGCTCCATTAAGATTATCAGCTCTGTGGCTGTGGTGGGTTGACCTTGACTGGATGCCAGGCATCCACTAAAGTCATTCTGTCGCTGTTACTCAGCTGGGCAGGGGAGAGAAAGTATAATGCATGGCTTGTGGGTCAAGATAAGGGCAGGGAGAGATCACTTACCAGTGACCAGCATGGGCAAAACAGATTCCCCTGGGGAAATTAATTTAATTTATTACCAGTAAAATCAGAATATGGTAATGATAGAAACAAAATCTTAAAAACACCTTTCTTCCCACACCTCCCTTCTTCCTCAGCTCAACTTCACTCCTAATTTTCTGTACTTCCACCCTGCCAGTGGTGCAGGGATTGGGAAATGGAGCCTGTGGTCATTTCATGGACATTGTCTCTGCCACTGCTTCCTCCTCAGGGGCAGGACTCCCCACACTCTTCCACTGACCCACTGTGGGGTCCGTCCCATGGAAAACAGTTCTCCACAAACTTCTCCAACATCAGTCCTTCATAAAGGCTACAGTCCATCAGCTACTCCAGTGTGGGTTGTGTGAACTGTCTACAGACTCCATCGGCTTCCAGAATCCAACCTGGGTAGAAACTTCTGCCCCTGAGTATATGATACAGGGAATTGCAGATCACAGTAATTCGCATGGTATTTGAAGCTTTGGCATCTAAATTATGCTCAGAGTTGTGTGATTTGGCCACTCCACCATTCTGCAACTGATGAAAGCATGACTGGATCTTCTTTTCATAGCCCCATGCTTTGTGCTGTAAGTCATGCCAGGAGAAAAGTAGATGTTCCCACTGATGATCATTTCATTTCCATCCTGCCCAACAGTGCTCTTCACAGCACCCTGCTGTCATCAGGAATAATGTTCATGAGCCAACCCAAGGGAAAACTTTAGCCAAACAGAAGAAAGTCATATCCACTGCAGTTAACACATCTGCAAACACATGTTTGGAGAAAGGCCTGGAGAATATGAATGCAATCTGCTCATTTTAGGTACCTAAATTTTAAGCTTAAATTTCAGGCACTGTCTGAAACAGCTCTAAAGTAAGAGTTTCAGTTCCTTGTGCAGAGGCATAAGGGCTTTTTAAGGTTTTCAAAAAGAAGACTTACCAGCATAATTTTCAGATGGGATCTTGCTCTAAGTGTTCCTTCAAAGCTCAGATGAAGACTAATGCTCAAAACTCCCACGGCAAAGGTTTGAGTCAAAAATGGAGTGTTAGTAAGGTAGAGACCCTAAGAACTTCAAAATTTCCAGGTGACTACTAGCACTACCTAAAATAATATCAAAAATGAACCATAAGTTGTAGAGAAGTGTTGCCTCAGACATCCAGCCCAGCTGATCACAACCATGATAGCAGAATACATTCATGTCCTGCAGCAGCATGACTTAATCCTGTCTTTGCACATCCTTACTAGGCATGGAGTTAAATGTATGGATTCTCAAAAAGAAAAACTCATAGAAATCTTGCAATGATTTCTTCACTCTGTCTTTTAGGAGTGATGATCTGAGTTATCAGGAACTGTTTTTTAATATGCCTGAGGTTTTACAGCCTTGAAAATGCAGAGTAGACGCCAGTAGACAGGAAAGAATTTAGTTACCAGCACTTTTTTCTTTTTGTTCATCCTAACAGTGTCTTAAATGTAGGCTTAAATCATTTCATTGCTAACTGTGAATAACATTGCTAGTCTGAGAAGGCACAACAAGTTTATATGGATGCAAAACTGTACAATCCAAATTTCAGGAATTAATTTTCTCAGTGTCTCAAATCTTGCAAAATGTTTTGCTGTAAATTTATTCTACCAGATCTAATAAGGCTTTTTTCTGCACTATCATTACATTTCTTCAAAGCATTTCCAATAAGAACACTCCAAATTATGTCCCCTTAGCTAGTTCATCTGTTCAGTCAATAAGCAACATTTTATTGCTTTTATGAATTAAGCCCACTTTACATCCAATCATTTTGCAAACATCTGTAGCCGAATCAGTCTAGGGAGCTTTTGAAAAATCAATCAGCAGGGAACAGCTTTCACTTTTTCTTTTTCTTTTTTTTTTTTAATTTTAATAAAGTGTTTACACATGTTTGCTCCATATGAAATAGGAAAAGCACTAAGCTTGGTTGTCATACTTAAACATTACAGTGAAGCTCACCTCATATATGTAAGTTTTTTATTTAAAAAGGAGACACGACGACAGCATTAAAATGATAAAGTATTGATAATTTTTGTCCTAGCTATGAGCAGCTAAACCAGAGGTATTATAGCAGCTCAGGATAGTAAGAGACCATAATGAAATTTCTAAGTTGTATAACAAGGCTGCAGTATTTCAATTGCCTTTCTTCTACTGTATTGTGTTTGTTAGGAAACAAGAAAGAAAGAAAGAAAGAAAGAAAGAAAAGAAAGAAAGAATTTTTCTTAATCGCCATTTGTAGACTTAAAAACACAATAAAAACCTTCGGGTTTAGGCACATCTTTCCTTGTTTGATCCTATCAGAAATTCATGCTCTGTGACAGAAATTATTCTATATTGCACAGAATATGGGAGTGTGAAGAATGCTAAAACAAACACTTACCTGTGAGTTTTACATGTAATTCCTTTCAGATCTCCTGTCCAAACAAAGGTGCCAGGGGTCTGTAGGGATGACATTTAACAAGTGAAAAGAAAGCAGAAATGGGGTCTCCAACCTGTGACTAAATTCCCTCCTGTGAGAAGAGAAGGAATGTAGAAAAAGGGAGAAAGAAAGAAAAAAGAGAGAAAGAAAGAGAAAGAGAGAGAGAGAAAGAAAGAAAGAAAGAAAGAAAGAAAGAAAGAAAGAAAGAAAGAGTGAGTTTTGGAAGAACCTAAAAGATTGATATTAGAGAATATTAAGACTTCATTATTTTTCATTTGAAAATTGCTAATTTATTAATTTCAAACTTCTCCAAATACTGTGATAGGTAATTTTGATGAGAATAAAATGGTTGCTTAAAATTAGAAAGAATTCTACCGCAGATTAACCCAAAGATTAGGATATTCACCTCGAATTATCAAAAAAAAAAGCCCAACCAAAATTCACTTTCGTTTAACCTAAGGACCTGAACCCATTTCTTACTTGCAGCTAAAATGCTGGAGTACTCCCAAGTTAAATGGAGGTTTTTAACTTTGAAAGTTCTCCGTTTCATCAGATTATACAACTGTCTAGATTTTGGATACTTTTTTGATATGGAAAAATACTTTTTTTTTCCCAGCTGTCCTTGGAATCAAGACTTAGTTATAACTTCTAGCTTGATGATTCCTGAGCCAAGTTGATTTCAGTGTGTCATTCTGTAAAACAGAGATACTCATTCTACAGCTTTGTATTTTCTGTAAGTGTGCTGGAAATAGTTTAGGTTTGTTTTCTTACAATGCAGTACAAATTAATAACAGTAAGTTGCGCCCATCTGGTGTTTCCTCTGGTTGATGTGGGAGTGAAGAGGGACATATTTCTGTCTGAATAACCTTAGAAGAAAAGCATATCAATTATGAAGAACCAGAGCAAACTGTGAAAAACGGAAGCAAAGCCCTGGAGTGGTGACTTTTAAAAGTTTACTAGTTTTAGCAAAGTTAATTGTATTCACTTAAGGTAACTATATCAATGGCCAGAATACTTCCTGATATCAGTTATTGCTCAGTTAGTGAATCCAGTAAGGAGAATCATTTTGAGGTATTTGGAGCCAGGTTCTTAGTTTTCTAAAACAACTTTTAAATTATTGTTTTACTATCTATATACATATTCCTTGAAAATGTGATCTAACTTGTTTCTAAATTGAGTGGATCTGCATATACAATACTTAATTTTACATTTTGAAGCTTAGCAAAGGGCAGGACTAATATTTCATCTTGTCATGAATGTTACTTTTGATATCACGTTAGGAGAATTCACTTGGAAAGCTATATCCCTTTCATACCTTGTAGAGATTTTTACACAGTTGTGAAATAAACCAGAGTGTTACTTCTTCTGCTGGGTATTATTTGGCTGCTTTTGCTCAGGAGAAGGTGAGAAAGCTGACACTGCAAGCAGGTGGTGGATTTCTGCTGCCCAGCAGCAGAACTGTTTGATGCAGAACCACTCTAGCCCAGTCCTTGAAACCACTTGCAGTCCTTTGGGGAAAAAGGGTTTGTGGAAGGAACAAAGATCCTCTCCTGAAATTCAAGCCCTGTTTTTCATCAGCCAGCCTGTGCAGGAATGGTCTGAAGTCATACTGTCTTGGAGACACTGTCAGGAATTTTGTTCTGGAGCCATCAGGAGGGAGTGACCATGCAGGCTGCATCCACTGGTGGGGCAAATGCCCCTGTTCTGTGGGACAGCACCGTGGCAGCTCCACCTCTCATCTCTCTTCACTGCCCCAGGACACCTGGAACCTGGGACTTGACCAGGGCTCCTTGTCTCCTGCCCCTCCTATGCACTGACTCCTTGGTTTCACACTGCAGGAAAGGCTAGTGAAATGAAACATCTTGACTCTGCTCAGTCTTCTTTATTTTGAGTGTCTTCCTTACTGTGCTTGGTTGCTTTTGCTAGGTGGCTTTGCTTTTGTTCTCTTAATATTTTCTTTTGCCCCGTGATCCATGGGAATAACCTGGCTGTGCAATTAACATGGGTGCCCAATCTATTTGAAAGCATTTGGCATGTTAACTATTTTAAAAAACATTCTTACAGGTGCTTAATATACATCACTGGCATTTTATTTGGGAAGATCATTTGAATATTTTCTCAGAACTGCTGAATTGTTTATTGATGTCATAATTAATTGTGTTACTTCTGATGTTTGCTTTCCTGGGCAACATTTCATGCTATTAAAAAACCCCAAACAACCACAAAGAAAGCAAAAACAAACAAAAACCCCTCAAAATTAAAATATAATTAAATAAATTACTTGAATTGTTTCATGTTTGGTTTTTTGCTTAGCTTTTTCTTAGCATTTCTTAAAAAAAAAAAAAAGAAAGGAAATTGAATAAAAGAAGTAACTAATATATTTTTCTCTCAAATAGAAGTTTTAGATTATTGTTTGGTGTTTATCTGGAGCTGGAGCTTACATGCTTGCAATTGGTATATTGACAGCTTCTATAAGCTTCATCTGGGAGCTCCAGGACAAAGAATATGAGATTTTAAAACAAAATGCTAAGGACCATTCAGTAAATTCAGTAAATCTGCTTTATTTACATAGCATGCATGCTGAGGCCCTATAAGCTTCACTGGGGTAACTCAGCATACTTATCTGAGAAAGTACACACAGTGTCTCACAGACAGAGCATGTACCTGTGATGACTGATTTGGGGAGAATGGTTACAAAAATTATAGTAATTCTGCCAGTCACTTGGAAAGTCTCTATCCCTAAAGAGGGTAAACAGAAACAGTTGATTTAGGTATCACCACAACTGAAGACGTAGAAAACCTCAGTGAGGAGGCTGTAGACAGTAAAGAAAGAAAACTTCTGAAACAGATCAGCTGTTGATACAACGGAAGTATTTTATGTTGGTAGAAAACCTATCTAGAAGGCTCCTGTTTCCCTGAATTCGCATCCCACTTCCTTCCCTTCCTTTCTCCTTTTCCAGCTGTTCCCCACCAACCCCCAGCTGTGCTGAGTCACGTGGAGGTTGGTGTTCTCACAGAAGCAGTAAAGAGCTCCAGCAGAGACAACGTGAAACACTCAAAATGGGAAAGACCCTCACATGTACCGTTGGAGAAGTTCTGCAGTGTGAGGTTCCTCATGCGGCCAATGTCTTTGCAGCCTTGTTACCAGAACTTTTGTCACATTATTTTTGGCTTTTGTCCAGCCACTATGTAACCCTAGTGCAAAGTGCATTTTCATCCCTGGGAGCTTAAGTCTACCCTGGGAAATATATGTGAAAATCAACATCATGAGCACTTAAAAGTGGTACCTCCTGGTACATCATGGTGCTTCTTTGAAGGCTGTCTCATAAACTAAAGGGCAACATAGATGCCTTGAATTGAGGTCACCTGAGTAGCCACACACACCAGACTGCTGTCACCAGGCATTGCCTTTCAGGGGAGCTTTCCTACAGGTGTGGTATTTAGACCTTTGCATGGGGACTCTGCTGTCTACTTAGATCTGATCTCTCTGTCTAGTTTAAGAGAACTGAACTAGCTGGGATGATTGCTGCACTTAGTTCAGTGATGATACTTGGGACATAGCAACCACAACATAATAGCTGCTAGATCTGGCAGTTTAAGGGGAAAACCACACCCAGGTCTGGGCCACTGCAAACTTCCAAATTTGGCGGGGTTTGTTGCTTTGGAGATCAGACCACAGAAGTGCAGAGAGGGTCGTTCCTATAGCTTCCTGGATGAGCAGCCTTTCCTTGGCAGGTTTTGGTCTTTGCTGACCCAGGTTTTGGTGCTACCTAATGAGCAAAGTTCAGCTGCATCCTCTGCTCTCAGAGTGATTTGTTTTGCCCTCACAGTTGTGTTTTAATAGCCTCTAAAACTTAGACTTCTAGCACAGTCAGCGAAAACAGCACTGGGATTCAAAATCTCACAGACAAACTGTCAAAAATGAAACCAACTGTTCATTAACATTTTTAACTGCAAAGAAAAGGTCTGGGGATCTATACAGTTGGTTTTCCCATTAAATCAATAGCATAAGAAGCATAACTATCATCTATGCATTTCTACCTTTAACTTAGCCCAGTAATGTGAGCAAATGCATTTTTTTTATATAACTAATAATCATTATGAGGTGCTAATTGCCAGATTTGAAAACACTTCCAGCCTACATAATTTCATTGTTTACAATATTAGCTACAAAAGCAAAGAGAATTGTTTGCAACACTCCTTGGACAAAGACCAGAATGTAGATTTGCATTAATGCTCCAGTAAACAAATGATCATCAAGGAAAGATTAAAACACAGAGGTGGTTTCCATTCTTCCTCTGTGTTCCCCCCTACTTCCAGCTTTGCTTCTCCTGTCATTACAAATATCTCAGCTGCAGTTTCAAATGTTTGATTATCATGTAAGCATACTCTATAAAATGGTACATAATAGCATCATAACCCATATGTTCCCTACCATGACAGAACAAAAGCATTTCTTGTGTTTAGTTGTAGGAACTAAATAGGAACTGTTCATTCAAATCTCCAACTTCCCCAAAATGAAACACAGAAAGTAGGTGTGAGCTACAATGTTCTATGCAATCCAATGCAAATGTATGCAAATTTCTTCATATTAGAATCATTGTCTAGTTGTCATCCTCACATGGGGCACATCAAAGCCATATGACCTGATTTTGCACCTGCTGTTTAATTAAATTTACAAGGCAGACACTCTCTCTACTCCCGGTGATATACAAATCCATTTTTACTACCGCAGCTTCTAATTTACAAGGTAGTCGACTGCTGTGTTTCACTGTCAATAGCTGCCCAACC
>NW_008240221.1:3193805-3207251 GCF_000691975.1 Corvus brachyrhynchos
TTACACGTTCAATAGCTGCCCAACCGCTCTTTGTTAAAGTGAAGATTAAAAACTGAAAACTGGCCACCACTTGAGTCTATGAATTAAAAGAAATATTAAATGTGATTTCCCTCTTCACCTTTTTAAAAAATCAGGCAAAAGGAAAACTACAGCAGGAACACTTGATACTGATTATAACAGTCTTGATTTTTTCATTCCCCGTGCTGTGAAGAGGCCGAGACACAACACTTTTGTCAACTTATCAATAGTTTTTTCTGTTTTGCTGAAGCCATATGTTGAAATGTAGCAATGTACTTGTGCTAGTAGCAATGATATTAACAAAGCTGTCTCTTTTCCTGGATGATCATGCAAAGTTTTCAGTATTTATGCTATTGAATTCACGTCTTGCTTGGAAATGATTTTGCTGATCTTAATTTGATTTTTTCCCCAAAAAACAAAACCTGTTACTTTTTACTACTTCCAGAGTGCAGCCAATAAGGCTGCAATAAGTCAGTAAGTCAGAATGCTCAGTACTATGAAATTGTTCTCCCTCTTTTAGACCAACTCCTCAGCTGGTGTTCTCCTATAACTAACTTCATTAATGCCAAAGTATTATTAGTCATATTATTTAGATGCATGGAGAGCAGAAATTTTAAGTTACCAAAATGCACTAATTAATCTTTATTTCACATACAATCATGGAAGCATAGAGTGGTTTGGGTTGGAAGGGATCTGTAAAGATCATCTAGTTCCAACCTCCCTGCCATGTCAGGGACACCTTCCACTAGACCAGGTTGCTCAAAGCCCCACTCAACCTGGCCTGGAACACTTCCAGAAATGGAGCAGTCACAGCTTCTCTGGGCATCATGTTCAAGTCCCTCAACACTCTCAGAGTAAAGAAGTTCTTCTTTATATCCATTCTAAATCTACCCTCTTTTATTTTAAAACACTTGCCCCTTGTCCTGTCACTACAGGTCTTATAAGCCCCCTTTAAGTATTGGAAGGCTGTAGTCTCCCCAGAGACTTCACTTCCTCTTGCTAAGCAAGCATACTTGAGTTTAATTATTAAAAATTATTAACGTTATCTTTAACTGAGAACTATTGCTAGCAACACACCAGAATACAGGAACGGAAATCACCCTTTGCTCACTTCCTTTCATAGACAGAACTAGGAAAAGCAGCAGTAATTATAATACCATATTCACAAGCAGTGAGACTTTTTCTGTGAGCTACCTTTAACTAAACTACTGAAAATTAGCTCGTTCTCACCCTGCTTATACTTAATTTGATGACACATTCTGTATGTAGCTCTGAGGACAGACGAGAGAGGACAGGGAACCATGCTTCTGTGAGTCAAGTCGTGCTGTTATAAACTGCAAGGGCAAGGAGATATTTTTGGGGCTGCCTATGGGTGGCAGCACACGTTCACTCAATGACAACTATATTTGCTAGAGAAGTAAGAACTAGTCCATACAAATAAATGAAAAGTGCTTCCCTCCACCACACCCCTTTTTTTTTTTTTCATTGACTACTGGTGCAAATAACTGAGATTAGCAGTGTTTTCTGATGCTGCAAAAGCCAAGATTTACCATACTAAGAGGAAAACAAACCAATGAAAATATTTCTTAAGACCGTGTCTATCTCAAAGCCTCCTGTCACAGTTATAATATGGAGCAAATCAGCCCAAATTCCTGAACTGCTTCCTGCAGAGTAGCTTGCTGTAGCTGCTGTGCCCCTCTGTGAGTGACAGCAGCCAGTCCCAGAGCTGTCAGCAGCAATCCAGGTGATCCAAGTTGGTCACAGAGCTGCTGCTGTGCCTGATGCTTGCCAGTGTGGGGCCATAAGGAAATGCAGCTTGGTGGTTACAGGCAGGATGTGGCTGTGATGCTTCTGGGCGCTCCCTCAGAAGGACTTATTCTTAGGAGACTACTCTCTCAACCCTCAGTCCTGTATTTATTAGGAATGTCTCATGCTTTTACATCAGCCCTGGCTCCTGTATAATTTTCTTCCTGGATTATGGCATATATACCATTTCTGAAGTTACTTGACACTGTTTTCCTTAGCCTCCATGGATTCTACATCACTGCTTTTTAGTTCCTTTAGAGAAGCTAATCAGATCAAATGTCACCAATATTTCCAGGACACTGGGTGTGTATTTCCAGCACAGCGTTCCACTCCTTAACTTCTCTTTTCCCCGAGGGTATCTCTGTGGCTGTGGAAGCTGTTCTTTGTAGGAAGGGAGCCACTTCAGGTGTGGCTGGCACTTTCAGGGGGAGCTGCCACAAATTCAACAAGAGGTTCAAGGCCTCAGCAAGTCAAACTTTTCAAATAACCCCAAAAGTACAAGAAAAAATGAACAACCAACCCCAAACCAGAAACTGAGAGACCACATTTGACTCATATTTTGGCAAGTTTGCACACAACTAAAAGACCTAGTGGGAGCTGACAGCATGATTTTTCCTGGCATTTTCTCACCATATAAATGGTTATATGCAATGATCCTTTGCCTACCTTGGACATTTTATAATATACAATTTAGACAAGAGACAGTAATTAAGACTTAACTCTTAAATAAAATACAACCCAGTTTCAACACAGTCCACTTTAGATTGCCGTAGTACCTTTCCTGTTGATTCATATTTTAATGAGGAAAGTATTATTGTAGTATCTTCATTGTTTAATTAAAATTATAATTAGATATTAAAATGCTAAAGCACAAAAGTAAGTTCTTGCTGAAGGGTATCCTCACGAAAACAAAGACTTATAAGGGTTTTTATGGCTTTGAGAAATTAAATGTGGTCACCAAATTGAATCTGATTTTTTCAATAATAATTACCTCACTAAGAACCTACTGGGCTCCATAAAGAATTACTGGATTATGTTTAGTAGCCTGTATAATGAAAAAGGTCATTCTTGATAATCTGTGTCAAACTTTAGGCCCTAAACTCTATAAATCAAGCAAATCAATGGTAAAAAGCAGTTACACTTAGCATTTGCATAGTGTTAAAAAAATGCAGACCATCTAACTAATAAACCTTCAGGGTCCCAATCTAATTCATTTTCTCTCCACTACAGCATTAACAGCATTCAATATTTAATCATTATATATTGTCTAATATTTTAGAGGCAAATAAAGAATAAGGTATGAAGATATAACAGCCTCTTCCAGTATGAATATACAATAAATAAGAAACTATAGATCCAAAAACATGTAATAAATAATAATTTTGATACAGATGCTAAATAACTAATTGATACATAAGAGAAAAAGTTCCCAGTTACATTTTAGAATCAGAAAGCAGGATAATAAAAGCAACTTGGGGAAGATCTGGTCCAGATGAGAGTATTTGTGGGGTTAGGGGACCCATAGCCTTCTGGAGACCTGTTTTCTTCTGGAGTAGCAGATAGAGGATAGGAAGGATACTCCAGCACACCTGAGGTGAAATATGAATTACCAGCTTGTATGAACCCAGACCGAGTCCTGAACATCCACAGAAAATAATGGGAGGTATCGATATGTCGATATTACATTTGGGTATTTTAGTCTTTAACTTAATCTCAAGGTAAGAACCTACTGAAATGGATGGGCTCCATTTGCCTAAAGATAGAATACAGTGTAATCTGAGATGCCCCAGCAGGTCTCGACCTCCAGCTGCTCCGGAGGACAGTGATGTCCTTCTGGTGCAGTGCCATACTGCCAGGTCTCAGGGCACATGAATGGCACTTTACTTTTGTGCCCATGTAGCTCAGCCTCACGCAAATATGTGCACGTGTTTTCGAGCAACCCAAGAAACACACTGGGAAGAAATCAAGCTTTTGGAACATGATGCAAGATCAGACATAGCACAGACAAAGAGAAAGCAGTTGTGACTGAAGGCCTGCTACTGATGGGTACATGGTCCTGTCCAAAAAGCACAAAACCCAAGGCTAATGATTCCTGCAAATGAAGAGGATTGGATTTAATCACCCACAAAAGAATCCTTCTGCCCCATGGTACTAGAATAGGAAATTGTGACCAATTTGTTTGGTTACTACCAAAGAGAAGAAAGACTGGAAATTTTCTGTCATGTGAGATTCTGGTAAGAGAAGTCACAAGCTCTTTGCTACACTTGCACCAGGGAGGAAACGTGGCTTTAGAGCTGAGATTTCTTGCCCATGTTCAAGTCACTACACAGCTCTGTATTGTAGTGTTTCTTGACAAGCCTCAAGTTAGACCATTATTAGTCATAGAAGTAATTTTATGAATTTGAATTTTAACAAGTTTTAAATGTTATTCCAGGTGATTTCTGACAGTTGTAATTGGTCGTCTTCTAAAAATGAGTATGATCAGTATTATTCTAGGCAAAGAATAAAAAATTAGAAATCAAGAAAACTTAGAAGCAGAAAGAGTATATGGGTCTTTGGGCATTTTTTTCTTTTGTGCATGATATGCAAATCTATAAATGACAGAGTCAGAAAGAAAGAATTTTTTAATATTTTTCCCAAGAGCTGATTTCATTTGGGCTCTTGTACATTATCAGTGTTTTGACTGCTAGTGTCTATGTTCACTGTGTAATTAAAGGTCTTATCTGTGCAGCTCCACAGATGTAAAAGTCCGGTAAATTGAGTCAAGTATTTTTCCAGCTCTGCATCAGTAGGGAGGACATTGTACATATTAGAATTTAAACTGGGTGACAGGAGCACAGATAAGATTTATTATGCAGAAAACATCAGCAACAGGATTGACATAGAAGAAAAATTTTAATTGCAAAAATATAGCAACAATGTCTTGTAAAGAAAGCACTACGGCTAATTTGTGGGCTGTACTGAATGGTGAATATGTGTTGAATTTGTCACATTGTTCTGGGGAAAAACAAACAAAAAATCAAAAAGGTTAGAACTTTTGTCCTCATGCTCTAAACAACTGGCTGATTTTTCATAGGTACTTACATGGAATTTTAAAAAATGGTGGCTGCTCCTTACAAATGCTTCCTTTTGTCAAAAAAAAGAAATATGCAAAACACTTCATTTCAGATAAAACAAGCTGTTTCATTTGAAGGAAAAGAACATTGGAAGGAAGAGGCTTGTATTAGCAGGGAGAACAAATATTGATGCTATAACCTGGACCAACACATTTGCATTGTGTTTTAGTTTGATTACCCACATTGTCTTCTCATTAACACCAGCAGCATCTGAATAGCTGACCTGCAATCTCCTCATCTATCAGTCATGGAAATCACCGTGACCGTGACCGGAGTGAGCCGCAATCAGCGCCAGCAACCACAGCGTGACAGGGCAGGGGCAGAAAAGGGATATCCACACTGCTTCCTCAAAGTACTTCGGGTTAAAAGCCTGCAGGGGGACAGCTGAGGCCACTGTTGATAGTGACTTTGTCCTGACCACTGCACACAGGGTCAAATTCACCCTGGCAGCAATGATTACCCCTGTCTCAAGTGTGGCTCAGAGCGTGAGAGAGGACCTGGTAAGGAGGTAAAACAGTCAACCACATCCAGGAGAGAGGCTGAAACAAGAGCAGGGAGCAGAGTCAGAGCTGAATCGCAGCCACTTTTGTCCAAAGTGATCATTGAAGGGAGCTGCTGGACTAAGTGCCTGAGAGGGCTCTGCAAGGCACAGAGTTCTCTGCAGATTCCATTCTGGCTCATATGCAGCATTTTAAAAAACAGTCTCATTTATTTTCTAGCAATAGCTTTGTTTTTGAAAAGTAACCCACTTTCATGTGCTTTGGTGGGCTCTGGTCAGCTTTGTGGTGCTTCACTAATGTCAGGGGGATCCTTATTTTTCACTGCAAGGGAACAATATTGGTCAGGGTGGAATGTGTGTGTATAGGCTGGAACCCCAATTTTTGTCAGCCACATATGTAGAGTGAGGGTGCAAATTGCAAACATGCAACTATTCCAACAGCTTTCCATTTAAAAACAGCAAGTTAGAGTACAGTTGGTCACCCCTGCTGAAACTTTTTCTCATTTATTCAGTGTTGAAAAATGGTGGAGCTACATGTGCAAGGCAATGGAAATTGAAGTTTCTTGAGGTAGAAATCATCAAGAGGTGAAAAAAGAGTGCCCTCTGACATGCACTCATGGGAGCTGAAATGAGGCCAGAAAAACTCATGAGGTATCAGTCTAGATATGAACATCACTGAAGGGTCAAGGCAACAGTAAGAGGAACAGCAAAAGCTCATCTTTAGTCATCTTGATAGTAAGAGAAAGGGTGCTTTTCTACAAGCATCAATATATGTAGCCCTCCAGCCCCCACCCCAAACTCTCTAGATAGGAAAGTTAATTGATTGAGGTTGCCTAACCAGTTATTTCCAGCATAACACATGCATGTTACTTTGTGAAAAAGGTAACAAAGCTCAGAAAAAACCTGAGACATCAGGTCTGAATCCCCCCGCTCCTACTTACACACACTAAATTACCTAATAAATATAGTTTATTTGCTCTTAAAGTTTAATGGACTTTGAGTTTCACACTGCCATGTTTTTGGCTTTTATTAATTAAATAAAACCAACTTGTGTTTTATCTTCTAGTAGAAGAACTTCTAAACTCACTTGCAGTAAATTTCCAAAAGTTCCTTCTGTCTGTCAAAGCCCCTGAATACATTCAAAACTGTGGTGGAAAATGAGGATTTTATGTAGTGTACAGGATGTTGTAACTTCAACTAGGTTAGCAATTTGAAACATCTCTGCATAGGTCTGTTTGGAAAAATGTGTATGAAAATGACAAGACAAAGTTGTTTTAATATTATATTAAGATCTACCTCACACTGAGAGTTTTCACAGTGGTTTACAAGCTGCCTATCCCAGATGTAAAACAAAGTTTTCAGTCTTCCTCAGTTCAATCTCTTAAATTTTCTCACAGTTGAATATATCTGGTCTTTTATGAAAATAGATGTGTATCTTGGCTATTTTTTACATTTGCCCTTGCAAATGGGCATATTTGAGTTTAATGATAATTTCTTTCAAAAGAAAATATGGTATATGCAGATAATGAAACTGAACAATGTGCCTGCTAACTTCCAGGATTCCATGCATGTGCAAATTAGAAACCACTCGAGGAGAAACATTTGCAATATTTTAATTAATTTGATAGGTTAAAACACAAGAATCATGGGGCATGTCTAGAAAAGTTAAATGCTCTCTCCAGCAGTACAAGTTTCTAGCAGATTATTATCCCCACTGGTCTCATAAATAAATACATAATAATTCATATTTTTTCTTGGGTTCAAAATGTACTTGATATCATAAAATGGACATAAATAAAGATAGTCCCTGCCACCCAGAGTTATCCACCAATTATATTTCCTGAATCCAGTCTCTGGTTGTGCTGTGCTTGCCTGGAGGAGCTGAGAGCCCTTTTGATATAGCCACCAGTTTCATTCTTTTTCCCACTTTCCTATGTTTGTCTGGTCTTTTCCAGTGTTAAGACCTGCTCTGATGAACCTTGAAGCTGCTTCTACTACAACTGCATCAGTGTTTTTCTCTGTACCAGTCTCTCTATAACAGTTGTCGTTGTAGAGCTGGTCTGCAAAGCCACTGACCTCTCTTCAGTTCAATTATGAACTTCTCGGGCATAGTCTGCAAGTTGTTTGAGACTCTACTAAATAGAAGAGTTAGTAATAGATTAAAAAAAAAGATATGTAAGTAAAATAAAACAAATTTGATTTTGGTATCATAAATGTAAAGGCATGGTTTGTGGAGTCACTGTTGAAGCCAAAGACTTGTATGATGTGAAACACAAATGACACAGAAATGAGACATGAGAGATTAGTGGAATTTGTTTCAAATACTGTTACGTGTTCTAGCAAAGGACATAGAACAAAATGGGTACAGTGAAGTTCTCCTCCTTGAGCCAGGAAGGGATAAAAGGCTCAAACCCTTCATATGCACTGCAGGCAAGATGAAAGGGATAAACTAATGTTTTATGCCAGACTACCTCTATTGCATCTGAAATCTGGCTTTAAGCTGCTCTGAAGTAACAAAAATGAAAGAAGTATTATTTATACAAATTCCCAGAACATATTAGTCTAAATGCTCATGTGTAATTGTCATTTTCTTTTTTCACAGTCCTGCAGTTGCTTCTTGTGAATTCACTGTGTAAACCCATAGTCCACCCCCCATTCAGCTGCAGCCAAGTAGCACATCATGACGTTGTACAGTCTCTCTTCTAAAAGGAAAAGTCTCTTAGTAAGGAAACCTAGTAAGATTCTTCACAAAGACACATGCAGTTTCTTAACTTCGAAGCAAGTAATAGTGTCCTAGGACCCTGACAGCCTAGGGCACCCTCTTCTGCCCTTCACCAGGCAGTCTCTTAAAACTGCTATTCTATACAGAGTAAATTGAGTAGGCTTCTTTAAACAACTTAAAAACAGGGAAAGTATACGTACAGCTTCAATTAACAAACTTGAAATTAAATTTAAAGTAACTGAAATTAACTTCAAGGGGTTAAGGGATTTCAAGATCAGATGTTATTTTATTGCTAATCAGACACACTCTATCTACAGTTTCACCTTAATATGAAGTTAATCTATTCTATTATAGTAATTCCATGTGGCAAAGACAATGAACATGATTATTAGGTGGTTCTGGGACTAAAACCCTCCTCATTTCAGGCTGCTGCAGGAAATTTCTTTCTCTTGCTAGCATATCAGCTAGTGGGAAAGCAAGGTGGATAAGCACATGTGTACTGGAGTTCCACATTGTAACTCCACATGCAACACACACACATAAAATTCTGTGTGAAATAAGAAGGTGTGCCAGTTTAAAGGCACAGAAAGGCACAGGATTGATTTCTGGGCATAGAGCAGCGAGAGAGGATACACATCATAAAGTCACCCCAAGACAGAAGGTTTAAGTTCAGATTCAAAAAATAAAAAAAAGATATTAAAACGCAAGTTCCCTGCCTAATGTGATTTACACATCTTGTTGAACCATTATGTTAATCTTCAATTACAAACTGCTTGTTTAACTTGATGAACCTACATGTTTCCTTTTCTCCCCAACAGATATTAATTCCACACCACTTCATTACAGTAGTGCAGCTGGAAACTTAAAAAGGGAAAAATTCACCTACAGGTTATAAGAAATGTGAAAATGTCAGTTTCTTTGTGGGTGCCTCTCAGGCAGACCTATGTCTGCCCACTTCACTTTCTAGCACAGCTGCCTCTGGTTTCTTTTGTTTCATCCAGAGATTAATTGCTTCTTTTGCAGAAGAACAGCATCACCTGGAACTGGGAACAATCTATCAGCTTATGTTTTGCTGTGAGTACACCAGCTTACCAAGTGTTGTGGTCTAACTCCAGCCGGCAGATCAATTCCACATATGCGCTTGCTCACCTCCCCCTTGCTGGGATGGGGAAGAGAATCCGATGGCAGAAGTGAGAAAACTCATGGGCTGAAATAAAAACATTTTAATAGGCAAAGCAAAAGCAAAGCAAAACAAGGAATTAATTCACTATGTTCCATAGGCAGGCAGGTGTTGACAAGACAAAAGCACATAGCCTCAAGCTGCACCAGGGGAGGTTCAGGTCGGACATTAGCAGGAATTTCTTCATGGAAAGGGTTGTTAGGCATTGGAGCAGACTGTCCAGGCAGGTGGAGGAGTCACTGTCCCTGGAGGTGTTCAAGAAATGATTGCCTGTGGCACTAACTGCTACAGTCCAGTTGACAAGGTAGTGTTTGGTCAAAGGTTGCACTCGATGACCTTAGAGGTCTTTTCCAACCTAAATGATTCTGTGATTCTGTGTTCAGCCATCCCCAGGAAAGCAGGGATGTATCAGACATAATGGTGACTTGGGAAGACAAATGCCATCATGTTCCAAACATGTTCCCTTCATCCTTCTCCACCCAGGTTTATATGCTGAAAACAACGCAGTAATTTACAGATATTGGGTCAGGCAGGGTCAGATGTCCCAGCTGTGTCCCCTCCCAGCTCCTTGTGCGTGCCCAGTTCACTTAGTGGTAGGGTGGAGTGAGAAGAATACTTTGACTCTGTGAGCCCTGCTCAGCAGTAATGAAATAATCTCTGAATTATCAAAACTGTTCAGCACAAATCCAAACCATAGCCCCCTATCAGCTACTGTGAAGAAAATTAACTCTCTCTCAGTCAAAACCAGCACACTGATCAAGACAGCAAGAACAACAAAATTTTCTTACGGAAGGAGTGTCTTTTTAGGTATCCAAATCTTCGCAGAGAAGTTTTACTTCATATCCTTTTTTTGGTTTTTCTAAGGAACCTTTACACAACATATTTAAGATATGTAACAACCCACAGGGGAATGGAATCAAATATAATACTGTATGCATAAACCACAAAAAGTACTGATTAGTGAGAGAAAAAAAATGTTTGATCAGATTGAAAAATGTTCTATGAAACTGCAGAGATCTGAATTTTTTAAAGGCTTATTACCATATTGCTGTGCTCAGGGAAATGACTACACATCAGTATACATTTTAATTAAAGCATAAAGTTTTAAGACTAGATTCTATTGAGTTCTTACTCAGCATACCCAGAGGGCTCCCCTCCCTGTTTGATAAAACACGTGATTTTACTGACCTGGAAACTTACACTTTTCTAACAATTGCAAACAGCTATTCAATAAAAGAGACCTCACATATGAAATGCCTGTTCAGATTTACATCATTTATGTAAGCTTTTTATACATTTAGAGTCCCTATAATGGTACTTGATTATTGACAGGCAAATTTAAAATTCTACTGTGAAATTATGAGACTGCTATGTAAAAAATATAGAAGTGGTGATCAAAAAAGCTGAAATGAATGATAACAATATTTTTTGTGGCTGTTGCAAAACACATGTTCATCTGGGAACCTGTATATGTGTACAAAACGTATATTTTTCTCTGTTTTCATACATATATAAACAAGATTGGAAGTGTCTTTTCAGTACTTTTATGAAGAGGAATACAATAAGGTGTGTGCTCATCTTAGCTTTAAGTGCCTATTTTATATTCTGAGCTGGGAGATCAGTTTCTGTAGTCTCTCTATACAGTCAGCAGAGAAAATGAAGTTTTTCTCAAGAGAAATCCAGAGTACCCCTTTAAACAGGCTGCTCTGTATCAGCTTCAACATAGAACCTATTTCTCTCCTTTTGGCTAGATAGGAGATAAGCCTTTCAGGTCATCCTCTGTAAGCATCTGAACAAGGTAGTGTCAATTCCTTGTACATAACAAGAGCAGTAGCTCTCTAGTTGAACCTTCAGTAAATCATTCTGTTATCAAGAAGATGTTTTACACAATATTTTGTTCAATAGAAATAATAAACCGAGATTATGGAGTGATGCATTTGGTTGTCCATGAATAACTGATTGTCTGCCATGATCCCATACAGCTTGCCTCATAGAGTTTACAAATTGTTTTGGACAAACTTTCTTTTGAAGGGATGAAAAAGGACAAATATTAACCAGATGAAGTTGTTTGCCATGAAAATTTTACATGAAATACATTTTGACAAGATCTGTAGGAATCTGTAGAAATTCTGTGTCTTCTGATTTTTGGTGTTCTTCATTTTGTTCTTTGACCTTAAAAAAAAAAGAAAAAAAAAAAAAGAAAAGAAAAAAAAGAAAAGAAAAGAAAAAAAAGGTATGAAATCTGGAATCACTGGGAACCACCCATTGCTGCCTCAGCTGAGGTGGGGTATGTAGAGATGCTTCAGTTGCCCTTAGCCAGCTCAGAGCTCCATGCCTCAGACAGGCAGCACTGTCCTCTGAGGACTTTCCCCAAGTGTATTTGTGATTGGGTCTAGTGGGACTGGACCTCATGCTTTCACAGCTGAAGTTTTAAAGCTAATTTCTCCATGATTTTTCTCAGTCTTGGAAACAGTTAGGGGAAGAAATATCTAAATTTTTGTTGAAGTCTGTCAAAATAAAAATATGTCCTTTTAAAAAACCTCTGAAGTTTGAAGACTATTAAAAAAAAAGGTTAAAAATTATTATTTTATATGTGGTTTTCTTGTAAACACTGTTCTCAGATGTCCTCCTTGGTGTCTGAGGTATGCTTGTACTGCATTCTTCCCTTTTCATGTCCAAGATCATGACTTGGCCCTGACCCAAGACATGAATGAGGTGTTCACCCTTCTCTTCATTCCCCAATGGTGAGTTTTGCATGGAAAAAAAGGACCACGGGAGCTGGTGAGAAACAGTGCTGTGATCCTACAGGTCCTTAGTGAAACAGTGGAGGCACCATGACTACCTGGCACCATCTGTATTGCTTCTCTCCTGCTCTCAGGAGAGAAAGGAAAGCAGCTCAGCTTACCTTGTTCTGCCACCCATTCCTTTACATGCTGGAATTAATTTAACACTGCCATACTACTCTATAATATTCCCTAATGTTCCCATGTCTCCAATTTTTCTTTTTTTCTTTCATTTGAGTGCCTTGACCATTTTACTATAATTTTGCACGTTCACACTTCCTTCTCTTCAGTAATTCTTGAATCTTTTGGTAATAGTGTGCCTCAGACCTGCCCTCCAGCTGCAAATAATGGCCTTAGGAAGCAGGAGGTTGGCATATGACACTCAACATCTTTCTCCATGGTTTATCTGGGCTATTCTGGCAGTAGCTTCATTTCAATAGCGTGATTGCTGAATCTCCTGGAGAAGGCAGCTAAATGAACAGTGAAAGCTGATAGTCATGAGTAACCTGGACACTGAAGTGTTTCTGTAACTTTTACTTTGGATAGTTTTAGAGAATGAATACATCACTTTCCCACTGCACTGTTCCCAAGAATGGGGGAAATAAGATCTGCAGATCAAATTGTTTACTGTTAGCAGTTTACTCAACCAGGCCCAATTATGTTTGGCAACATTTTGGAGAAACTGATTCTCTGTTTTTACTTTAACTGTACTTAAATCTTCATTTTCCAGTCTATCCTATACTAAAAGGAGAAAGAAATGAGACTGGGATAAGATGCTTCTCAAAAATGTTTTTGAAATCAGCATATGGAACAGAAATCTTGAAAATATTTTTTTTCACCACAAAGCATTGCAGTTCCTCATCTTGAAGTAAAGAAAAAATCCCAAACCAAGTAGAGATAGTGTACCTTTCCTCTAACACCTTACAGACCTTCAGAAAGGACTGTGTGAACACATATAGTGCCTCAGTTAATCAATTTTAAGTTTCTTTTACTGCAAATTTTGTAGTGGTGTTGGCAGGCATTCTGGTGCAGATTGGGCAGAGAACACAGGGCACTCTGGCACCCTCGTTAGTGGGCTGAGGGTAAGGTACAACTTTTGGGAGAAACAACAAATTTGTCAGCTGCTTTCTGTACTGCAACTTGTACATATTTCTGGGACCCCATCTTCTCTTCTTCAGAATGTGGAGTGCTTATTCTCTCTGCATAGTTTTCTGCACTTCTGCTTCCACAAGGAGAGTTTTCCCATCCTTTAGGCCTTCTGGAAAAAAAATGGGGACCAAGAAAAAAGATATTTATTTTCTTTGATACTTGCTACCTGCAGC
>NW_008240221.1:3207268-3210822 GCF_000691975.1 Corvus brachyrhynchos
GGAATAAAAGAGAATCTAAACCAGACACTCTTCTTCAGGTTCAGATACTCAATTGATGGATTCTGACCTAATTATACTGAAATCAACCACATGCCCAATCCATGGATTTACATCCATAGACCTAGTAGCTGACTTCTGAAGCCTGGAAAGAGCTGATCTGCAGCTGAGCTGGAGGTTGCCAAAAATTGAAATTATTTATTCAATATTTGTTGCTTAAATAATGAATTTGCTTAAATAATAGCCTAGCATTTCCACAGCACCATACATATTCAAAGCAGTGTCCAAACAGGAACTGTTTAATTAATCCTTACAGTACCCCCTATGAAGTAGTTAAGTAAGTTAATGGGAGTTCACAGGCTCTCAGGATTGATTAGAGCAGGCAAGCAAGGAAGTGTTTTGCTCAGGCTGATGATGTGAAAGGATAGATGAATGAAGTGGGAGGGAAAGATTCAGCTCTTACAGCTCTCAAATTTACAAGACAGTCTTTAAGGAATTGAAATTACCATCATCAATAGTAAATTACAACTGTCCTTTAAGAGTCACTCACATTATATTGGGATTTTTTTCTTTATTCCTGGTGAAAGTATAATATTTATTTTTGCATCAGAGTTAGTGTTATTATATTTTAATGATTATTTAGCCTTATTCCCCAAAAAGAGTATTTTGTTTATCACATGGGCAGCAGGCTGGGAGTGGTGCTGATAACTACTATTTCTCTTTGGCTGCTTTTAATCAAAATGGTAGCAAAGACACTAACACTCAGCAGTGGTGATGGGACTTCAACATTTTAATTGGTGTTCATGACTGAAATGCAATAAAAATGAAAAATAAAAATAGCAAGATATGAAACTTGAAATGAATTAAATATAAACAACAATCCACAGTAAAAGAATAATTTCCTCTCTCACCCTAGATTTTTTTCATTTACAGCTTATCAGCTTGGCTTAAGAAGGTATATGTTCCATATGAAAAAGACAAATAATGGGGCTCCTGAAATGATCAGAATATTGGTAAAAGCAGAGTAATATAAATCAAAATTTTACCCATTCTTGGCTACAGTCACCTCCCACTCAGCAGCCAAGAATTGTTTGACACTGTGTCCTGCTCTCCAGCTGGACTGACTGCCACAGTCAGAACTGTGAGAGTTGACTACTATCCATGGATGTAGAGGAAAAAATTGTGTGGATAAGATGCTTTTAAGAAGCTACCTGCTGGGAACCATTGCATTAGACTTTCTTAGAGAGCTCTTCAGCATCTGAAAACCGTGATGGAAGAAAAGACAGAGGGGAATCTGCAAAAGCAGGTTATTTAAAGAATGATCTTTCCTGCTTTCAAACCTGACATCATAGATTAGCATCTGTTTCAGGAGCTGCAAGACACGGCTCCCACTTTCCCCCCCTAGTTTCCTTTTCAAGGAGAGATGTTTTAATGTAGAGGTTACTTAGTAACTCAAAGAACATCTACAAATAAAAATGATGGAAGGTTGTGTTTTTGTATTTGAAGAAATTGCCTGAAGCAAAGCGTTTTTTGTTGTGTTTGGAACTCATATGCACATTAAATTGCTGACACTCCATTCCATTTCTTTTATTTCAATCCCCGCTATTTTCTATTTCTGTTTCTTTTTTTTTTTACCTGAATCACACCATTTACAAAAGTCCATTAGCAGACATCTTTTGATAGTCTTTATTTTCTGCTACCTTAGCAAAAATAACTCTCAAGTTATTTTCACCTCCTGCAGCTTGAAACTGGTGATTAACATTTCTGGAGATCTATAGGAAAAAAAAGCCCCTCAAAAGAAGGATATGTTGATGCATTATGCAAATATTTAAATAGGATTTTGGTAGATGTGTACCTAAATTTTGTGGGGTCAGAGCTGAAGTATAACAGTTTGTGTTTGATTCTCTGCTGTGCTGGTTATTGCGATGTCACAAGGCAACACACCTGAAACGATATATTACAGGGTGACAAGCAAGACTTTCTTTGCACCCATGAAAACCACTACAAAAGGTGCAAGCTAACAGGTAAAATTTATTTTCCATCTTTTAGAGCTGAATTCTGGGACAATGGAAGACTGGGTGATGGTCTCGACCTTCCCACACAAAAGGACATGAGGAAATTTTTTAATCATTAGAAATGGTTTCACTTACAGGAAAGAGGGGTGAAATCACATTCTGCATCTCATTCTAATAGTGTCATTGGGCAGGAAATGGGTACACTGTGGATAAACTTAGCCCCTGTCCTGTACGTATTCTGCTCTGAGATTTGTTTCACACAATATTCTCTAATTGCACTTTTGAATTAGAAAAAATTATAGAAAAGGTATCAGTGCCTTCATCTGATCTCAGGACCTGAGGAAAACAATTATTTTCACAATATTCAGTAGAGGGGGGGTGATGGTTGGCACTTGAAGCAGGAGCCTGAGTTAGGACTATAAAGTCATTTATACATTACAGGTAACTATCATGCCAATTCCATTACTGAATAAAAACCATCACTATATTTAATACACAGGAAAGGATTCAATATCAAATGTTATTTATAATTAATTTTTAGCTACCAATTGTCTGCAGAAACAATAACAACCAAATCAAAAAGTCTCAATCAAAACCAGAAAAAAATGAGCTTGCTAAGCTCACTTCGAGTAAGATGTGGGGTTTTATTCCTTGACCAGAAATGGTGTCCATTAACCCAGTGGCATAAAAGTGTGCTTTAACTATGTACTGGTAGCCAAAACATGGCATCATTCCTGTAGCAGACTGTCCTCGTCTTAAAAAGGAGTTTTAAAATGCTATAACTTCTAAAATCATAAAAACTTAAATTAGACGAAATCTTCATTCCTCACTGTGTGACTTTTTATGATATCTTCCATAGCATTCTTGAATTCTGTCACATATAAAAGTGTTTAGCAAGAAAGACATAAGTACAAAAATGTCTGAATAATGACAGATATATCACAGGTGAAATAGGGAATCGATGTTTTGTAGTTTTGTTTATCAAATACTCGTCTGCTCTTTACTAATTGAACAGGAACTTTTATAATCTGGATTTATTTAACTAAGTTTTACCTCTAGGTGTCTTAAGATAAGAGCACACATGATTGGAACGGGTGTAGGGGGTATATCTTGGTTTGACAAGCAATGTCAAGCACCTACAAAAGCTGCTTGCTCACCCTCCCCTGCCACAGCTGGGCAGAGGAGAGAAAAAAATTAACAAAGGGTTAAGATAAGGATGAGTTGAGATAAGGACCAGGAGAAAACACTCCCAAGGGCAAAACAGGCTCAGCTTAGAGGTGCAAAGTGATTTTATTACTAACAGAGTCAGAGGAGGATAATGAGAAGTAAAATAAGCCCTTAAAAATACCTTTTTTCCCCCAGCCCCTCCCTCCTTCCCACCGACAGCGCAAGGAGACAGGGCGTGGGGGTTTGGTCAGTTCATCACCGAGATTTTCTCCTGCTGCTCTGGGAGAGGAGTCCCTCCCCTGCTGCACCGTGGGGTCTCTCCCACAGGAGACAGTTCTCCATGAACTTCTCCAATGTGGCTCCACTCTCCGGAGC
>NW_008240221.1:3211070-3256970 GCF_000691975.1 Corvus brachyrhynchos
GCCGCGCTGCGTGACCACGGTCGTCACCATGGCCCGCAAGGAATCTCGGCTCCAGTGCCTGGAGCACCTCCCCCCTCCCCTCTTTCTCCACTGACCTTGGTGTCTCCATGTTGTTTCCCTCACATGTTCTCACCTCCGCTTCTCTGACTAGAAGAAAAACTGTGCATGCCCCACTTTGTTTGGATTTTCTTCATAAATATATTATTACAGAGGTATTACTAACCTTTCTCATTGGCCAGCAGCATGTCCATCTTCAGAACCATCACAGATTGGCTGTGCCAGATGTGCTGGAAACTTCCAGCAGATTCTCACAGGAGCCACCTCTGTGGCCCCTCTGCTACCAAAAACCATGCAAAACCAACACATTGTGGGAGCAAGAGTCGGCCTGGATCTGAGTTTTGTTTGGAGGGCTGCAAAGGGGACACCTCACAGTCTGCAGGAGCAGGACAAGAAGGCTTGATTCTTCTCCCAGGTTTCTTTCAGACTCCTCGTATTTCCTGAACCAAGGAGGATTTCTATAATTCTTGTAACTTTGATGGATTTTCTTCCATTTCTTCTGCTGAGTGCTTGCTCTATTTTACCTTGATTCCAGGTAAAACTTTAGCATTCATAAGGTCTTTTGTCAGCCATTTCCCAAGGTCTGCTTTGCACTGCATGACGGAAAACCAACTTAAGGACATCCAACTGTTTAAGGTCACTCGATTCTTCTTGCAAAATAAAGATATACAAAGAAAATATTGTTTCCTGAGGTAGATTTGCCACACAAGGAAGTATGGCACTTAATGAATACTTTTGCAATTGTCATAGGTCAAATTAGTTTGTACTTCCTAGAAGTCTCATATTTGTATAGTCAGCAAATTTTCTTTTAATCCCATAAGAGGTTATGTATGTGTGTCCACATACATGTGTGTGTGAAGATGCATACCCCATATATAGAGATATATCCCCATTAAAACTAAAAGCAGTGGTCAGAGCCAGCAGTTCCAGTATACGTAGGGTGTACAAAGTGTTCTTATACTACAGCCCTCATTGCAACATCGTAATCCGCATTTTACTGTATCAGTGAAAATATGTGTATTTCAAAAGTGCTCATTATTGTCCCACATTCTTAAAAACTCTGAAATGCCATTTGAAAAGAAGGATGCATAGCAATATATACCTTTTTTTTCTTCCAGATTGCATTACTCTGTAGTGCTCCTGCTGGTTTTTTTTTACTGCTGTAAAACCATGAAATTGTGAATATGACATTTTAAAAAATTGTCTATTTCACTTTTTAAAATGGTGGCTTTTCTATCCATTTTTGCCCGTTTACCTAGTGTCATCCCAAAGGAATTCAGTGAGTTGCAGTGGATTATTACAGATTGTTGCCTGTGTAAATGGTAGCTGTATCTGTTCTGTGGCTTCTTTGACCTTAGGAACCATGGGGTCTTATCTATGTTGTTATATTACAGCTGATGTGCATCTGTGTCAATTGTTAATCAGAGATGATGAACTGTTGATCACTTTGCCAGTGGCCACATTATTTTTTCATACCTGTTAAAAACCTCGTCATTTTCCTTGCTGGGGTTATGTGAGTTTTGAGATGAGCCACTCTTCTCCTCCCTTGTGCAAACTCTTTGAAATAAGGGTAGGGTTGATAGCAGGTATTTATCATTGATGTGGGGCAGTGCAAGTGGCTCTGGCCACTCAAGATAACACCAACACTAAGCTGTGACACTTAATCACCCTAGTCTAAAGTAGATGTGGCAGTACAACTGGCTCTGACCACTCTTACCACTGAAGATGACAGCAACATTAAGCTCTGCTGGTCGAGCACCCAAGTCTAAAGCAGCTCACTCTGGTGAGGGTGAGAGCCCACAATCCCCCAGTTCCATGATTGACATGGCTCCCTACAATTGGTTCATGTTTTCCCCTCCTAGTTTTATGTATAAGTCTATTTATATTCATTTCCCTTAGTTAATATGTATCAGTTCTAGGACGTTCCTTCATACTCGACACCCCATTGGCTCCTTCCCCACGTCCCGCCTATGTGTTATTCCCATTGGTTCTCTCACTGCTAACCCCACATACTTGCCCTTATCTCATTGGCTGTAATCCTTTTCCCCGCCTTCCCTATCCTCACTCTAAAAATCCCTGGACCCTGTCAAAAATTTGACTCTTTGTCCCTGTCTCTTTCACAAAATAAATCTCCACGTGGAAACCATACAGAGAGTCCCCTCTCTTCTTCTTCTTTGCCTGCGTGCCCTCACACCTCCGACAGAGAAGATTGCTCCCTCAGGTGAGGAGCTCTTCCCCTCCTTTTTGTGTGTGCTGCCTTCCAGACGGAGTTGCAGCCTAGACCTCTGGGCTCTTTTCTGTTGGCACGCTGGGTGCAAACCCCTCACCGACATGCTATTCTTTCCTTCTCTGAGTTGTACTGGGGGTCAAGACACAAGAATTTTCATGCTTTCTCTATCCAATCTGCCCATTCACTTTTGGAGGTAATTCTGGCAAAACTTGTACCTGACTTAAGATACCAAAATGCTTTGGGTTTTTTTTTGTTTGAGGATAATCGGTGAGTACCATAAAACTAGAAGAAGCAAATTCTACATCAATATTCAAAGCTTTTAGATTATTTTCATTTGTGTCTAGAGTGCAATGTCCTGAAATTGATCTTGCAAATGCGGTTTATGCGGCAACTTCTGCAAGACTCTTTTCTGCAAGACTCTTTCACCATTTTCAGTGGTGAAATCAGTCCACGATACTGCTTGGAGATTTTCATAACTGCATTAGAGAGTGGAATAAATATCAGAAATGACAGGTGTTTATGGAGCCTATTTTGTAAACAGACAAAAAAAATTGAGAAACCATTTCTTGCAGTTCTGGATTCCTCTGAAGCCAGTGTGTTGTTCCAGTCTGGAGAAATATAGTCAATGTTTAAACTGAAAAGATACCCCAGAAGATCTCTATTACAAGTCTATTTAAAAAAACCCCTATCTGCCTTCATTTCTCAGCTTTGTTTCAAATCCAAAACTGAGGTTATTCCCATGGCTCACAGGTAAGTGTGGCTAAACATGGAATTAATTCAAAGGGTCCTAACATGATCAAAACTTGTTTGGGGTAAACTCTGCAAAACCACATTCCTTTAATTTGCTAAAAGAGCAAAAGATTTGGCATTAAACATTATTCAGCATGAATCTAACAAATATTTGATGGTAGGTTTATCCACTTGTTCTATCTGAACTTTTAGGTTCAAGGTAAATTCTTTTATATTCCATAATACAATCTAAAGTCCACTGAAGCTAATGGAATTTGCATCAGATCTTAGTTAAAAAAAAAGGAAAAATATTTTGCATTCCAAAATATCAGTCTTAACTAACAAAACATAGCATGACTTGTTCAATCTTGTATTTTTTCCTCTTCAAATTTCTCCATCCAGCTCCATAAGCAGATGTGCAATTATCACTTTGGTACCTACAATTATATGTTTCAAGGCATCTGTCATGTTCAAACGTGTGGATTTTCAGGTTGCAATTTAGACACGCAAACTTTGACTCAGCAAAGTCCTAAAGCCATTATGCCTTTGCTTATTTGCTTGACTTTAGACACTAAGCACTTTTCTAATTTGGGACCTCCTTTTGTCCTGTCTACCCTGTCATATCTGCTGATATATATTTAAATAGCTGTAGGACAAGCACAATGTGAGATAGATGTTGTGCTGATATAGGGCAGGTCAGTTTACATTCACCATCCCTTTTGCAGAGTTTAAATATTTTGTTGTGGCCCTAGCAATTTTACTGATCACTTTGGGTGAGTAAGAAGGTCTAAACACTGCCACTGGCAAGCAGAGTTTCGTTGAGAAGGATCCATTGGAAGCAGGCTTGCTAAAGTCACACACAGAGGAGTGTCCTCCTCTGCTAGAATAAGCAGTAATAATCCTCAACTAGGAAAAAAAAAGAGAAAATTTAATTGTTACAAGTCATCAAGTCATAAAAGTTCCAACAATTTTTTTGCAAAGTCCTTGATTATTAATGTAAGATAGAGCAAGACTACAGGAAGGATTAAATCATTTATATAAAGCCAGAGCACAGGGATTTAGAATCTCAAAGCTTTTAAAAATGGCAAAATCCCTGGCCAAAATGAATGGGAGGAGTTAGAATTCTCACTAATGAAAATCAGACTTTCAGATGCTTTAAGTAACACTAAGAGTGAGTAAATTCAACTACACAGGAAAATATGATTAGTGAAGGGAAAGATATTACTTGCATTTTAGGAGCCTTTCTTCAGCAGGTAGTCTGGGTTTATGTTCAGCTATGTGCAAATGTAACACAAAAATGATAAGGATGTTCAATTCCCATCAGCTGGATAAAATGCAAAGAATTTGGAATCACTAGGTGCTCATTTTGCTAACCATCTCTTTTGGTGAGAGTAGAGGTCATGATCCCAGAAGATGATAGTCTGAAGTAGCAATATACACTTGATTTTCCAAAACAAGTAGTAGCCAAGGGACACTGAATTTGCTAAAACCGCCTATTGTCCATAATATTCCTGAAATGAAAGTCTGTAAATAATTCTTTCCAAGATATAAATAAAGATACTTCAATCAACCAGGAAAGGGAGATTTAAGCAATTAAATTTTTTATACAATTAAAAAAGGCAAGCACATTGCCCCTATAACTGACTCTTTAAAAGAGATAATGAATGACTACCTAGGCAAACACCAGGATCTGAAGCAAGTGATAATTATGTCTGCATGTTTTGAAACACAGATGTCTCTGCTTAAAATTTTTTCTCAGAGTATAACACAGTAAAGCTAATTAAAAAGCTCAAAATTAAGGAGAAGAACAAAGTACAAATGTCCTTTCTCAAAATTTATGTAATACTATGATTCCACACACACTCCTTTACATTATGCGAATCTACATGTCTGTTAAGCTTCAAATACAAGTTTTTAATAATGATTTTCAAAAATAAATTTGCAAAGTACGAGGCCACAGTAAATCACTGGATCCTTTCTGCACAACACAATTCTGCACGTTCAGAATTTCACTCATACTAATTTTTTCAACAGCTGCTTAAAGATCACTTCCCATTTCAAATTATTCTTTTGTAGTCACTTAGTTGTTCTACCTTCTATTTTTTAAAAATATGATACCAAATGTAATACACATATATTTTTATCAACTGATGCATTAGTTCTTCTTAGTATTTACAGACCAATATTTTGAGCTTAAGGCAAGTAAAAGACAAGTTTAGGATTTTTTGTTTTCTTTTTAAAAGGGTAGATCAGTTACCAAGACAGGTAATCTTCTATAGAAAATACTGACATGACAGCCTATACCTAATAATCAGCCTGGTCAAAATCCTAAAGCAAACATTTTTTTCCTTCATTGCTTTGAATAGAGAAAACTCAACAAAATTACAAGCAAATTTCATTATTTAGCTTTTACATAATGAGCTATGGGTTTCCTTGTGATTTGAAAAAAGGATCTCCTGAATTTAACAATTACTGATCAGTAATGCAGACCCACTACCAACTTCTCAGATTGCAGATGAAGGGTCAAACCACGGTCCATTACATACCATCTGTTTCTTGGTAGATGTCTTCCATTGCTGTCGGAGGAGAAGTTCTGCTTAGAAATGAATGAGCCTTTAGAATCTGACCAGACATTTATAAGTCTGCACATTCTGATTATAACCGCATCTGTAGACATTGCAACACATATCTGAACACTTATTCCAGATTTATATCAACATAAATAAAAACAATTCTCAGCCTATTGACTCCTACTTTATTCCAGCCATTCAAATAATACAAACTTGTCATAATAGATCTACATTCACTCTTGGGGGGAAAAATTCTAACGTGAGCATCCTTATTTCTTTATATCATATACCAGATCTGATTTGATTGATAGAACTCAACTAAAATCACAGGGGCTTGGGCACTTAACATAAATAAGCATCTGGTTCCTGGTCTCCAGCTTGTGAAAATTTTTTGATTTTTTTTTTCTGATAATGAGCTGACATTAATTTTCTGTGTCTTGACAGGTCACTAGCACTCATGCAAATGACTTGTGTGTAAACACACCTGACTGTGTATCTGTGCAGAACACTCAGGGCCATTTGCAAAAGAGAGTGAGAAAGGGGAGGGAAATGCTAAAATGCTGGCTGATCTTATTTAGTGATTGATAGCTCTGCTTTTATCGGTACAGTGGGAACTGTCAGAGTGTCCTGAGCACAACACAGCTGCTGGCTCTGCACTCCTTGAGCAGCCTCGCCTGCTGCCCTTCAGGCGAGCCAGGTGGCTGTGGATCTTTGCTGGGATCTTTGCTGGAATTCACTGACTCCGGCTTCAGGTGTGGGCCACTCTTGCAAACCTTCTCAAGGGGCATATATGATTAGCTCCAAGAAACTCTCCAAAACAACATCTGAAAAATTATGCCTGCCATAAGTGTTTGGTGATTAAAAAGAGAAAGGTGGGGAAAAACGGTGCAAAACAACAGCAAACCCAAACCAAAACAAGCTGTTAGGGAAAAAGTGTTTAGGAAAGCTTGGCTGTAATTGTGCAGGTGCAGAGGTTGGGAAGCTGCCAGGTCATGCTGATGCCATAGGGTTTGCATTAACATTTGTCAGGATTGAGAAGTTTCTGAGGTTAAAAAAAAAAAAAAAAAAAAAAAAAAAAAAAAGTGCTTGCCCTAAAATGGTTGAGCTCCAACAAAGACACCAGAAATAAACACATCAAGATTAGTCCCTCAGAAGTTGTGAGCTGCAGCTCCTCTTTCCTGCCAAAAGCTTCATCAAGGCAATTGACTTTCCAGGAGCAACATAAAATCCTTTTGCTGAAAAGGGCCACACCAAAGCATTTTTTTAAATCTCTCCCCAGGTCAGCTTTAAGATGTCAGGGGTAAAAAAAAAAAAAAAAAAAAAAAGAATTATTTTAGCATCAGTCAGCTGGCAATGACTTTCAAAGTTGAGAGTAAAATTCTTTGTGCAGAGCACTGTCACTGAAATCCCATGCCAGCCCAAAGGACACTTGCAGGAACCCTTTCTTGTTCATGAGTGTGCTGGCAGACACAGTAGCAGTGTGACTTCTGAACAGAAGAAAGCAGATATTTTATTCTGCCAGTATCAGAAGAGGATTTTCAAAACACCTTTAAGAAATAAGAGTCATAAACCAACCTCCCACGAAGACAAGAAAGAAAGCCCTTCTGACTTTGCTGGAGAAGACCTGAGGCCTTGAGGAATTAGGACTAAAAATTATGTCCCCATAAAATGAACATTTGTGTCTTCATCTCTATTCATTATCAAGCAGACATGAACAATCTTTTGTTTTGTTCGCTTGGTGCAGCCAAGGAGATATATAGTTTGGGGCCTCAGAAAAAAGTCTATCTGTAGTAAAGAAAGACAGCTGGAAAGGATTGTAGCAACATGACAGTTAAACCACATTTATCTGAAAAAGGACACAAAGAGGGACAGCCATATTATCACAAACATCGGTAATTGATTTGTAAAATTATTGTGAATCTTGAAATGGAAGAGACTTCAGAGAAGTTCACAGAAGTTTTTTAAGCCAAAGCATATGCAGAATGAGCAGTATTTTTGCAGATATTTATGCAACTTGATTTTAAGCTTGTTTTCCTCCCTAGCTGGACAGACTAAAGCTTTGAAAATGCATCAAAGCCACTTTTTTGGTTCCTTGGTGAAAAATGGGCATTTTCTCTGGTTCAGAGCAAGTAGTCTCTATTACTTACTAACAGAAAATGGATTTTATTTATTTGTGATTGTTACTAGCTATTTTCATAATTAGCTGTTTAAAATAAAACCATAGTTCAGAAAGTAGGGTATCTGCAGCATCCTAATTTAAGATATAGCATCACAAGTTAGGTGTGATGCTGAAACATGCCAGACTCCCTGCAGTTTCTGCTTTCACTTATTGCAGCTGCAAATCAAGGTGCCTATAACTGTAGAAAAGCATTCTTTGCAGGTCTTATCAACTACAGCAAGTAGCTGATTCATCAAAAATGGCTTTCAGGATGGTGAGAAAAATCTAGTTGTGAAAATGTTTGATATTTGCTGTGATATTGTGCAGTGGCTTCACTATATTTTAACATCATTATTTAGTGATGAAACCTGTCTTCTGGCCTCCTACCAGGACATAGTTTCTGTTTTCCCATCCTCATCATGAAAAGCATAGGTTTGTTTGCTGCTGTGATCTCTATTCTCCCCTGGCTCTGAGGAAAGGTAGCAGAAAAGGATTTCTCCTTCTGGCTCAACTGCTCAGTGTGGAGACTCAGAGAGAGAGAGAGATATATTAATGTGTCAGAGAGCCATTTATCCATTTTTAGCCACTGTTATCTCCACACCTCTAATGCCGGCACCAAATCCTTTACCTCACATGCTTAACAGAGCAATGGAAGTGCTGCAGAGACATGTATCCCCCAAGAAATAAAGACACAGCACACAGAAATCAGCGAAGTACCTGCAGACTAGGACGAGATTGCTTCTCTGTGGTACAAGCACGTATAGAGAACATTTAGCATTCATCCCATTTTATAAATGAGGAAGTCACAGAAGAGTCAAGAGTGTGTCCCAAACTAAAGATCTTGGTAGCACCCTCAGAGCCCTGACAACCTCCTCTGAATCTTGAATATCAAAATTACATTGAAATCATACTCCATGTTCAGTCTTGTCTGTGTTAAAATGCAGAAATGAATTCATACTCTTGTAACATGGATTTCATTCACAGGATGACTTAGACCACAGAATTGATGTTAACTGCTATTCTAAGCCTACGTAAAAAGTAGTGGTTTTAACTTTGGTTTCTTGTGGAAGGATGAGGAAAACGAGGCACAACTTTCTTCTTCAGGTAAGTATTTGTTGTCTAGCGCTATGATGGCTGTACACATCTGGGAGACAGAGGAATCAGGAAAAGGTAACTTCTACCATTAGGATGATGAATAGATTGAGTGGAGTGGCCTAGGAAAACTTTCTTTCTACTGGTTACTTCCCAAGATTTTACTTTCAGAAAATGAAGGGAGGCAAGATCAAAACCAAGGGGACGAATTTGCAGATGGCGTGTCATTAATAGACTGCAGAACTAATGGCAAGAGCATGCTGAAACAGCCAAAATGCAACATCTTTCCAAAGGAGACTGGCCCTTTTTTCTTAGGGATAATATTTAGCATATTGAATGCTGTACTTAAATGTTAGTTCCCATTAACACAAGGAGCATTGGAATCAGATGAAACAATGCACAAAAACTAAGGCTGAGATCAGAACATCACTTGGCAGGTTATCTTCAAACTACTCATAATGGAGTTTCTTCCTTCAAAACACTTGGTAATTCAAGGGAGAATAAAATGACAACTACCTTGTGGGAGATGGTTTGATCACCAGAGGTAAAAAAATTAATTTTTAGTCAGTTTTTTACTAACTACTGCAGAGATCAGTGAAGAACTCTTCCTTAACTGAAACCTATGTGTTCTTCAGCATGTATTCGATTTTTGTTATAATCATAGTTTCAAATGCATATTTAAGGTCTTCTTTTTGTTACTCTGCACTCCTGCTTACATTTTTTCCTGTTTTCTGCCTATTACAAAGATAACACAGACTGATATCATACTGCAATACACAGAATAATGTCTCACAGATGTAGCAAAGGACAGCATCTATCTTTATCTTTTTAGTTCAGTTCCTTTTTTAATAATGTTGTCCAGTTGGTGCAATTAGCATTCAGTGTGTCCAACAAGGCTCATCATCTTTCCTGGACTGTGAAAAGTGAAGTAAAACTGGGTACGTCTAACACATTACATGATTTTCTTTCTCCAAATTTACCTTTAGCTTTAAGTCATAATTAAAAGACACAAAAGCTAATTGTGGGGTGCTGATGGTTCCGACTTTTTAATGAGGTCCTGGTAAGTCTGTATCTGATATATAAATTTTTTTTTAACTTTAATCTGCAGTTATGCAGATATTTATATCATAGAGAATCTACCTTATCAATCTTTCAAAAGGTGTTGAAAAGTGTTATAAAACAAATCTGATGAGATGTTTACTGAGTGATGAATAAATCTCTTTCTAACTAAGAATTCCAGCAAAAGATAACTTTGAGAGAATAGTCTATATCTTAATTTGATTTTCTCCACGTTCAAAAGAACAATACACATGTATCTTTTCAAGGCTTCCAAGTAATCATGAAAATGCTGTCTTTGTGTACAAATAATAGTTAGTAAACCTACGCTACTTAAAGTCACTGTTTGAGTGGTGTTTGCTTCAAACAACACTAATTTACCCTGAATAATTTACCCTGAATGATTCAACAGGCTGGTCTCTATGGAGCAGCCACAGCATCAGAAGAATCTACAGAATATACTCTGGCAAGAGCTTGTGGGACCACCATCTTCTATAGAATTTCCCCTCCTCTTATCTAGTAACTAATAGTCATCTTCTGTCATGAATGATAGTCCTGGCCTTGATTAGTGAAAATTAAGGAAGGAAATTTTGAAAGGATGCTATAACAAATATTCCCTGGTTTGAATGCCCAAACCAGACCCAAAAACTCCTTTAATTTTCCATAACTTTCAATGTAACAACTTCATTGAAATTAAATTTCATATTGGAGAGGACAATTGATACATTTTAACCACTTTGAAACTATTTGAGAGATTACAATAAAGACAACAGAATTATAATGTCATTTATTAAGTCTATTCCTGGGAAAATATTTATTTCCATATCCAGCACCTCACATTCTGTGGCAGAACAGAAATCGTGGTAAACACAGGCTGCTTTTGTTACTTGGAAAATCACATACCTCTTCCTGATCTCTTACAAGCTGTTAGCTACAGCTGGCCATGATAACAAGCCCTTAAAAATCACAGTGCCCTTTAACATCTAAATTGCCATTGCAACATTCCTACTAAATGCTCAGCATGACGGGTGATGTTTCAGAAGCATGCACACAGCTGGTGCCGAATAAAAGAAAAAAAAGTAGTAATTTGTAAAGTTCACATCCTAGTCCAAACAGTTGGATAAAATGTTCTACAAGGATTTAATCCTATGAAACAAATGGTTGCAATTAGTATTTTGGGGAATTATATTAAATGTTTCCATTTTATTTAGAGCTGTTTTAAATATCTCTTTATTTTTGTATTTAGCTGGACATGTTTCAAAAGTCATTTGTTACGACCCCCTGTTCTGTGGCAATTCTTTTGTCTAATGCATTAGGTGGAATAGCACTGTCTAAAAGTGATGTAAAACAGACCAGTTCAGCCAGCAAGCAAGGCTGCTGTCACTGCAGTGATCTGAAGGATATTTGCAAAAGAGCAGTACATTCAGTATCTAAAACTAAATGCATGGGGATACCACACTATTGTGTTCACAACTTTCTGTTCCCCTTTTAGTCTGACTCCATCTGCAGACCAACTGAAATGTAGTGGTTTTGGACTAGATGTGTTAAATTGAATAACACACAAAAGATCAGAGTTTTTTTCAATTCTAACTAAAATTTCTCAGAATATCTAAATATCCTCAGAGTATTTTGATGATGGGATGGTTCACTGCCCAATGAGCCTGTATTAACTCTTGCACTACAGAAGAAGCCCAGTGACCTCAGCAGGACTTCATGTGGGTTCAGGGTACCCAGAGCATGTTCATGACCATTATACTGCTATATAAATCCCAATATTTGAGGTGAAGGATGTCTCTACTGAAGATATGGCATTTCCATACCTTTGGGTAAAGTTCAGGACCCTAAAAGAAAGTATTCCCATATTTCTCTCAAAGAAAAATCTTCCAGACTTTTCCAATGCATCATTCAGAAGTTAAAAGCAGCAAAACATCATTAAAATAATCATTATCGGGTTAC
Source organism: Corvus brachyrhynchos (assembly GCF_000691975.1). Taxonomy (NCBI): domain Eukaryota; kingdom Metazoa; phylum Chordata; class Aves; order Passeriformes; family Corvidae; genus Corvus; species Corvus brachyrhynchos. Next base: position 3,222,919 of record NW_008240221.1, read on the forward strand.
CTTCAGCAAGTGGTTAGGTAATTCATAATTGCTACAGCATGTTTCATAACAAGCATGTTTCAATAAATATTATGCAGAAACTTCAGACTTTAAGAGATTAAAAAGAAGAATGTGTTTCCTTAAACAGTGTGGCAAGCTGTGGAGGGGTCAAATTTAAACACATTCAAAATTGGATACTAGTTATACTATCTTTTAGTGATTTGAAGATATGCCCTCTAAGAAAATAACCACATTCTGCTCTGCAAGTTAAGTAGCATTAATTAGCAAGGTATCAGTATATCAGTACTTAAATAAAGAAGCAGCCAAATCTCTTGGGGTTTTCTTTGTTTGTGTTTTTTGTGTGTGCTTTTTTTTTTTTTTTAATTCAGTGCAGTTTTTTAGGATCCAAAGAAAAAGAACAAAATGCAGTCTTACCAAAAAATATTCATTTCTAATATTGAATCATTCTGATGAACCAAAAAGATAAATGAAAAATATTTGAAGAATATAGAGCTGTTTTCCATGTAGAAATGTTCTTATAAAGGTTGGCATTTAAAGCAACTTGAGTTCTAATTAGGATTATCACCTCTTTTTTATTAATAGAAATCAGATCCTGTGTTTTCAATGTGGTCCATCATCCTTGAGCTGTAAACCAGATTTATGGAACTTAAGTAAAGCCACATAAGGAGTATCGCTACTCCAAGTAATTACTCTTGCAAAAGGAAAACACATTAGTATAACCCATATTTGTGACTTCATATTCAGCATAGCTCAAGTTTAAGGCACATAAAACAGGGATAATTTGTAAGACTTCCCAGAGAGTACGTGATTATTCTCTGCATACTTGTAAACAGCCTTCTCTATGCCTTGAAACAGAATAGTACAAACCAAAAATGTCTAATTACATTTTGTAATGGTTGATAGAGATGTCTCTACATAAATATGTATGATATATGTGTTTTAATGAGTATTATTTTAAAGAGAAAGAGAACATCAGGCTGCATAAATGTCAGTCTAGAATGGAGACACATGAGGCTTAAATGAGATCCACATAATGAAATATATTTGTTTCCAGGTTTTTTTTTAATTAGTTTGGGGTATAATCACATGTCCTTGTGTTTCTTTGAACTGGAAGCGCAGCAGGTGTGACTATTCCACCGTACAGGATAAAGCAGGTAACTCTTTATCCATTAATTCGTGCTGAAAAGACAAGAATTAGAGATTCTCATCTAACTGGCAGTTTGGGATACAGTTACCTGATTTCTTTTTTGCACTTAAAGGAACAACTTATGTTTTGGGAAGAAAATTCCTTATCCAGCATGTGCAGCTCTTCAAGCTCTTTCCCCAACACAGTGAAATATCATGAAAGCCCACAATGCTCAGGAGCTGTCAGAGATGGACTGAAACTCTCTTTCAGGTACCCTGTGGTTCTGGGCAGCCAAATTGGCTCCCAATTTAAATGAGATAATCATTATAATGCTTGAGATGGATTTTCACTGATCTCTAGCAAAATTACAAAACAACCTGGATGGTATCTCAACAAAACAGGCCAGACCACCTACATGGCCAAAATTGTACCAAAATTGCTAGAATTTTTTTTCCCAATTCCTTAGTACATACACATCCATATAAGGAGATAACACTCAATATTATGTATTTAAGGCTTAAATTTTGCATCTTTACTGGTAGTTCATGGCAAGAGAAGAGTGAAACCTAGAGGAAATTCTAGTTTTAATTTCTCTGCTTCCACACACACTTTTCTCACCTGCAGTCCATCATTTGTGAAAGAGAGTAGCAGAAGTATCTTGAAAGTACTTCAGGTCTGTGAGTGAGAAGGACTGTAAGAACTAAGAGCTGCTTGATAGCTGTCCAGGCTCAACAATTGACTGTGTGTATTCTCTGACTTAGATATTGAACTCTCTGAAGTCCTTCTCCTTTAGGCTGTTAACCAATCTCATTTGTGACAACTGAGGCATCCCCAAATTAATGGAGTGGAGAACTCTCATTCCTAGCAAACTATACTGGTGGTGTTGAAGCATCCCCCTGCTCATCACCAAATCCAGGGTGCAGTGTTGGGTAAAAGTCTGCACTGCTGCCAGTCTTGTTGCAGAAGTGTCTACTGATCAGTGTTCCCCTAGGTACCACCAAGACTTTTGAAGGAGGGTGTATCTGGTAGTTATTAAGTACCTATACAGCACTGTTTCCTGTAAAGGAAAAGATGGCCTGTGCTTCCCTACTGCCATAGGTAAGTGGATCATTTCCTGAATGATTTTGTTATGTTTGGACACAAAAAAGAAGGGCTCAGAAACATATTTTCTTTTAAGATCAAAAGCTGTTGGAAAAGAAAGTGAAGAAACTGATGGTTTAAGTGAAAGTCAATTTGTTAAAATCACACTTAAAATCCAGCAGTTATGGTTGCATCTTACGTTTAGAAGAATTTTCCATTCTGAAGCCTTTAATTGTATTCCTCTCAGCCTTTTGTCTCTCCTACTGCCCTTCCCTTTATCCTTCCCCACTTAATTTGTGTAATGTTTGTTTGCAAATGCCATAGGTTTCTGGAATTATTTGGTTTTGTGGATCTGCGACCATGACTGGTAACTATACATAAGCTTGTTTCTGGCCACATACATGTGATTATTTTACTAAGCTGTAGTGAATTGCAGTTGTTGTATAGGATTCCACAGGAAATATACATGAATATTTGTTATGTGACAGCAATAATGTAGATCTTTTAGTACCTGGAAAATAGTTCATGTCCCCCTGACACCTAATACTTTGGATTCCTCTTCCAACAGCATTTTGAAGCAAGAAACTTGGGAGAAAATCTGTGCTGCCCCATCTTAAATGCCATGTAGCAAGGAAACACTGAGTTTCATCCCTTGGATGGCCAAAAGATTATTTCCCGTTATTGGTCCTGTAAGTACCACATAAAGGACCTGAAAGAAATCTGTTTTGCTTTGGGTTTTGGTCACAAGAGTTGCTTACTCCTGAGGCTTTATCACTGAAGTTTTTAGAGTAGAGTTCATTCTGTTGTACCACAGAGGCATTGCAGAGGCATTCTAAAACAGAAATCTATTTGCCATTTTCAGTTTTTCTTTGTACATTCTGATGATACTCCATAGCTCTTATAGTGCTCTAAGATATTTTCTAACCTCATTATCTTCTAGTTTAGATCAGTGTTCTGGCCAACTGTCAGATGGTGGTGAATGCTGTTGCTAATGAACTGTAAACTGTTCAGGGAATAAAATGTTGGCTTCACATTTAGTATACAGATTTTGAGATTTTATATATGGGATAAGAATGGTGTTATGTCTCTTTTTGTTTTTATCTTTACAGGTGTTAACATTTAAACACATTATCCATAACACATCTGAAACAATTGCATCCTTCCAAGAACATGTTTCAGTCAAAGGACAGAGAAAAATAATTAACATCACATGAGGAGGACTCTTTTTGAATTCAGCTCAGTGAGAGCTATGACTTTATTTATAATGTTTTATAGTGCACCCAGCTGATACAGTTCTCCTTGAAATTTTGACTTGTAACATGAAGTACAATTCCTAGGAAAAACACAACCTGGGCATAATTCTGCTTGCCTATGAAACCCCTTTAGTACTAATATTCTTACTGCGGCATAGCTAATATGACAATTAGCTCCAACTAGATTGTATTGGACTGATTTATGAAGAGTGTGGGGGTTTTGATACCTTATTGTAATATAAAACTAAAGTGATGCCAAAAAACTGAATGATGTTTTATAGCATTTGTGAAGTTTAGTTTTCTTTAACATGTTACTGAAAAAGAACATCACCAGATACAGCTCTTCAAAGCTGCACTATAAAAAATATTACTTTACTTGGACTCATGTTCATGTGCCATCAGTGTGAATCCTGATGGATTGCATGTTGAGAGACATCTTCATGGGAGTAGGATAAGGGACTAATGGTCAGATTGACAGTATGTAAATAGTCCTAGAATACCTAAATCTCAAACAGCACAGAATTTTGTTGACCTCATTGCTACATACACAGATGCACATAATATTCATGTTATTTTCCAACTACATTAGTTAGACAGATAACAGTTACAAAGAGGTTGTTTTCAGTAGGCATGAAATGTCTATTATATGTGGAATAAGCATGTAATAAAGTGCTGGCAAATGGGAAGACATATACTCCTGTCTGCTGGGGATAGAACAATAGGCAATGGGCTTCCATTTCAGCAAAAGAGGTTTAAGTTACCCATCAGGAAGAAGATTTTACTGCACCTATTACAGAATCATAGAATTGTAGAATTGTTAAGGTTGAAAAAGTTAAACATTGAAGCAGTTTATTTAGGAGTGCTGTGGAATCCCCTTTTTGAGAGGCTCTAAATGGGGCTCTAAATGGGGCTAGCCGTGCATTGAATACGGCTAATATGTGTTCATCCTGTCTGTGGCCAGGTGAGTGAATTACATGGACTCATGGGATTTAATGAGAAACAGCAATTTCTTGCTAATAAAGCAGTTTTTGCTGACAATAAACAGTATCTAATATTTTAAACCATCAGCTCATCTTGATAAAAAAGAAGACCTTGGTAGCAAGTATAGTTTACATGACACTGCCACATCTAGCCAGAAAGAAATGCCTCATTCACTTCTGCCAGATGTGATACATGCCACTGATCATAGAATGGTAGCTTGGTTTGATAGGAACCTTAAAGATCAACTCATTTCAACTTTTATGAGAAGGGGCACCTTCTACTAAACCAGGTTTTTCAAAGCCCTGTCCAACCTGGCCTTGAACTCTTCCAGGGATGGGGTATCCACAACTTCTCTGGGCAATGTATGCCAGTGCTTCATCACCCTATTGGTAAAGAACTTCTTCCTAACATCTGGTCTAAATCTTTCTTCATTTAGTTTAAAACTATTCCCCCTCGTTCCATCACTATCTGCCAATCTAAAAATGTTTTGTATTGATTTATAACTGAGGAAGGATAATGTGAAGACAAAACACGTAAGACATATTTATCCCTGGCATTCACCTTACTCTGTGTGAGGGCCTACCAATATGCTCACATGATATAAAATATACCAGGGTATTTAAATTCAAAGATGATTTCTAGGCCACATACAGATCATGGAAATGACAGATCTCGTTCAAATCCACTAACAGTCAATAAATTAGTGAATATCATACCTCTAAATCTGTTAGTCTGGTCTATTTTAGACATCTGCTTTAAAATTCCATTTTAGATATGTGAATTCTCTCTGATGACTGTAAAATGAATCTTTTAGGACTAGAACAGTGGTAGATATTTATACCATAGAATATTTAAGTTAGATCAGATAAATCTTCATCTGGGTTATTGTCTACTGTTGATAACATTATCAACCACCTAATTTTTGTTTAGTATCATGAGTCTCTAAGTTCAAAAGTAGACTGCTTGCACTTACATTGAGATAGGCAAGGTAAAAGCTCCCAGCTGACTGGAAGCAGGCTAATGTCCCAGTTCTCAAAAGGGGCAAGAAGAATGACTGTGGAAAATACAGGTCCCTTTGTCTCACTTCTCAGCCTGGCAAGGTTATGAAGATTACTCTAGGAGGTATTGAAAAACACCTAAAGGACAATGCAGTCATTATTCACAGCCAGCACAGCTTCATGCAAGGAAAGTCCTTCTTATCAAGACTGATTTCATTTTATGATAACTCACCTAGCTGATCAAGGGAAGCCAGTTGATGTAATGTTTCTGGATTTCAGTAAAGCTGTTGGTACTGGCTCTCACAGCATCCTTGCAGACAAAATGTCCAGTATTCAGTTGGATAAACACATCATGTGATGGGGTGAGCAACTGGATCATGGGTCTGTCACAAAAGGTTATAGTGAATGGGGTGATATCAGACTGGTGACCTGTCACTAGTGGGGTTCCACAGGGCTCCATCCTTGGCCCTGTCCTCTTCAACATCTTCATAAATGATTTGAAGGCAGGACTGGAAGGGATAATAAGGAAGTTTGCAGATGATCGAAAACTGGAAGGAGCTGTTGGGCAGGGAGGCCTTGCAGAGAGACCTCAACAAATTAGAGAGCTGGGCAATCAAGTTCAGTAAGGGAAAATGCATTTGATTCTGCACCTGGGATAGGGCAACTGTAAATGTATGGACGAACTGGGGAATGAGAAGCTGGAAAACAGCTCCTTGGAAAGGGACCTGGAGGTCCTGGTCAGTGGCAAATTGAATCTGAGTCAGCAATGCCCTGGCAGCCAGGAGGGCCAACCCCGTCCTGGGTGCATCAGGCATAGCTTCACCAGCCAGGAAAGGGAGGGGATTGTCCTGCTCTGCTCTGCACTGGGGTGGCCTCACCTTGAGTGCTGGGGGCAGTTTTGGGTGCCACAATATAGAAAGTCATTAAATTATTAGAGAGGATCCAACGGACGGCCAGGAGGATGGTGACGGGCCTTGAGGGGAAGCTGTATGAGGAGTGACTGAGGTCAATTGGTCAGTTCAGCCTGGAGGAGACTGAGGGGAGACCTCATTGCAGCTACAACTTCCTCGTGAGGGGAAGAGGAGGGGCAGGTACTGACCTCTTCTCTGTGGTGACCAGGGACAGGACCTGAGAGAGTGGTATGAAGCTGTGTCAGGGGAGGTTTAAGCTGGATATTAGAAAAAGGTTCTTCTCTCAGAGGGTGGTTGGGGACTGGAAGAGGCTCCCCAGGGAAGTGGTTACAGCAGAATTCAAGAAGAATTTGGACAATGATCTCAGGCACATGGTGTGACTCAGGGATGATCTTGTGTATGACCAGGATTTGGACTTGATGATCCTTATAGGTCCCTTCCAACTCAACTTATTCTCTGATTTTGTAAAAGGTCTCATAAAAATTCAGTCTTTAGTTGATCTGATTCTAGATCCTGAGCTCAGCCAATATCCATCATTGTAATCTAGGTAAAAAAACTTTGTTCAGTTGTTTTTCTTAATTTCTTCAATGTAGCAAATTCCTCTGGTTAGAAGCTTTATTTCCCCCCTTTCAAACACTTCAGGGCCTGTCGCTGGCCATGCAGCTTTTGTGGTGCCGGAGCGCGATGTGCCACGACCTTCCTAAAAGCGTCTCCTTAACGAAGCTGCTCGGCAGGACCACCACACACTCACACGCGTGCACGCACAAATGCATGGATAGCTCCAGTAAATGGGCCGATGGCAAAGAGGCAGGAAGGGTCTCTGTATAGAGTTCCACGGACAGGGTTTATTGCAGCCACACTCCTGAATAGTTCCAGGGACGAAGACAAGGAACAATAGAGGGTCCAAGTACAGGAGTAGATCAAGCATCAGGGACCAATGATCTGTGGGCATGGGGGCGGTACAAAGGCGGGACTAGGGAATGGGAGCCAATGGAGAGGCTCTAGGGGAGTGGCGAGGGGCAAAGGCCAATGGAGGTAACGTGGAGTGGAGAACCTTCTAGGGCATGGGACATATAAGGCAACAAGGGGGCGGAGCGGCCAATGGCCAAACAGGGAAGCAGAACCGGGGTACATTAGCATAGCAACACAAAGCATCCTGGGGGAAGCTTCTCCTGTTCGCTCTAACCTGGGGAGGGTCTTTTGATACTAGGGTCTGTCCCACCAGAGGACTCTCTTTGTCCCTTGTACCACTGGTTCACCGGCCACCACAAGAGCCTTTTTCTTTTTTTAATCTCACCAGTTCTAAACACATGTTGTGAGAGAAATCAAGCACAAATATTGTAAAAATACATTAAAATTTTAACTGAAGTCAGAACTTAATGTGATTTACAATTAGAATCTTATACTGCACCTGAGCATGACACAATTTGAGTCAAGGCTGTTGTTCTCTCTTGGAGTTTCACTGCCTCCTTCATTTTCTCTTTTTTTCTTTCAGGCAGACAACTAGTTCTTTATGGACATGTTGGTTTTTTAAGTTTTATATATTGCGTCTGCACACTTGCCTGTTTTCTAGACGATAACAAGGAAGAGAGAAGAGGGACCAATGATGGAAAATAATGATGGGAGGGGGAGGATTATTAAATACTCTTGAACCTCCAGAGGCAACATATTTCTATCGCTACCTCTGGCACCAAAAGTAGTTGGCATGAGAACAACTGTCTCTTTTACTCTTCTTTAGTGCAAAGAGACAAAGTTTCTGGTAAAATTTGTACTACCCAAGCAAATTTTTAGAAAAAGGATTGTTTCACTAATTGTCATATCTGTACTGCACAGACTTCTTCCTTATGTGCTTTTCAAATTAGCAACACAAAGCATATTAAACTGATTAATAGCTGTGTGAATTCAGGATCAAGCTAGTTGGAAACAATGACTTGCACTTGTATGTCTAAAATTATGGGGCATTGAATAATACCGGCAAAACAAGAACATACTTGAAATCAGTTGAGAATTAGTATAAAAATTTAAATGAAATTGCTATCAAATAAAATTACATTTATTAAAGTTATTCAGTTTAATGTTACATCTTTTTGTATTCTTCGATAAGCCTCAACCTCCAAACCTCAACCTTGGAGTATCATAGGGTGCGGGGCCTACAGAGCAATATTTGTTCATAATATGGGCAGGACCAGCTAACACAATCCCAGAAGTGTGTGGTGCCAACCAAGGGAGGGAAATCTGAGAGCGTGGAAGGGAGGTCAGGAGGTTACATAGTATTTTGGTTTATCAGGAATCACTACAGCCCCCATGAATGTGAGGAATTAAGGCTCCCAGGATACAGTGGCAGTACAAATGCCATCTGTCCCATTTCTGGGTTGAATCTTTTGCATGCAATTTGTTATACATGAAACATACTTCGGATATTCAGTCTAAACTCCTTGTAGCTTTGTATGAAGATAGAAATATGAAGAAATATTATGGTTACAATACAAAAGACTTGAACACAGAAGATGTTTCCTTTTCTATAGATTCTGTTTCACTTGCATTATCTTCCTGCAAATACTTGTGCCTTGATTTGAATATCTGCATAGCAATCCTTATTTTTCCAATGGTCTACTAATGTATGAAATTAACTGTCGTTGTAAAATTGTGCATGGTTAGCACTGCAATTTCATTCTCTGCCCCACTTACTACAGAATATTAGAACTTCCAGTGTAAGGAAAGGCCTTCTTTTTTTGAGTTGGTACCTCAAGTACAGTTTGAGTTGGGTTAATCCAACAGAAGATCTTCATGGAGCTGCAAGAGGAATGCTGTGTAACAGGACTAGCAGAGATGTACGTGTGGTCTCTGACTATGGTGTAGCACAGCAACTTCACCCCTTTCGAAGGAGCTAGGAAAAAATGTGTGGAACAGGAGTTAGGAGAGTGTGAGGTGCCACAGCTGTTAGCAGGACTGTGAGGAAATGGACCAAACCCAAATTTTGCTGGCCCTCTGTGTTCCAGTGAGCTGTTAAAGATTAAACGAACAGTGCATAAACCTGTTTTTTCTCCTTGCAGGCAGCCCTACTACTCTTAGGCCTTACGGATGGTATTCATCTTGCCCAACTTTAGAGTTGACAGCACAGATGTCTACAAGTACTCAACATAGCCTCTCTTTATAATTCATAGAGGGCACCTTGGGGTACATTTATCTAAATCTAAAGTAGGTATCTAAAATAGGCCAGAGAAATCATGTCTCAGAAGTATAATATCAAGCATTTACTGGATTTGAATTTGATCTATCATATCCATGCTCAGTATGCTATACAATAATTTGTGCATTTGTAAGTATCTACATTGCCTGTGTCATCCTGAGGAAGGGTCTTAAAAAGATTTGCAGTCATAAGAAAGAAGGACAGATGGTATAACAGCTTCATCTGGCAATGACTAACATATACATATGAGGCCTGCTCAGGACTGATGCCTTTCTCCTCTAAGTAATTGAACAGCTTCTTAACAGGACAGCTGGAAGGACTGCTGAGCCCATTCCCATTCTTTTTGACATGGTGGCCTGGATCTGAAACAACAGAGGAGCTGAGTTTCCTGGCCTGATCAATTTTTTGCTCACAAAATTAAACACAAAGAAAGAAAAAAGAAGTAGGAAAGTATTTTAAAAAAAATTGTTTCTATGTTCCTTTTGCTTATTACAGAAAATTGTAAAGTTTACACACCCAGGAACCTGGAATAAATCAGAAACTGAGTTGTTAGTGATTGAGGCAGAAGATAGACAGGAATGCTCCTTTAGCAGAGAAAGAATAGATCTTGCAGTGCCTGAGGAATGTCATTCACTTGTAGGTGTCAAAGGTAAATCCAGAAAGCTATTTTGGCAGAATACACTGGCAGAATGGTTCAGAAAGGATCTTGTTAGGTAGATCGTGGTTCATAGATAGCACTGAGAATCAGTGCCAGGACTGAGGATTTTCATGTGTGCAGAATGTGGGATGTTCTGTGATTTCAATACTGAGATACAGATAGTAAGTGAGCTCTAAAAAGAGGCTCCCTATATGCCTCAAAGTCAGTTGAAGCTGAGCACTAAGTTGTCAAGAAGTGGATAAAGGGCAGAGGAGGAGTGGTTTCTTTTTGCAGATCTAGGATAGAAATCTACCTTTATGTACCTATGCTGTTACTTTTTTGGCAGAGAAGAAGCTCTGGGAGCTATGAAGTACTGAGGGTTGTTCCAGAGAAGGAGCATAAACTATAAAATCTTATGAACAGATGTAACAAGTTACATTTAGGAGACAACAGCTGGAAATTCTGATTTAAAGAAGATCTCTGTGACTTTTCTAATAGAAGAAAAGCAAAAACAACAGCAAAAATCATAAAAGATTCAAAGACCTTCCTGGGTTGGGGGAGAGCAAACTAAAAAAAATAAAACAGTCTGCAGAAAGTAACTGAGAAGGCAAGATCTTACATGAAATTTTATAATGTTAAAGACAGACCTAGCTGAGCTCAAACATCCGTTGAAAATAAGAGTTAGGGACACAAAAAGGGAAGAGTTTTCAAATCACCTAAAAAAATACTCTCTTAACTACTACTCTTAAACTGTTCAGATGGCATTTCTGTCCAAGGTTCTCCAAAGGCTAAAACAGAAAATACAAATATCCTGTTCAGTGCAAGCACCAATTACTTATATCAGATATTTCTTAAAACAGCCAATAGCAGAAACTGGAAGTGGTCAATATTTTTTAGCAGATCTTTATTGTAATTACTGCTCCAGTATTCAATTGTCCTTCTTTATACCTTATTATGTATTTACCACATGCCTTAGTAATTCATGCACACTAGGGATTTCATCAGATCTTGAAGTGCTCTTAAAGAAAAGATACCCTTTTAAAACCAAAAATTTCAGGATTTTTGTTTGTTTTTTTGTTTTCTGTTTGAATTTAGCTTGTTTATTCAAGACTTCCCAGTTAACAATTCATTTAACCTTCTTCATTGTGAAGTCTCACATAGAATTATGGTGTAGACCTGCAGGGAAAACTGGAAGAAATATGAAGTCCTGCTGCTGAACATGATTTGTCATGAAACCAAACCCCCCTTGCTGGGTCACTGGGCCCCGCCTGATGAAAAGGCCAAAGCAATTCAGACTCTACTGCAGACATTTGCTCAACCATCAGTCTTTTACTGCCACCAGCCTGACTGACGTGCCACATTCCTGCCTTTTCTCTAGCTAAGGCAGACAATATCACAGCTCTCTGGTGCTCAACAAAGCCTGGAGGAAGCTATTCTATGTCTTAATTATCCTTTATTGAGCCAACAAGTTTCCTACTCTCCACCTGCTCTGTTCACCTACCTATGCTCTGGCTTTCCCAAGGTCACAAAGCTCAACAAAGCATTTTTAAACCACTCTGCAAAGGGAAGTATTTCACCAGTGGGACTTTCTAGATGTGGGTTAATTTTCTTTTGAGACCACCACAAATACTCTTTCCAAATACTCTTTCTCATCCAGCTTCCCTGTGTGAAATATTTATAATCTTAGCACGTGTACCTTAGGGAGAAATACTGCCAAGTTTGCAGCTAAGCCATCAGGCTGTATATTTGAAGTGTATGGTACCTCACCCTGAACCAAATGTTGAGGGGTCTGAATGATCAGAAGGCTGAGAGACAGAAGGTGCAGATATATTTGAGCACCAGGGTTCAGATGCTTGACAGTGACAAGGCAAAGAATTGGAAACAAGTTGTCCTGTGGGACATGGCATTTTCCGGACATAAAGGTGACACATATTCAGTCTAGACTTGGGAGTATGGATTTATATAGTGCAGGCAAACACATCTGCTGGATGCGTAGTCCTCTAGCTTTGGATAAATCATTGTCAGAGGAGTGGGGAGAGAGGGAGAAAAAAGAGATATTTGTTGTTCCCAAGTGGTTCTTTTAATGAAAGACTGTTCTGCCTCTGGAGGCTGAGTTAGAACAGCTCCCAAACATCCTAAACCTCAGGTTCTCCCAAGTAGTCTACATGTGAGTTGGAAGAATATCCACATACAAAGAATGTCAATGTAAACAAAAAAATAAAAAAGTAAAAGACAAAACAAAACTTTCTTCTTTATCTGTTCCATGCAAGCTGAAGGAAGATTTGGCATGGATGATGAACAGTGAAAAATAATATCCTTCCAGAGCAAAGTGAAGAGCTCAGTAAATAAATGAACACTTTGGTTTTCTCTTTGTCCTATCATGAGAACAAAGAAAGTTCACCTTCTCTGTGTCCCATCTCATATGACTGAGTGCCTGTGTGTGGCTCCAAGTTACCTAGCTCTGAGATAGATCAACCTAAAATCTACTAAATTTTCATTAGAATATAAATAGACATCTTTAACTTTCAAGAAGAGGAAACTCAAAGTAACTAGACAAAAGGCAATGAAAATAAAAGACTTTTAATTCAGTCTCTCACTGCCTACTCTGTCTGCTGGGAAGGTCTGTGTTGTTAGGACTTTTGGATATTGAGTAAGAGAAAACTCGGTAATTCCCTTCTGGTCATTATGAAATTGGTTTTCTGTGCCAAGGCACAGCTCCCTGCAGCCCTCTTCTCTCAGTAGCTTCTCTGCCTGGACTGCAAGCTCCTAATTGCTTCTCTGTCTCTTCTTACTGATTGCTAATAAATGCCACAGCCTTCTGTGAAATCAGGCCCTGTAACTACCCAGAGACAGGACAGTTTCCCTCCTTTTACCAACCCATTTTTTCTCTTCTTGAACCAAAAATTATATCCCAAAAAACAAGCCTATTAAACAGAATTAGTAGGTTTGTGGAAAACTGTCAGTAGCCTTCAATCTAAAATTATTTTCTGCTGTGTCCTCATTCAGCAGTATTAATGGGCACCAATCTGAAGAAAACATCTGCACCAGAACACCCCCCTAATTTATACGAGCTAAAATACTTACACTTAGTACTAGCCCCTCTCTATTTACTGAACGCACAAAGCCAAATGTCCCCAGGCTTCAGAAAAGTTTTCATTTGTAGATGAACTTTATGGCTTGTATCCAGCTCTGATAAGCAGCCAGACTTCTTGTGTTGGCCCCTCACAGATGGGTTGCAAAAGAGTCATTGAGACACTGCTTCTTCCTCACTTTCTCCAAGTATTTTTGGTTTATATGTCATCACAGCTGGCCACTTTCCGTAGAGTTCTGGAGGCAGATACACCTTGGAGGCAGGTGTACATTCAGATTGCTTGGCAGCTGAGGGTGTATTGCTGGAGCCAGAAGAACAAGATTAGAAGGTGAGATAAACATATGTTTTTATCTCTCAAATAAAGATTGGCTTCTGTTTTACCTTAACTGAGAAACTTTGGAGCTTTCAAAGGGCCTTGAACTATGATTTTGTAGAAAAGGGATCCTTTTTTCCTCAAGATAAAACAATAGGCCTTTTCTACCATTTTTGGTACTTATTATAAATCAGGTATAAATGTGAAACTTATTTTTATCACTCAACACTTGGACAACTTAGAACATTTTGTAGATATGCATTTTGATCAATGGTTATTTATCAATGTTAGAGAAAGTGGTTAGTAGCCCTGAGTATCTGTACCAAGAGTGTAGGAAGGTCCTACAGAGTATGTAGGAATAGCACAGACTTTATTTCACAAACCTCTAGAATGACTTTGGAAAAGTCACAGACTGATATTAGTGCTCTGCAAAGGTCAATATGTGTTTTTTCCATTAATTACAATAAAACAAAGAATGAAGCTTTAATCTTGCAACCTTTGTGGTTTTTTATATAAACCAGAAGTCAAATAATTTACCTTTATGGACAGTGTTCCTTAGCATGTATTTTGAGATGCTTGGCATGGGAGAAACTGTATTTACATATTATAAATGCAACTCATATACTATACATAAGGTCCTTTGCATCTATTTTGTAACATAAACATACATACACATTTGTCTTTGCAGTCAAGGTGATGTAAGAGCTTTAACTTTAAATGTCATCCTTCTACAGTACTAAAAATGCTATATCTAAAAGGCTGTATCAGTTGCTCAGTTTGTGTAGGCAATATGTTATTTTGACCCACCTCTAAATCTAAATCTAAATCTAAATCTAAATCTAAATCTAAGTAAAGAGCTGCATTCTTTCTCTTCTTGATATATTTCTTCTGTAAAAAGTGTTGCTTTTGCTCCTGTTTGTGATCATCTGAGCTTTTTAAGACCAAAGGAATCTTTAAAAAGAAATTTGAAAGGTTTTTATACTTTGGAATACTCCAGTACTTTTAAATGGCTATGGTTGTACTGCTAACACTGAAATAAGACATAATGGTATGAAAATCAAAACAGGATAAGTCAGTTCAACACAAATACAAAATATTCAATCTGGTGGTAGATAAAGCTTATTGCATTTAGGTCCCAATCAATGTACTTAACCACTTTTACCATTAATCATATAAATACTTTGATTTCCACTGAACTATTCTAAATCTGAAGCTATTTGTTAATGACTGAATTTACTGCTTTGTGGGAATATATAGAACTATAAGGATTTGTAAATATCCTCTTCTTCCTTGCACAGGGAAAAAAAAAAGGAGAGTCAGACAAAAGGACAATGGACAGAGTAGAAAAGCAAAGCCATTTCAGAAAGCTCTAATTATTGTAAATAACACTATACACTTTGTTAAAAGTTTACAAAGCTGCTATTGATCTGGTGCAACAAATACAATACAGAAACAAAGATAGATTCTGACTCTCTTGATGTTGGTTTTACATGACACACATTACTTGGATAGCTGAGTGGCTATCATTCCACATGTAAAATGGTAAAGTAGAGCACAGTCCTCTGACAATTAATTATTTAGTTACAAGTTGGTGAGTGCATGTTTTAAAATCTCTCCTGAGAAAACTTACTTACAAAGTCAAAAAATTGTGAATGGTGTATCACCTACTATAAATTTTCTCCCTGCACTTTCCCTGAAAGGAACTATGCATAGTGTTTTTATGTTACAATATTAGCTAACTTGTCTTTGCAAAAAGAAATTCTGTAAGAGAACCAGTGCATATGAAAGGTGAAATTAGAAATTCTTGTGTTAAAAAACAAATTTACTTTCATCTGTGCTGTACAGTCTTTAAAGCAACTCTGCTCAGTGTTTGCCACAAATACGTTCATGTCCCAGGAATAAAAAATAATACAAACCTACAAAAACATCACTCCATGATTTGGTTCTTGAAGCAGTAAAATGTGCCTTAAGGCTTTGCAGAATAAAGGGTTTAGAAATTTAAGGTTCAGCCTCAGGCATTATTGTCCTTGATAGAACAGCAGGAGGTAAAGACTGCAGGCAAAATTATCATAGCCTGAAGCCAACCCAGCTGCAACAGGAGAGGGAAGCAGGAGCCAGACAACCCAACAGAACGATAAGCCAGCAGTAGGACAGCAGTATGAAAAGCTGAACCCAGCCAAAACTAGAACCACTATATTATCAGCAATAGGAATTTGGGGTTATGGAAAGGCATTGTTTGATTTCTGAAGAAGAGATGACATGATTTGTGATTCTTGCATTAGTCTCACTAGGAGCTGAACACTGCAATGATGTACAAGACAAATTATTTCCCAGTAACTTTCAGTGAGGAGATAAGGCTTGCAAACAGCAACAACAACAAGCTGTGTTGTAAGAGCATGATTAAGTTACAAGTTCAAGTAACCCAAAGTTTGAACCAAAAGCACTCAGAAGTTTGGCCAGCCTTTTTATAATCACTTGTGTGCATATGTTATGAGATGACCATTAATTACACACTCATTATGTTCTGGACAGGAACCCTTCTTCATTGGAGTGCACAAAATGGGTGATGTTCACTGGGCAAATGTTCAGAATTGTCTAATTTTGCCAAGAAATGTTTTCCCTGACCTCATTCCTCTGTTCTTCAAGATAACCTAATTGGTTTGGCAAAGATTAAAAAAAAACATGCACAAATGAAAACAAACAGAACAGTCAGAGGCACGTGTTCAGGCTGTAAAAACATAGTTCAACTGGTGGAAGTTTTTAAAACTTACTAGTAATTTTTAAAAGTTTTTTATAATGAGCAATAAGAATGAGTCCAAATAATAGGTAATGTTAGCAGCCACAAATATTCTTGTTTTCATGGACAATCTACTCTAAGTTCAAAGACTGTATATAACTCCTAATTTGGTTTAATTGTTTTCTAAAGATAATATTTATATCAGAACTGTATGCAACACCATTTCTACTTGTGTTAATGTAGGATCTCAGAGAATGGGGAAATACTGTGAGAACTTCTAACTCTTCCTTTTCTTGGGAATCCAATAGCGTGAAAAAATATATTTAATCATTGACTGGATTAAGACTGTTCATAATTGCTACAAATATTGGGGATTTTGCTCATATATATTGGCATGCATTAATTTCCCCATACAAGACAGTAGGAATAATTGTGAATTCTCTATATTATCACAAAATGGCAGCATAAAAAGTTAAATGTCAAGTGATTAGTTACCAATGGCAGGTAAAATACTGTTTTAGTAAATTTTCTGAGAATGCATCTCCTGCATATTATAACTCGTGATATAATTTATTGTTGCTGTGTTATTCTTAGTTCTCTTTCACATTTTCTGTCTGCCTGTCATTCTTTCCACCTGTCTGTCTGCCTCTTTGTTTATAGCCACCAGCCTTGTTGCCATCCAGTTCATAGCAGTTTGCTGGTTCATTGTGTCCAAAGCACAGAATTCATAAACGTGATTTTGCATTGCAGTCAAAATGACTAATTTAATTCTTCCAGCCACATATATCTCACCCAAATGGACATATCTGATTTTGACCTGAACAATATTTTTGTTTCAGATTTCAGTTCCTTACCTGGCTTCTGGCATGAGTAGAAATAGACACTCCATGTCTCATTTTATCTACAGTGAGCTTCCAGTTGTTTTTACGTGCATTAGTGTTGACTTGAGAATGCAAGTTCTGGATGTTCAAATACCAGATAAGATGCACACACAACATAAAAATTCGAAATTTCTATGAATATTTACTGGAGTTATAAGGAAAGAAAGGTGTGAAGTTAATAAAATCAGCTGAAAACTTGTTCTACACAAATTGGTTTTCCAACACATACACATCTGAGAAATACTTTATTTTACTACTTGTCTTGAATTGTTATTTAGGCGGTTTGTTTATAATTTAGAGCCTATAAGCAGTGTTCTTACATAACTTTTTTTTTCTTCAGTTATGCTACCAGTAAAAAAAAGCATTAAGCTAATTATAAGAAACTTTTATAACACAAAATTCAACTTCTTAAAATTTATCTCTTTCTGTACAAAGAAAACTTCTGTGGAAATCACATCTGAAAATCCTGGGTGTGCGTTCCAATTTAAAACAATGTGATGAATTCAGGTGGCAGATATCTGGGATGAATAAATCTTTTTCTTTTACAGTTTTAAAAATCATGCTTTTGGCAAAAGTGCTAGGATTTATTTGAATTTCTCTGAAATGGGGTATCATGTCAAACCAAAGCCATGGTAAATAGTAGTCACAATAAATACTGGTTCTTGATGCTGTAGATTTTTATTGTTAGTGGCATTTCTTTTGTATCCCTGTGTTTTGTTACAAAGGTTGGAGCAAAGCACTGTGTGGTCTGAAGCAAATGGTGCACCTGAAGATGACAAACAGCAGCAAGAACATGATGCCATAAAAGCCATCACATTTCAGAGGATCCATTCCTTTCTGGAGCTTTATAATGCGCACATAACCTTTTTTGTGTACTCAGGAGGAAGACAATAGACAGCAACAGGAGTGTCCCCTGTCATTAAGAATAGACAGGAGGCTCCCTAGGGGAAGAAACGTGACTCCAGATTTTCACCAAGGGATGCTTTTCTCAACACGGTTAGAGCACATTGTTATCAGTCTCACAGGGAGAGGATTAGCTCATCTGCCATTTGTCATCTTGTCTACACTGCTCTTTTAGACCTCTTGTCTAAGTAATGGAGAAAGACAAATGGAAGAATTCCTTTCCTGCAGTGACTGTCTCCCCAGTGATGGCAGAGGAGTGACCTAGCCAAGTGGCTTGGTCTAGGCACCCAATTTTTCATAGAAAAATATAGTATGACTGCTATTCCTAGCTCTTTCAAGAAACCTATATGAAACCTTATACCTGAAATTCTTCTGTGTCCACCCTTGGAAATGTGACATTCCATGTCTTCCATACAGAGAAGCTGTTTAATTTTCTCTGAATTATGGCACATTTTACTTACAGCCCATCATTTTCCTGTAGAAATGGAGAAAAATGTAAGTGGACAAGGACTAAATTAGTTCAGGAAAACTGTGCCATTTGATGAACTTGGAACTAGAAGGCTTCCATGGTCCAAACTTAAAAGTAATTTTGCTGGAAAGTTGCTTCCTATAGCATGAAGGCCTGAGTATATACATAGTTTTAGGAAAATGGGCTGGTTTGTATCAGCAAAACTCATAAACGTTTTCTTTTCCATTGGATCCTTGCCCTGCAAACTTCTGCACCATCCGTCAGAGGAGCAGTCTCTTCCAAGACTTGCTGTGACAAACACAGGCTCCAGGAGAGCAAACACTGTATACTGAGCTACATGCATGGGCACCCATCAGCCAGTTCATGAATGCTGGTGGGCTCTTGGGCTATCTCCCACAGAGTGGGTGAAAACTGTGTTGTTCTCTATGTATTTCCTTTAGAGAGACAGGACAATCTCACCTTTTTTCTTTATTACCGATCCAGAGATTTTCACATGCTTTCTATGAGTTTAGTTACTATGAGTGTAACTAAATAAGGGCTACATAACTAATAGCTAAGTACTAAACTTCACATGAATTTCTATGAGTTTAGTAAGTCAGAAGTCTTAGATTTCTGTGTCCTTTCAAAGGATGCTTGAGTATGGCCATGACTTAGCATTGTACACTGATGATTGGCCATGTCTTCAAAATAAACTAAGTGGTGCCAATAATAGGAAATGAAAATGGCCCAGGGTGAGCATAGACAGTAAAGCTGAGAAGCACTTTATTAGGTATGAGGAAAGGATTATCTCTTTTTTATGAACTGTACAGGACAGTGAAACTGTATGTGTTCGTCAAAGCTGGATAAAGTCACTGTGTGGAGTCACTGGGTAGCAGAAATGCTGTCTTAGGCCATGAACTGGTGCAGGTCTGCTCTCTGCCTAACTGAATCTGACCCCTAATGTCATACATTAACATTATTCCTAAATCTGACAGTCATGTTTTTCCTAATAATTAATCTTCTCTGGCATACATTCAGTCAATATTGATGGAAATGAAGATATGTGGTTTTATTTTTTGTTTAAAAAAATCAAAAACTTTCCAGAAGATCAACTATTTCCCTGACAGAAAACCAAATGCAACAGCTCCCCATTGTTTTTTCCATGTTTTTTAGTGAAACAAATCCCTGGGAGATCACAGAATGCCATATCAGTTTCCAATTTTTCCAATGCACCTGAAAAAAATGACAGCTCCTTTCAGCTCCATTCCATACCTGTACACCAGAAATGACCATATAAATATCTGGAAAGGTATTTATATTTATTAAAAACTGTAATAATAATTTTAAAATATTTATTCTCACTTACTTATATCAGCCGAGATTATGTCCAGCATAATGCTGCATTTGTCTTTTTTTCTTTCCAACTTTATAACGGGAAAAACTTCTCTGCTTTTTTTTTTTTTTTAGCCACCATGCATTAAAAATTTGGAGACTGATGGCATTTTCAGAGCCACAATTAGAAACTTCATTACTCACAGCACTTACAATGCCTTTGCATGTCATAGCTTGACAACATAGAAAACCCAGGTGATGTTTTAGAGAAGAACTCTGGAACTGTTGGCAGCTCTACAACTGCACATCAGGTATCTATGGCTGGCCATCATTGGATAAGCAGTTTTCCTTATTAACTTGCCTGAGCATGAAAAAGTGTTACGAAATACCACAAAATCAGCTTTGTGAAACACAGGGCAATCTCTGCTGATGTTTTATTTAATTCAAAGTAGTTTTAAATCATAGGTTTTGACAGAATAATTTTGCTCTCCAGAAATAATTTCATAATGATAGTCTTTTTAAACTAGAAAACCCATTTTAGTATTTGAAGAGATTTCCTTTCCTCCTCACAATAAAGAGTTTATTTAAAAAGAATCACATTATTTGTTTTTCTAGCCCTTGTTCTATCTCTCATTTAGAGAAGAGTTTCTTTTATCAAATTTACTTCGAAGACTGGATAAGATATTGCCAAGATGTTACATCATATTACTGACTCTGTGCAATGACATGCCCTGAAACGTACTGAGATTGCCAAGTAATCCAACCACTTTCACCTATTTCTATTTCTTGAATTTTGTAACATGAAATAGTTGTTCTGTACACTGTTAAAGAGTGTAATGAGTTCTAAATATAAAACCAGACTTTACAGCTTACAGTGAAGCAAACTCGGGGGCAAAATAGGACTTTCCTGAAGATGTGCTTCTCTAAATTACTGATTTGGATTTGGAAACAATGAAAAGAGATTTTTTCTGGCAGACTTGGTCTTCCCAAAGACACAGATTTGGCCGATCATCCAAATGCAATGTTAATCAATTAAGATGGTCCATGTATGAACATAAAAGTCAACTTGTCAAGAGGCAACTGCCTAAAAAGGCCTTTGAAAAACAGAAGATAGGAATTATCAATGCCCCAGGTGGTTGGTACATTGTCAACTCCAGTGAGATGGCCCATCTTACTGAATACTGAACCCCTCACTTACAGACAGGGCTCCTCAGTGTCCAGTTCCTTTTGCTCCAGGACCTTTGATGAGTCAGGTGGATGAGACACTCTTCCACAAAAAGAAACAGCAGAAAGTTTTTCTAAGATTTTGCAGAAATTGTTTGCTTCTTGTCTGCATTAGAGAACATAATGCACAAAATGGGTTTTCTGCCCTCATGGGTTAAAGTTTTTGACAAAGTAAGGCACTGAGGGTAGTAGATGGCTACAAAAATAAACCCACTCTGTGACCTGTTATATGCATTTCAGAAATGGAAAGAACATAGCAGGTTCTAAAAACTGGTTATGCACTGTCTGCAGGACTGAACTGAAATGCTGCATTAAAACTTTAAGTCCTCCTTTGAACCATCAGTACTAGGTAATTTTGTTGAAAAAGCTGAATAGATCAGTGTAGCTGAGAGCAACCTGCATGATTTTATGCAAAACAGTTATGGTTAAGGTCTTTCAATTTACCCCTTTTAAACATGGGGGGGGGGGGGCGGGGTATAGGTTTGTTTTTTGTTTTTTGTTTTTTTTTAATGCTGCTGTAGTAACTTCACAGACCAGTAAATAATATTGGTCTACCAGCCTGACATAATAAATTAATTTACTAAACAATAAACCAGAACAGTTGATTATCTCTCTTCCTACCTTCAAGCACCTGGTGTTCTCATGTCTCTAAAATATTCCATCCATCTGGGAAGGAAGACAGGAAGGCAGACAGGAAGGCAGGCAGGAAGGAAGGCAGGAGGGAAGAAGGCAGGCAGGAAGGAAGGAAGCAAGGAAGCAAGGAAGGAAGGAAGGCAGGCAGGAAGACAGGAAGGGAGGAAGGCAGGAAGGGAAGGAAGATTAATTTCCTAAGATTCTTTTAACTGATTGAACAACAAAAACCTGGTCCCATAACATCTCGTAGTAAAGTAATGGACTCCACTGCTTTCAGTAGTGTTTCTTAATATATTTTGAACAAACTATTGATTCAGACCAGTTCTTACTGAAAACATCTGGGAGCCAGATCAGGCCCAATATCCTCTTCCTTTGCATTTCCCTCATTTAATATAAATATTTATTGTATAGAAAATACTTAATTTTTCCTTACTTTTTAAAATTTTATTTTATGGTTCTGAGTGAGCATATGATTAATGATTCTGAGTATGTGGTGTGGAAAATTGCCCTCATGCTTTTTCTGTCTTTTCTTTCAATAAAACTTCATTTTTATAAAAAATTACCTTTGAATTAATATTTTTCCAACATCTTAGAATATTTATTCTAGATACTTATAAAAGAAGCTTTTAATTCTAAACCATCCAAATCTATTATTCTTTGTTATAAACATTAAACAACTTTGCCTAGCTACCAGCTGCTACTCGGCACAGCTGTCAATATGGCCAACAGCCTTATTCAAGACCATTAAAATGAAAGAGCACCTATTTTCTGCTACAAGCTACCACCTTTCACCCAAGATGATGCGTAAAATGGACGTTGAGTACCATTTACAGGATTAATATTACCCAGTGTTTACAGCTAATGGATTTGTGTTACTGCTTCATTTTACAAGGCCTCTTTCCATCTTTTAATTTATCCTCAGGTCTGCTGCTTTATTTTTGTTCCATCATCTTGATAAAAGCCATTATCTTTCCATTAGCAAACCTGCTAAATAACTCTTCATATGCTCTTTGATCTGTCCAGCAGCCGTTTGCATTCTTTGCAGTGAGTTTTTCAATTACACTCAAGAATTTTAAAATACAAGTTTGCTGAGAGCTACTTCACACACTGTGGTACATTTAATTAACATAGGATGGAAGAAAGATTTGCAACCATGTTCTTGCTCTTTGCTGTCATAACAACTCCTGGTGTCCTTCTCTTTTATGCAAATCAGGTCACAGACATTTATGTCGGTGAAAATGCTGTAAATTTTTTTATGCAGTAATGGACCAAATGTATTTCTCAAAACCTGCATGAAAATAATTGTGCTTTATTTTTGCATTTGGTGCTTTATCTGAAAAAGTTCTCTTTCTGGATACTGGATATTGAAAGTACTTTCTGAGGGACTTTTTGTTTGTTTGATTTCACAAATCATATTCTATTTATTTATTCCTGTCTTTCAATATTACTCTGACTAGAAAGGGTGGACTGGGACTTCTTTCTGAAGTTATATTTACTTCATACCAATTGTGTGACCACAGTGTTGGGTAGTTTTATCCAAAACTGGTTCAGAAAAAATTCTTAAGGATCAACTTGTACATTAAGATATATCAGTATTGTTGTAGCATTGAACTGTCCCCTGGTTTATGAGACATCCCTGTGAAAATAATCTGTGTCACTCATCTCAGGTGTCAAAATTCCTTCTTCTCCATGGTAGTTTATAAAGAAGTCATGCTATGACTCTATGTCCTGTAAAGACATTTAGTGACACAGAAATGAATGCATAAGGGGATACCTTATGTTTCTCCTTCATGACAGGAGAGGAGAATGTTCAGTGTGACTGTATTGCCTTTCTCAGAAACTAAGATTCTTCTTTATAGTAAGACCAAAATGCACTTCTTTAGCAACAAGATTTTATGGCATCCTGATTTCAGAAAAAAGAGAGCAGAATATCATTTTGGTTTTTACCTTCCACAAAGTTTATGTGTTCTGTCACTGGTCTTGCTCCATTTCCTCTAAGGTCCATAGAAGCTGCATTAAAACCCTGCTTTGAAGGGTGTGAATGAACTGAAAAGCTAGTGGTCAGATTTTCTATTTCTTCTGTTTTTCCAAAGAAGTTCTCTCCTTGGTATCTGTGGGGATTTTAGTATCTCCCTGTGGTGTTGTAGTTTTCATTTGTTGTGGAATGGATGAAGTAGAGTACAGGGTATTGTTTCTAATACTGAATCTTTGAGAGATAAGGTATTAACAATCAATAGGCAAGACTAGAATGAAAACCTGCTGTGATAATTTAAAGATCCTCCCATGGTACATGCTAGGTTAATTCTGATCGACAGTAAAAGATTTGCTACACTGTCCTTTTGGCACCAGGTAGAGACAGGTTTTAATTGCTTACAAAATAACAAACATCTCTCTTTCACCCCCACTCTTCTTTCAAATACTTTTGGATTTGCTTCAAGAATGAGATTGCTGTTCCAATCCTGCAAGCTGTATGCTTTCTGTTTGACCTGTCAGTTCTGTACGGAATGCTGGATTAAGCAGTAGATTAAAATGTTTAGTGATGTCTGTTCTAGGAAGATTTCTAAGATTGACTGATGATTCAGGTAAAATATTTCCTGATAGTTATTGAAGGTACCTCTCTCTGGAGTTACTATATCTTTTTATGATTATGTTTACCATACTGGAATGTTCATGAAAATGTCCTATACGTTTCTCTATAAACCACTCCGGCTCATCAAGAAGGAATAAAAGGAAGCATTCATATTCATACCCATGCAAGACTCACACTTGTCAGTTTACTACAACTCTCAGAATGTTCACTAGAAACGTTTGCTTATATTTACAGTGATGTCATGAGCTCAGTATGATGCTCTCAGTTTTGTACACAAATAATTCAAATGTTAAATGAAAAGACAAATGATGGGCATGGAATGCGTTTTTTTGCCTTGTTCAGAAGTGGAAATACAACGAATTTCCAAGTTTCTGTTATACATGAAATAATTGAAAGAGACATTTACATTTCTATGCATGTTAGAAAAAACCCAAACAGTTATATATTTGAATGAAAGCAAAGAATTGTACAAGGCAGAGAACATGAGCATTTACTTGTTGTCTCAGACACACTGTGCAACTGAAAGCCTATTCATGATTGCTTTCTAAAGAAGGCAAGCTCAGGACTGAGAGTCTGTATAATCAGGAGGTGGGAAGAAAGGAGCTGAATTCTTGTTGTTCTGTGTGAGAAATGGAGTGTCAGTGCTGCCCATGGCAGAGGAGGTGAAGTCCCCCACTTTTACATAGCTGTACTACTCTTTCTTCTAAGTACTTTGCTGCTTGTGTTTTGATGCTCCACTGTAATTTTTCAGAAAGCTGTTGAACGACAGCCATTTGATATGTTTAGCTAAGAAAGGAGATTTCATTTTGTGCATGGTTTTAAATATATGATAGACTTAGAAATCAAGTGACAAGGTAGCTGTAGATAAGTCAGGTAAAGATACTGCAACTGGGTGGTGCTGAGGGAGGAGCTCAGGTATGGATTCAGAACAGGGTGAACTTCAGAGACACCTGGGGGCTTCCAATCAATAGTTGGAAATAAATAATCATGTAAAAGTGGTTGCACAATAGTGCTAATTCAGTAAAACCAAAGAGGAAATATCCAGACAGACACTGTGACATACTGATTTATAAATCACTTTGGTGGACTGAAGGTCCAATTTCACCATATAGTTCATTATACATCAAGCAGCATCCAGAACAGGCAACTTCATCTGTGTACTCCATTGACTTCTCTTGTATTTACTCATGTTCAGTTCTCCCCATAGAAAAGTGGCTCACAGGTCTTAACCAATAGAAAAGTAACCTGAGAGGTGTCTTTTCTGTTGGCTTACTTTCTTGAAAAAGTTCATCTTGGGATCAGAAAAGTGCTTGTGTTGAGTCACACCACTTCTCTAAGCAGCAGTGAGATACTATTTCTGCTCAACCATATAGCCAAAACTACATTCTAATTTTCTGCATTTTTGTGTAATCCCCAGTATACATTATCATTCTTTGAATCAAGATTTATTAATAAATTTAGAACAGGTAATACTTATTTTTATAGTTCCTGATTCCTGGTGTCATAAAGGATATTATAACTATATGGTTATTATTTTAGGTGGTGCCTAGAAGTATTTAACATTGACAGATTCCTCTGAAATCCAGGTTACTTAGCTACTGCTATTCAGCTCACTGCAGGACACTGCAGGAAAAAGTAAAGGGAAGATGATAACATTCAAAAAGAGAAATGGTTTCTATGAGCTCAAGAAAGTCTATATACATTTTATTCTTTCCTCCTCTAGCACTTTTATAGAGCTTTTTTGCTCTCCACATTTGAAGGAACTGTTACTCTAATCTTGTTCCTGTTTTTCACAGCAGGCCTACACAATCCCTCCTGCTGTCTGCAATGAGTTACCAAATTGGGCCTATTACATTGTTCCCTTATGCAGAATGACACGCAATCAGTAAAAACTCCTTTTGTTTATACCGTTAATAACAGATGTTGCTCTGCTACATCACACATGCTGTTTAATATTATCAAAACAATTATTCATTTATTCATATTTGTGCAGTGTGTGCAAGCTGGCATTACAGATCTTGCAGACACGGCCTTCATGAATGCATAAACATGAATGCACATCACATAAAATAAATCACCCCCATTCCCATCACCATTTTTAATCTTATATCTAAAAATTTGATGATATCTTTACTGCTTGCACATGGACAAGGGGGTGACAGACGAAACTCTAAGCATGTGGAAAAGCTACTGAAATGGTGAAGGGCCCCTTCCTACAGGGAGCTGCTGTATATGCATGAAAGGATGTGAGGTTTGTTTTGTCAGGGCCCAGGAACAAGCACTCTGGTGTTAGTTCATGCTTCATCCCTTTATCCCCTCAGACCTCCTGCAAAAGAAAAACACAAGAAAGAAAAACAGTTCAAGAGTTGGTTTGATTCCTTTTGATTGAATTAACAAGGGTTCATTTTAATTGAATTAACTAGTGGGATAACAGCATGACTGAATTTTAAAGTATAATTAAAGGATTCATCTTCTACTTAATGACAATGGGATAGAAAATTACCTCAGAACAGACGCTACACAAGTTGTCTGTTTCCCCGTTATAGATGTGCATTTTCAGGTAACATGGCCATTAAACCTTCTTCTATACATGACAGAAGGTTTGGAAAAAAACTTACCAATTTAAAGTAAATCTGTTTATGCTCTTGCAAACTTCAAATATTTCCATTGTTTATGATGAGTGCCACTATTTGCTCTTGTTATGATGTAGGATCTCTTGGGTTTTTAATTAAAATAAGTAAGTGAATAAGGTATTTCCTTCAAATAAAAACAGTCTTTTTTTACACATATAAATGTAACATTCCTGAAGCAGTGAGTTTATGTTCCTGATAGTATGTTTATGTTCTAAGCAAGTATAATATTTTCTTCATTTGTTTGGCAGAAATCAGACTTCCATACTGAGGTAAACCAGTATTTTCCATTCCCTCCTTTTTCAGCATCACCTTCATTGGAAAATGAGACAAACTGGTCCTTACAGGCTTATAGTAGTTAAACAGAACTTAAGGAAGAAATTTATCTGTAAAGAAAATGGTTGGAAGTGAGCAGAATGTACCCCCTCAGGCCTGAACATAATAGCTTTTCCTAGAAGTATATTCAGAAAAATAATTATCAGGTACTTGATGCGATCTTACAGACCTGCAAGGCAGCAGGCAGCAGGTTTATCATTAACTTTCATAGCTGCATGGCCTCGTGTGAGGTGGATAGAGGTGACCAAGGGGAGGACTGAACAATTTCTATCTTCCTGTTCCTTTTGAGTTTGTCTTGCAGAATCTGGGTTCTCTGTTGAGTATATTGTTGAAAATAGTGGTTTGACTACAGGCTGGTTTTCAGTTACTTTCTTTTTGATGTTCACTATGAATGTTTTTTCTTCACCAAGTTGTTGTTCATTCTTGTGGAAATACTCAGTAGAAACTTGTGATCTTTCACATTACAGTAGACCTGTGGCTGCTGTAGATCAGACATTCCTCTGACAGTGACAATTTTAAGGTCTGTAGATATCTAGAGTCATCTGAGACTCCACAACTTAACCAAGACATCATCCTGTGGCCAGTATGACATGGCATATCCCAAATTGCACTAGGGTTATATGCATGCTTAGACCTGGGTGACTGACTCAAACCCCAAATACCACAGAAAAAAAGGAAACCTGAAGTGTGAGAGTGAATAGGTCCAAGTGTTATTATTCTACCATTCATCACCTGTTCATCCAAATGCTTTCAAGCTTTCTCAGTTGCGGTAGTCAAAACCACACTCTGGAAATAACTTCTCTTATATAATCACAAGTTGGGTAGAAATTGTGTTTATTGCTTTAGAAACATTTACTTTCAGTGTGTTGAAGGGTGATTTCCTGTAAAGTCTACTTTCTCAGTTCAATCTTATTTCACGCCCTTTTATCATGCTCCCCTTTAATCATTTAACATAATAATCTTTTAGTCTTTGAAGGAGAGATTTTTTCCCATACCAATAACTTGTTCTTATCTATCTTCACTCAACCTGTCTATTTTTGCAGTATGCTTTCTCTGATAAGATACCAGTCTAAGGCAAGAAGACATTTTCTGTGTTACTTACCATCCCATTTTTTATGTACTTCAGGAACTTATTTTCTTCCTTTCAGAACAACTGCACATGGAGCAAAAGTTCATGGTGAGCAGTCCATAACATTTCCTTTCTCCCTTTGCCATGAGACATTTGAGCAGTCTGTATTTTTGCATTTTGGATAACTAACACAGAATACTGCTTAACCTATTGTTAAAGACAAGACTATACACATAACATTATTCACAACAATATATTTTCTTCAAGTCGCTTTCCAGTTATCAACTGTTTTCTTACATTGTGTTGACAATTTTTGTAACTTGATTCAGTCCTTTTTATGTTCTATTCTGGCCTCTCCATATTTAACCAAAGGTGACTATGATTTGGGTTATTCACACATTTTTTTAACTTGTTACTCACTTTGCAATTCGTAGATCATTGTAAACATATTAAATGGTGATCCTTATATAGAACCTTTAGAAACCCATCTGCTGACCTTCTACCATGATGAAAAGTGACCATGGATTCACTATCACTGTCTTCTGGTTATTTTTTGGGGCATGAATGAAGCACAGAGTTCACAAAAGTTGAGATTATTTCATATAGGCATACATAAAGCTTTAGTTATGTACCAAGAGATAACAAACAGTTCAGGTATGAAGTACTGGGCCACTTTTACAAAACACTGTTGCAAAATTATTTACACCAAATGAAGAACCTAAACTACCCCTAATCAAAGCACTCATGAAACAGTCTGTGATTATACAGATGGTGTTTTGGGGAGAAAACCATGTAAATATCTACTGAAGTATATGTTTACATTTTATTGTATGTCATTACTATATTGAATGAGTTGGGTGCAGCTTAATTCATCACAACTGAGAAAAAATACCTACTTGATTAAGAGTTAAGGGACTGGATTCTTCCAAAGAGTATGAAAGACTTAGTACTGACACTGCTGTATGTAAATTTGGTGACAGATGTGTGAAAGAAAACGTATCTGCATCTTAGCTTTGCCATCTTCAAGATATTTGCAATGATTTTAATAATTATCTATTTTCAATGAATGCCATGTGGGAAATTTGTAATACTGTTGCAAAACTCAGCATGCAATCTTCTTCTGATCTAAGACCAATTCCTATTTAAGGACTCAGATTTTGAGTGCTAAACATCTTCATATTGATACAGAGCATCCTCATTACTCTTTTTGTTCCATAGAATGGAAAGAACTTGAACTCCCTAAAGTTAGTTAATGTGTGTTTCCCCTTTGTCTAATGTAGGTCTTTGACTACATTTCTGTGTAATATCTTTTTAAAATACACCAGGGTAGCATATGTCAAATACATTTATTGACAATGATGTATGAATGAGCAAAAAAATTATTGTGATGTATGAGATGAGAACAGAAATCAAGCTAGTATTTCAAGCATCAATAAACTATAGGAGTTTACGACATATAAATTTAAAATAAAGAAATGCTTGGTTAAGCAAACATTGTCAAATGATAGGGCTGCTTCAAGACACAGGTTAAATAGA
The DNA here is from genome assembly GCF_000691975.1 of Corvus brachyrhynchos. Lineage (NCBI taxonomy): Eukaryota > Metazoa > Chordata > Aves > Passeriformes > Corvidae > Corvus > Corvus brachyrhynchos. The sequence goes on from NW_008240221.1 coordinate 3,252,818, forward strand.
ACACATATGTCCACAAAAGATAACACAGATGAGGGGGTTATCAGATTTCCAAATCTGAAAAATGGCTATAATAATAATAAATGATACTGTTCCACATGCTCCAGAGATTTGTATGCACCATAGTCTTTAAAGTTGGGGAAGTATTATTGTATAGTCACACTACAGTCAGGGAAATTGAGTCTTATACAGGTTAAATAAATGTTGCTCAGGGTTAAGCATGAAGTCAGTACAGAGCTTCAAGTGAAGAAGGAATTCCCGGATCACTCACCGAGGTGTGCACCAAGTTTAGGCACAGCAGCTGCTGTACCCGTGCCATGTCTGTGCACCCCACTGGCTGCTTGCTGCCCCCACACCTCAGGAGCTCACCCAGAAGCTGGGGAGAGTGAGATTTAGGTGTCTCCAGGGAAGCAGCCAGCAATATCCCAGAGTTTGTAAACATGCTCAGGCCCTTCCAAGCACTGGAACCTTTGGTCCTCATAAGTCCAGGCCCTGCATTTCCAGCGTGCTGCTTGCACTGAAACCATCGGGTTCATAAGAACCAGAGTGGTAAAACAGCTCCCAGGAAGGCATTTGCTGGCAATTGTCCTGTCTTAGGACAGACTGGAACCAGGAGCTCTTGTTCTTCTGAGGAAGTAACCTTTTTGCATTCAGATCTATGTCAAATAATGATAGGTTACAAACTCCTGACCTTCTGAAGGATTGTCCCACTTTACCCAGACTTCAGCCAGATTTACCCCAAGCTAAAAATACTTGACTTTTCTCCATTAAGTTTGTGTTGCTGCATTTCCATCTCTTCCAGAAGGTTTAGTTCTGTTAGTCCCTCACTGACAGCAAACTATAAAGCTTCTCCATCCAATAAAATGCACACTTCAAAATAAACAATCTTTTAATGCCCACCTCTATCATGGCACCTTCTGTCAAGCTCTGCTTGATACATGCTAAAAATACACCCAATCTAAACATCACTTTAGAAAAGATTATGAGATGTAAATTTTGATCATGGCATGTATATGAGCTTAAAATTCACCTCATTATCAAGTTTTAGTTTGAATTTGCTTCCAATTAAAATGTTATTGAAACCTTATTAAATGACACATTTTATTCCTGTTTGCATAAAGGACTATCCTGCTTAGAGGGAAGCAGTTGATCATTTAATGTTGGTATTACCAATTTTATTTTTATCCTGGGACCATGCAGATAGGAGTACAAGGTCAGACCAACTCTAAAACTAGCTGCTGTATTTAATTGTGCCTTGACTTGTTGACAGCAGCTGCTGATAGGGATCTTTCACAAAGCTGACCCTTGTATTCTGCTGCTGCTGGGACATTTCTATTGTAACGAGACTCTCAGAGCCTAAACCTAAAGGTCACAGTTGTTGAGTGCTCTGCATCCAGTTCCCATAATTAAAAGCATTTGTTAAACTCTTTGGTTAATGCACCTGTGTTTTTATTTGAGAACTCATTAACTATTATACACATCAAAAGGCAATTTTAGAGGAACTGCATCGCTATGTAGATGTATGGGAATCAGCTGTAAAATGAAAGAAAATAATGAACAATTGTTGTCCAGGAATGACATTCATACAGTCAAGGCCCTGGAAATGACAGAGAAACTGGCCAAAGCCAGCAAGTTAACAATTTCCTAGTATATTTTATCTTGTGGGGATAATTTCTCAGTTGAGTTTTCCATATTGGAGAACACATAGCAAGAGTTTTTTCATCTCTGATGATTTAATTTGAAATGTTCAGACAGCATTTCTGGAGATTAGAAATAGCATAACATGAGAAGATGTGCCATTTTGCTGAGGACTATAATGTTTATCTTCTTTTCTAGCAAAATATGAGGGTTCCTGTAGTGATGGGTCGAATCATACACTTTTGGTCACTCTCCTGCCTGGGTCCTCAGAAGAGGAATGCTGGCCAAACAGTTAAACCCCTCAATGAGTGTATTTTGACAAGTTTGTAGGACCCAAAGGTTCTAATACTATGTTTTTAAAAGTGCTTTAACCTGCAACCATCGTGCTGAAATTGTGAACATCTCTACTCAGTTGCTGGGTAATCTTTACCTCCCCAAATTAACTTCCTAACCTTTAAGTGCTGGGCATTTACAAAGCTAATGGTGGTGAGCTGCTCAGGGCAGGACTGTATGTCCTGTATGTAAGGATTTGAAACATTTCACCTGCAGACTCTGTCAGTATATTTTCATTGTTCTGAAATATGTTACAGTTTTGCAGTTTCAGGGGCCAGTGGGGAACACTGTAAAGGCTAATAGCAGATGTGGGTTGCAATTCTTGTGAACAACTAAAGTGTTGAAGCATTCTCTTTAAAGAGAAACTTTGTGTGTGTGTCATCTCAAAGTAACTTAAGATTGAGTAATATGGGGAAGTGGTTGACATAACCACACATCCAAGTTAGGCAGCTGAAGAAGATGCTGAGCTGGGGATCCAGCATGTTACAGGAATGCTCAAAGAAACTATGCTACTGTTCTCTTTGGATGCCTGTTAAAACACCACAATCCAAGGATGGATTGCTATTTCTGATGGCTGAGTTAGCAGCTAGAGCACTTTTTTTGATCTGGTCCTGGTAAATAATAGGTTTTAGTTCCACCTGTGTCCTCAGCATTTTCAATTAATTACTGTAAGTAGAAGCTTCTCCATGTTGTGTCATCTGTAAATCCCATTATTGGTATTTAATTGTTTACATTATATGGAAAATTGGAGCTAGCAATTTCTGGACACTGCAGGTCTTTATAATGCTGTCCCTCTGAGGGGCCAGCCCTTAAGTATCTTTTTTTTTTTAATAATCTGAGTGTAGAGTTAAGGTGGTTTAAATTACTGAGACCTGTTGGTACATGACAGGTGGCAAATTGTTGGTTCCAAACTGGTAAGTCATCCACAAACAGCTTTTCTTCCTTTTGTTTTAAATTAAGCAGTAAACTCATGACAGATGCTGAGTAATAGATTTGCTGTGTAGTTTCCTAAGCATGAACTTGGGAATGTTTTATTCTGAATATTAACATTTCAGTGAGGTCAAATACAGAAGTCGTTGCCTGTGATTAGTGCCCCTGTGGTACATAAACCTGTTCTACATGAATATTTCTGCAAGACAGTTGACAAGTGCATCAGAAGATCTCATAACTCCAACACAGTAACAAATGCTGTAATGGTGGAGAGAAACAACAAATCTGTGCACTGCTAAATTCTACAAATACAAAATACAAAAGGTCTATGGAATTTTGCCCACCACTTTTTGTTATTAGTGGAGCAAAGAATGATACATTTCTATACAATTTTTTTCCAAATTGTTGTGAAATGTTGTATGCAAAGTTGTTAGAAGAATTTCAGGAATCCATACTCAATTACAATTTGAATTCTTATGAAGGGAGAACATTTATTAATTGCTGTGTTTGCATCAGTTGTAGAATATTCACTTGCATTTAGTTAGGCAGGAAAGGTAGAAAAAATAGCTCAAATTATTTTTCCTTCTTTAGTATTTTGACTATTGGTTGCTCCCAGTAAGTTTGAGTTTTGTCTGAGTTCTAACCTTGTTCTAGGTTCGGTTAAGACTTTAATGTTTCACTTACCCAGTCAACACAGTAACTGGTCACAGCCAGCACAGCTTCATGCAAGGAAAGTCCTGCTTATCAGTCCTGATTTTGTTTTATGGCAAGGTAACTCACCTAGCTGATCAAGGGAAGCCAGCTGATGTAATGTTTCTGGATTTGGTACTGGCTCCCACAGCATCCTTGCAGATCCTTGCTAAATGTCCAGTATTCGGCTGGATAAAGACATCATAAGATAGATGAGCAACTGGATCATGGGTCTGTCACAAAAGGTTATAGTGAATGGGGTGACATCAGACTGGTGACCTGGGGTTCCACAGGGCTCTTCTGCTCTTCCACATCCTCATAAATGACCTGGACAGAGGACTGGAAGGGATAATAAGGAAGTTTGCAGATGATCGAAAACTGGAAGGAGCTGTGTCATAGGTTAGCAAGCATAGTCCCGGAAGGGACGTCCTTGCTAAGGGGTGCTTACAGTTTCCTCTGGGACCTGATAGAACCTATCAGCTGGCCAGTTTGAATATGGACAATTCTCTAAGCCACTTAAAGTTGTGATCACCTCTGTGATCCACATTTAAGAATAGGCAAACTC
>NW_008240221.1:3258652-3264793 GCF_000691975.1 Corvus brachyrhynchos
AAGAGTGTCCTGCAAGGAACAACTCTTCCAGGAGCAGTGGCCGGCTTCCCTGGGCAGCAAGTGATTTCAGCAAGTGTAGAGATTTCTCAGCTACAAGTGATTTCAGCTCTTGTGATTCAGCCCTTTGTGAAATCACCCAAGGCGAACTCGGGGATAGAGAGACAGGAGCCTTGTATAGCAGTTCCATGGAGGTAGCCTTTATTGTCCAGCAGCCTCTGTGAAGGGAAGGCCAGGGATGAGAACTCCCTGCTGAGGGGCAGAAACAGGGGGCTTTTTGTGGGAAAGGCAGGGGGTGGAGTAGAAACCAACTAGCCAACTGGGTTCAGGCTATTACCATATAGAAACAAGGATGCTGGGGTGGTTCACTTTCTTGCCATGACCCAGAGGAAAGTTGCTTATCTCTGGGGAAGGTCATCTTGCCCTCAGGCCTCTCTCCTCCAAGGGAGCACAGAGGGCTCTTGTGCCAAGGGCTCCCACCTTCCATAGTTGGGCACTGGAACAGGCTCCCCAGGGAAGTGGTCGCAGCACCAGCCTAACAGAGCTCAAGAAGCATTTGTACAATGCTCTCAGGCACACGGTGTGACTCAGGGATCTTGTGCATGACCAGGATTTGGACTTGATGATCCTTATAGGTCCCTTCCAACTCGGCATATTTTGTGATTCTGTGAAGACAAAATTTTCTAAGTGAACTCAGGAGCTGTTTATCGAACAACTAGAGATGTATTATTTTAAGAATTCTAGGAAACCAGGAATATAAACCCTGATGCCTAGAAAATGTCTACACAAATTTTTTAAGTGTAGTTTCCACTCCCTCAAGGAGTCTGTTCCATGCAGAACTGTGCTGTTCTGCCTCAGGGGCTTTCAGTTTCTCCAACTATGAGATATTTGCTTTCAACAGGACATCATCCTCCCGTGCTAGCTATGTGGGGGGGTTTTGGGCTACAAGTTTCTCTTGTATAATGTTGGATACTTTCACTCAAACCAAAGGGTGTTATTCTGTAATCAACCAAAGAATGCATCACCAGGACTCTAATTTTTATTCACTGAGAACAACCAGGACCTTAGAAAGAATATATAGATATGAATAGTTTATTAAGGAAGCAAAACTGGGCAAAACTGGAAGTTGAGATATGAGAAAAGAAGGTCCTGGAGAGAAAGCTGAAGGAATAATTACTGGCAACAGTAGTCAATGAGGAATTAAATTTGTAGAGAATAAAAAGATTAAGAAGGTATAATTTTGATCAGTAATAAAAACAGGTAAGAAATTTTTCAAGATTGCTTTTAGCTGAATGAAGGCTAATTTATGTATGTCATGGGTTAGCAAGCATAGTCCCGGAAGTGATTTTCTTGCAAAGAAGTTCTGACAGCTTCCTCTGTGACCTAACAGAACCTATCAACTGGCTAGTTTGAATATTGGCAACTTTTTAAGCCACTTAAAATTTTGACCGCCTCTGTGATCCACATTTAAGAATAGACAAACCGCAGGAAAGCTCTCTCTTGCTTCCGGCCAGGGGACAGGTAACTGGGCTGGGCCCATACAGGGTCCAGGTCCAGGCCCAGGCCAGGACACAGCCATCCTGGAGCCTTCCACTTGTGACCCCCGCCCCGCCCCCCCCAGCTCTGCTACATCCAGACAGCACGGATTAACCCTTTTAGTGCTGTAAGTTCCCTCCAGAACAGATGGAGCCTGCAGACATTAAGTAAAAAAAGAAGAGCTGAAATCCTGAGGGAGGAGAAAGAAGAGATGCTTAAAGCTGAAAATCTGTTGTAAAGCTATGGTGGTGATGGACTGTGATATATCAGAGTACCTGTTGTAATTTCATGAAAGCATCGGGGGGTAGAGCGTTCAACTTGTACTTGTGAGCAAAAGTACCTGTGCTGGAATAAGCAAATGCTGAAGCAGCTGTAATTTGATGAGAAGTTTGAACAGGGAGAGATGGAAGCGATGAGGACTCTTGCTCCAATCGGAAGGAGAAGACCTCAGTTCCTAGAGATGCTCCCAGAGATAGTCTTAGATATGAAGATGATGAGGACCCTTTTCTCCCAGGAAAAGGGGAGGGCCTCTATTCTTAGAGATGAAATGCTCCCAGAGATGGGTGAAGAGAACTTTTGTTTCTGAACAGCTCAGCCTTAAAATGGTACCCCAGTAACTCAAAATTGGACCCTCGAAAGCAGTTGTGGGAAAAGCTGCAAGTTGTGGGAAGGGACTCTCACATGCGAGCAGAGAACCAACCCGGGCGGCTGTCTCGTGATACTGAAGCCATGAGAGAATTTCTTGTGGAGATGTCTCCACAGCATGAGCAAGAGAGAGTCCTCTCCCTAAGTGAACTGAACAAGGTTATTATGGAAGTAATAAACAGACTGAACATCTCAAGGGTTGTCTTTTTACAGTGGGAGAAGAGGGAAAGGTGGGGGGAGGAGAAGTGTTCTGAAGGTGTGGTATGATTTTTTTTTTCTTCTTTTAGGTCTGTTAATAAACTTTATATTCTTTCAAGTTTGGTGCCTGCTTTGTGTTTCTCCTAATTCTTATCTCACAGAAGGTAAATAGTAATGAGCATTTTGGACCAAACCACTACACTAAATTGGTGTTTCTGCCTGGTTTTCGAACTGAACCTGCTACAAAATACTTTTCCTTTGTGCAAGGAACAGATCTCACATTCTTTTTATACACAGTCTACCTCTCTGGGCTATGTTTAAAGAATATATCAAAAAGGATGATTATTGTGAATTAATGAAAAAGAATACTGCTCAGCTTCTCACTTATGACCTTATATAAAACAACTTTGATATTGATGGATGGCAGTGAGTATTTGCCAGTGGTAAAGAAGATATTTGGTCTCTTGTATATTATACGCGGCATTTGTAAAATAACACCACAGCAAAATGTTATCACAAAACCAACCTTCTTTGGAGAAGTCAAAAATTAATTTCTCAATAAGAATTATGAATCATGCTTGGCTAATAGGATCATCTCAATACACAACATCAATGCTTGAACAAATTCTGCAGTATGATCAGAGAAAACCTACAGCACAATGAAAATCAAAGCTAATCATTGTGTTGGGCATCAAAGCCATTTCTGTGCCCTACCACTCTTTTTCTCCTCAGCCCTCAACATTCACATTTGTGCATTCTCCTCTTTGTCCTTCATCCTACAGTTCTGCCCTCTGATATATTCTGGTGATAGGGATTTATGTAAGTTAATTTCTTAAATTACTTCTGTCAAAATTGCCATTTGTCCTCCCAGTGTTTGCTCTTCGTAGGTGGGTTTGTATACCCAGGATATCAAATAATTCTGTTTGGATTCTATTGGAGCTGAAACCTCTGCCTTTTCTAAGCTTCTGTTGAGAAATTTGGAAATGCATTTTGCCCTTACAAAAGAAACAAAGATCTCCAGAACCAGAAGAAAATTACTCTAACTTTTCTTAGTAGGAAACACATTTATGGTGATATTGTAAAAATGTGCTTGTAAAACAAGCTTTCTAAAAAATTGTGGAAGTCATTCAGGTTTATTAGTTTCTTTGAAGAAATTTTGTTACATGTAATTGACTATCATGAAGGGTTTATTAAAAGTCCAACTTCCATATGAAGTTTTAAAGCCCTTTAGATTGCCCGTAGAAGAAAACTAATTTTCAGTCACAAAACCCAGTTCGACTAAATACACTCTACAAAAATAACAACATGCAGTTGAAGTACATGTGCATTTCCAGTATAAATGGCTTTCTGTCCCATATTTAAAAAAAAAAAAAAAGAGGAAGAGATTATTTTGATTTTGTACCAAGAGGTGCTAATTAACAGCATCTTCCCCTTTCATCCTTTTGCTCTGTTTCCTTCACCAAATCACAAATAAGCTACAATAAGATAGTTCAGCAGTTGGGTATGTGTGTGCATGCCTGAACACGTACTTGTCTGGTCACACAAAAATTGCAGTTGTGATTGCTGCTGCTACAGAAATTGACACACAGCTGATTCCTAAAATTCTTCAAGTGTATTTTAGGTGCATTTAAAAATAAACCAAAGGAAGAAGAGTGCAAGGGAATAGAAAAAATAGAGGTAAAGAAAATAAACAATCCTGATGGCATTTTAAAAAAATCTTGAAAGAAGGCAGAGATGCTCTAAAGACAAGGAATGTTGATAAAGAAAATACAGGATGAAGAAGTGTCTGTGACCAATGTGCTATCTCTTCACTCTGTACTTCTAGACCATCCATTAATGGTGATGCTCAGCTCCAGGCTCATTGCCATGGCTAGGATCCAATTTCAAGATCCATTAGCACTCCTTACCTCTTGAAGCTTCTTCTGATCAGGCACTGTTCATGATAAGGAAATTACACATTAATTTGTTCAATAGAATTTAAAATTAGGCACACCAAGATTGCCTTTGGCAACAGACATGAACTGATCGATGTTAACTGTTCCCTAATTTCATTTATTGTTTGGTGTTGTTCCACTTCATCTTGCAATCCATGGTATTCATAACTAAAAAGAACAGCAAATTACAATGTCTCTGGCATTTCTAATATAAACAAAGCTCTGGGTCTAATGGATCTACAAGCTAATTTAGAGGTTGACTTGTTGCAAAAGAGCTTCTAGTAAGACATTCATGTCTTATGTTTAAGTAACTAAGGTGATGCAGGCAAATCACAGTTGCTACTTCACAGCTGTTTAGCAGATAGGACTGAGTGGTTGACCCAGGTAGTCAAAGGATTCCTGTGGGTTTATATTTATGCAGCATTGGCAGTGAATATTCTAACCTGTGGTGTGGATAGTTTGGCTTTATTTAATGAATATCACTGAGTAGCTTAGATAAAAAGAGGTCTGTAATGTTATGTCACAGGAAGACACAGAGGTACTGTGCTTATGTGTAAGAACAATGTTCCCCCTCAGACCCAGCAAACTCCTGACATCTCCTTCTGCTTAAGTTTGAGACTGATAAAGCTGCTAAAGCAAATCCCTATAGGAAAGCCAAAGCCTGTATTCCCTGCTGCCTTAAAACTCCCAAGCTATTTTTTATGGCATCTGGTGGCCATGTCTCGTAAAGAGAGCAGTCAAAGCCCTAGCTTTTGGTAGCTATTGGCTTTTGAAAAAAGTGTTTTGTGATCTACCTGCCAGCTGCAAAGCACATTTGGGGCTAAGGGGTTCAAATCTCATATCCATCTCTTCTTTCTGACAGCAGAATTGTTACCACTAATTAAAGATAATTCTAGAAATCTCCTCAGGCAGACGTGGCCAGTTGGTGAGGTTTAATAGTCTGGACCCTTAGCCTTTTTATGCCCTGCTCCATTTAAATGTCCTGTGTTCTACATCCTCTGTGCTGGTGTTGTCCAAGGTGCAATGCACAGAGGAGCAACATCTAACATGCTGCCAGCAAGGCCCAGAAGAGGAGCTGTCAAGCCTGCTTCTAAAAATAAAGGATGATGAGATGGAGGTTCATGGATGATTTTACAATTTTACGTAGAATAAGACAGCTCATTCTCTTTCTCAGTGAATCGTGGACAGTTATTAAGCTGCAGAATATTGGCCTTTAATTAGCAGGAAGAAGAACATGATTAGAGATTGTAGGAAGGAATGGAGCAGAAAAAAAGTCCAAATAAGTTTTTCCCGATAACTTTTTCCCTTTAAGAAATCCCTAAGGATTTTTAGGATCATGATGCTAATTTAAATATCTAGTACACTCTAGGTCGTGCCTCCTGTGAATGGTAGGAAGTTGCTTTTAGAAAAGCATCCAATGATGATGTTTTTATATTTTGCATTTTTCAAACTGTACTTCCATGTTAGTAATAAAAATCTTTTTTATTTTTATTTTTTTTCCAATGTCTTAGATCATTTTGGAAAGCACCCCTACTGGGTTCCTTGCAGGCTGCCTACTCCTTTCTTGTATAAAGTTTATAGCTTTTGTAAAGGCAGTTTAAATTCTGACAGACTGGCATCCAAGCTGGCACTCTGAACACTAGTGACCAACATGGGAACTAGCACTTTCCCAGCCGTCTGTGCAGAACTGGTTTGAGCAGCCCCTTCTGGGACATGCCAGCCGTGCTTCCAGACATCCTGTTGGAGTGCCACCTTTCAGGATGCCTAGGGACCATGCAGCTGCTCCACACCAGGAGGACTTCGCTCAAAATAAAATTTAAAATAATGCACT
>NW_008240221.1:3264811-3288107 GCF_000691975.1 Corvus brachyrhynchos
TGGAGCTGCACATAGCGATGATCATGCCATTTCCTGCTCAGAAAAACTCCATTAGGACTTTTTAATAAAATTAAACATTTAAAATGTTGAAACTGGATGTGATTTGTCTTTTGGCCATCTGGAATCACAACCTGTCCAGATCAGATGCACGTATCCAGAGCATTCTTAGTCCTGCTGTTGGCTCTGTACCACCTTGCTGATTCTAATGAGATTTACCATACACATGGCCTGTTGGTTTTGTCTTTTTTTTAACCCAGCCACTTCCTTCTGCACTCTTTATGCCTGAACCTTATAGACTGTGTCATTTGGTCTTACTCTTGACACACTGAATAACTGCTGCCCATCCCTTCCCTTAAATTGTGCTTTAGCTACAATGACTGACATGTATGTGATCTTTCAACAGTTCTGCCATTTACAAAGCACCATTACAATTGTGCACTTCTGTTGCAGTTGTGCTTTCTGCTGGAGCTGATGCCATCAAAGTAATTTTGCAAGTCATGGGGTGAATTGGTTTTTGATGTAGAAATCTGCGTGAATTGTCCAATGCCTGTTGAACAGTAACTTGTCCATTTGTCCTTCAATGTGGCACCAAAGCCTCTTAGAATTTACCTAAATCCTCTTTTAGGTTAATTACTACATTATTGTACATTCTGACATTACCTCACTTTGCCAAATGTGGTTGAAACAGTTTTCTAAAACATTTAGTATGGGACACACACTGACCTTCTCAAGTTGAGATCTTCCCTTGAGCTCAACTACAACAGGGCACAGTTTAATAGTCATATATATGCCAAAACCAGTTCCAGTTCTGTATTATCTACACCCTTCTCACCCCCAAAAAAACCCCAAACAAAAACAACAACAACAACAAATTGTTTTGTTTTTCAGAACTTAATAAATCTTTCATCAGAGGACCAGAAGAAGGGCAGAAACAGGAATTCAACCTTAGACTTCTGCCTTCTTGCCTTTGACATAAAAAGGAAAGAGAATTCTCAGTGGTCAGTCTCTTCAAAAAACTGACACTCAGCTCCCCTGGGTTGTATGCTTTACCCTTTTTAAAGTTTCAGGTTTTTTCTAATACTGTTCCTTCCACAAATCTTTCTTTCTTTACTGTTCAAAAAAGTGAGCTTCATCCCAGAAATGCTGTATTCAGCGTAGAGTAGCTATGAACCTTTCTTTAGATTTCACAATGTGTCATTGAAGTTCTCTTTGATACTTGTAAATAAATTCTGTCATGGGGTTTGTAGCAGTAACAAACATTTTATCTGACATTCTTTGTCCTTCAAATGTCCTTGAATTTCTGTTTCCCCAGAAAACCTTGTACTGGTAATTTAGTATAACCTACCATTGTAAACCAATAATATGCTGTGTCTTTTTTTTCTCCCCACAAACTGTAGCAGCAACAAGAGCTAAGTGCAGAGATTCCTGCACGATTAATCTTAAAATTCACTGGGCTATATTTCTAGATGTTGTGTATTTCTTCTACAGATACTGCAGTACATACTATCTTGCCAATGTTCCCATTAAAGATCTGCTGGGATTTGGCAATAACTATGTTAAAGGACTGTTGGAAGGGTCTCTAAGAGACAGTCCATCCCTGAAGACAAGATTAACTATACATGTTATCATTTCTGACAGATGGCTGTCTAGCATATTTCTAAAGACCTCAGTGGTGGAGAGACTCAAAACAAAATACTCAGCACTCTGTTTTTCTTAACTTTTCACAGTTTAAATTTTCAGCTTCATTGTTTCTTGTCACAATTTATTCTACAGACACAGAGTACCTTCTCACTTTTTTACAACAGAATTTCATACTGGAAGGTTTTTTATCATGATCTCCTTCAAGTCTTCTAAGGGGGGAGAAATTTCTACTCTTTAATAAAATCATTCCTCATAGATTTAGGTGTTCTAAACCTTTGGTCATTTGCACTACTCTCCTGTAGACTGCCTGTGCTGTAGCCACACCCCAGCTCAAGTCTTCTACTCTGCCAGATGAAGCAGAAAATATTAATTGATGTGTCATGCCATGTATACTCCTGTGCCATGATTACCTTCTTCTCACTAACATTATACCTGGATGTGGTTCAACGGAACTCTCTTTCACCCTTGCCTTTAGATTCTTTTCCAAGGGACTGGTGTTCCATATCCTTTTCTTCCTCTGGTAGTTTTTACTTAAGCACAGATCCTTTCATTTTTTTGTAGTGAATTGTATCCCAATATTAGTAAAATGCAGTTATGACCCTTTTCAATGCTAAATGCTGTTTTCCAACCAATATGTTGTCCTTCCCCCTAGGTAGCCCCAGTAAATTTTTAATAATCACACCTTTTATTGCATTTACCAGATTGTTAGTGAAAACACTGAACAAAATTAAACCAAGTAAAAGCCCTGCATTCAAAGCCGTCTTCCATTTCTGCACTGAATTATTGCTAATTACTTGCTGAATGTGGTGATCCACCCTGTTGTTCACCTTCTCTGTCACAGAGTCTGTCCAGAACAGTATGGACCAGCAAATTCCCCAGAGCTGGGCAGCCAGGCTTGAGGCTGTCCCAGGACTGGCCATGCCCTCGCCCATGGGGCTCAGGTTGGTCCATCAACAGCCCCCAACATGGCAAGTGATGAATCTTGGCAAAAGAAGATGGGGGAAAGATGGAGTGGAGACCAGTTCTGCTGCAGTGCTGCCAGAGCAGGGACTTATGGCCCTGGCGGGCTGAAACAGTGTCCTGAGCAATGGGGAGGGGGGTCCCAGGTTAGCTGAGGACATCATTGCTAACTAGTGCCCACAGAGCCAACACGCTTCAAACCATGAGGAGGTCCAGAGCTTTGGTGTTTGCCATCTGCTATGATTTCATTGCTTTCCCAAGACCTGCTATTGGAGGTGGTTAGTTTGGTTTTTTCATCTTGACTATCAGAAGCCACAAGGGGTCCATTTCCTTCTGCAAACAGAAGAGGAGCTTAACCCTGCTCTGAAGTGAAGCAGGGACCTCGTGATACTTTTTTGTGCCTCTTTTTTATCAGACACCAACTCTTCTCTTCTTTCTTGGTACAATATAATTTATATCTATGGAATACTAAATGCCTATAAGCAGACAGATTATCATATTATTGATATATTATTGATATATTATTAATAATAATGGTGTATTATTAATATTCTTTAGTAAGCTTTAAAAGAGAAAGTGATCACAACTTATACTTCAGGTGAAAGATAAACTGAAGAGTGGACTAGTTTCTAGTGTATCTGATGTATGTGAGTTAGTTACTATGGCGATCCCACCCATGTGATATTTAGTTTTGACTCACAGCTGCTGGAGTCTCTGGCATTGTTCCGGAATTTTTTTTTGTTGTAATAAAAATGCTCAGACTATAAGCATCCTGCTTGAGGCATAAGAAGCAGCTTGAAAAGGAAAAGGTGCCTGCTGCTTAAGCAATATATTTTACTTTTAGGGTTCTTTTTAAGGGAAATGAACTAAATTGCATCTGCCTCATCTTACAATTTTCAACTTGAATTGCACAAAGTATGTTTAAAAAAATTTTAAGTTGCTGCAGTAAAAGTGTGTTTGTTTTTTCTTAGATTACAGACTTTGAGGGTGTTCACGCAAATGCTCTTTCATAGACAATAAATTGAGCAAGACTATGTTTGAGCCCAGAGAGCCATTCTGTTCTGTGTGTGGAGCTCCTAGGGCAATGGGAATTCTGTACCAAAGCAGACTCGGAACAATTTGCAACCTGCAATCTGCAGAGTCCACAAAACTCTTCTGCTATTTCTCAAAGCTACCTTAGACTTCTTTTTAAGACCCTTGCTCAATAAAGTCTCCTTCTTTGATCCACTTCTTACATCTACTTTATCTAGTCCTCTTAACATACCTTAACCCAGCCTCTCCATAAGTATCGGAAGATGGTCTTTCCCCTCACCCTGTCTTTTTTTTTTTTTAATGGTGTATAATTCTACCTTTGTTTTATTTTCATCTCTTTATTTTCCATCTCAATGCTTTAGGGCATCCTGGTCCTGAAATAATCTAATTAAAAACATAAAGTGTATTCTTTTGGGAACAGCAGACCAAGAACACCTAATCCAGCTGGTGACACCTTTGTATTCTTAGAATGCAAGAACAATTGCTAGGAAAATGTGTGAAGAAAGAAATCTGACATGGCTGTAATAATCAGTTCAATCTCATTTGGAATCACTAATATAACTATGTCTCGCCATATGGATACTGTGTGATGTATCACATGAAAGGCTTAACATTGTTTGTTAGCTTTGCCACGCACTAGTTATCAGAATATATTTTACCCTAAATTAGTTCTACTCTCCAGCTATGCTTTTGGTGTAATATGTACTGAAAATACTGACATTTTTCAGACACTATATTACTTCAGTTTACTAAAGCTAACTACTGTATTACTCTGTGTTACAGAGTAGAAACTTAACTGGGTTCCTAATAAAACTTTATTTTACACGTTTGAAAAAAAAAAATCAGTTATAGTTTTTCAGTGAAGAGGGCTTTTTTAAAACAGATTTAATACATACATTGCAAGTTTGATTATGTAATCAGCAGCCTACTCATGTTCTGTTGGTTTATTGATAGCTTAAAGCATTTTAAGGAATATGATGAATTTTTTTCTTGTGTTCTACTTCCACTAGGGAATTTTAAAGTTCACAGTGAAAAGGAAGGATTGACGAAAAGGAACACTTCCTCTTGCTGGTCCCATAAAAAAATTATTCTTGGAAGCTTGGCAAGGTGAACTTACTGAGAAACTAACATACCTTGACAGTCCAATTTCTTTGATAAAATCACCTTTGTGAGTACATATAGCTTTGAATACACATTGCAAAATGCTACATGTTGGTATCTCCTGAAAAAAGTTATTACTAGGTACTTGGTCAGGGTGCCAATACGTAGCCATTTTTTGCTATTTATTTGCTTTGCAATGTACTTGTTTAAGGCTGCATTTGGACTCCACAAATCAACATTTGCTTAGAAATAATCCTATCCACAAAAGTGACAATTACATGAACTGAGGGAACTGTTCTACTTCTCTGTTAAATACTCCCCTGTTTTTGAGTTATACTGTATCTCCCACTTCCATCCTTTGTTTATGGTCAAACATATTGTGTTTGGTGTAATTCTGTCTCAACTGTGCATGTAAACAGGTTTAAGAAGTCTAATAACACCAGAATTTTTACCAGTATAACCTAAATCTAAAGTGAAATCCTACTCTGTTTGTTTTATGTATAGGTTAAAATGCCTCACAAAGCATTTTTTCATGAATATTTGGCCAATTTTTTGATTTTTTTCTAGTAAGTGAAAATAATTTGGTAAATCTAAAGCTACCAGAAAGAGAGCCTGTTGTCTAATTTATCTGTTTAAGCTTGATCACTCAGGTTCTATCACTGAAGGTCTTTAAAACGGAGTAATTCTTTCCATAGATAAATTAAGTAAATGAGTCAGGAAATACTTAAGACACATAAGGCTTAGTCAAAATTTAGGTACATTAATCAGGTGAATTTGTTTCACTTAAGGATTTTTCCTCACACACAGTTTTCATGACTGCCGTGCTACCTTCTCAGATACAGAGCTGAACAAAGATAAACTTTAGCAGCAATGTTCTCTACTATCCTCTATATAATTTTTAATCTAATGTTCTCATGTCCTTATGTTTCAATATTGTTTTGAATTTACTGTATGCCTTAAAAGATTCATTTGGATTTTTATTTTCCAGTTTTCTCTTTTGATCACTTCTCAGTTGAAGATTCTCTCTCTAAATAACAAATTTCATTCTTTTGTTTTATAGGGATGCCTTCCTGAGTGGTTTGAAAAACACCTGATTTCTAATGTTAGTTCTCAACTTTTTTCTTAAAAGGATCTTTAAGATGTTTCAGAATGAACTTAAAAAATTAGGCCTCCTAGATCCTCTTTGTGAATCTTACAAGTATAACTTCTATTTTCACGTTCTTTTTTTTTTTTTTTTTTTTTTTTTTTTAGATTTCCCTATGACTTGCTTGCACTTTCATTTACTTTTCTTCCATTTTGCATTTAGGATATTCCCTATCTCTTTGTTCTTTACAAACTTCTCTTGGCCTGGTTTCTCTTTTAAAATCACTGTCTATTGTTTACATTCTCTATCACTTAATTCATTCCAGAACTGACTTACTTGAACTCCTCTGTGCCACTTAGTAAGAGCTTGACTCATTTTCTGCTCTGTATACTTTGCAGAAATAATAAGTTTTTAAAAAGGAATAAATATTAGAACATCCATGATTAGATTACAGAGTGCTAAGATTGTGTTATAAAGAGAACAAAAAAATTGCTGTTTATACTCATAATGGAATATTACCTAGTATATTTTTTTACATAGTACATTTTTTATCTTAGAAAACACTTTTCTGAAGACCTTGACTTCTGACAGAAACATGATTATATTTGAAGTGCATCACTGCTGTCTCACTGGTAAGGTATTACTGTTTAATGCAGCTATGTTCCTACATTCCTTTACATACTTAATTCTTCCTGCCGTTTCTTTTTCTTTTTTTTTGTTTTTGTGGAAGCCCAAGAGCAATAATCAGCAGTTTATAAATGACTATCAAATTATGTAAATTGCAATGTAGGTAGAAACTAGATTTTTGCTTATAACTGGTGAACTGGTACTCAGTCAGTAAATTATGTCATTGGTACAGATAGGCTTCCCTAATTCACCTTCACAGGTGCTGGTTCCAAGATAAAGGCACTCCAACAGGTTTTTTAGAAAGTTGATTTCATTATAGAAAACATTTAGGTGTTTAATGCAGACACTCTTTAGCACAAAAAAGTCTGATATCTTTAGGTAAGTATATCACTGTTACTTACTCTTAGGTCTAGCTCTGAAACAACCTGAAATTGAGTTCTCTGACTGTAAAATTTCCTCATTCAATATTAGAGAAATGGAAATCATGTAAATAACATAAATAAAATTCAAATCAATTATTAAATTATTAAAATTTAGAGACATAAAGAAGAGCAATACTTTTTTTTTTTTTTTTTTTAATGCATCAGTCATTAGGGCTTATGTTTTCTGCTACAGTTCTTGTGAGATTTGTCTTCCTGAGCTTCTGGAAAAGTGAGGTATCTTCCTTTGCAGTTGTTGCTGTATGAACAAAAAGTAAGCTTTGAGCTATCAAAAGCATTGCAGATAAATAGCTAAATATGGACAAGAATAAGGCCCAGGTTCAGAGGTTTTCAGCACTGTCTGTTGAAATTTCCAATCTGTTTGTGTACCCTCTCCATTTTAAGGACTGTGCTGATTGAATGACTACAACACACTTTCCTTTCTGCTCCTTACCTGTAGCTCCCCGTAATCGGTTCCATTCCCTCACAGATCCATTTCTTCGACGAAGCACATAACCACATTTGTTAGACAGCAAAGGCACAAAGATCCATGCAAGAGCTTTGCTGGCTCATTGCCTGTGCTTGGGAGGCCAAAGACTATTTCACATTGCACACTGCAGACATGCAATGCAGCTGTGGAACATAGCAGGAGTATTCCTTATCTCACCGTAGCGTCTGCTTGTTCTAGTTTGAATTCCAGCAGCAAAACCAACTCCCAAAGGAGTTTGTACTTCATTATATACCAGCCCCGAGAGGAATAGTTAGACTGCAAGTTCAGCTTTTTGGCAAGGAAATTATGTCTTCTTGACAGACACCAAATTTGTGCAGATATACTGGTTGAATATTTTGCTTGCTCTTCTACTTAATCTGTACAAGTGATTATACATGTGAGTAATTTTATGGAGTAAAAATGCTTCCATGTTAAGAAAGCAAATCTAAGACTTTTGAGGGTCTTAAGCTTTGTTTAATTCAATTTTGGGGAAGTATTTGGGTCTTGAGTAATATAAGACACCAACTCTGAAACACCTGTGTGCTGGATTTGATGGGGATAGAATTATCTTCACAGTGGCTGGTATGGGCCTGTGTTTTAGATTTGTGCTGAACACAGGGTTCATAATATCATGATGTTTTTGTTATTCCTGAGCAAGGCTTGTGCAGAGACAAGGGCTTTTCTGGTTTTGTACTCCATGCTGGTGAGGATGTTGGGAGTGCATGGGATATTGGGAGGAGACACAGCCAGGACAGGTGACCCAAAGTGATCAGAGGGGCATTCCATACTAGAAAACATCATGCTCAGTATATAAAATGGGAGTAAGAAGGAGGGAGGGGAGGACATTAAGAGGGAAGGTGTTCATCTTCCCAAGTCACCCTTACTGTGATGGGGCCCCTCTCTCCTGGAGATGGCTGAACACCTGCCTGTCCTTGGGAAGCAGTGATTTCATCCCCTGTTTTGCTTTGCTTGTGTGGATGGCTTTCACTTTCCCTATTGAACTGTCTTTACCTCAACCCACAGGTTTTCTACATTTTACCCTTCTGATTCTCTTCCCAATCCCACTGCTGGGGAGTGCCTGAGTGGCTGTGTGGGGTTTAATTGCCCACTGAGATTAAACCACGACAACCTGTTACTAAACTTTTTTGATAGCTTTTAAATACATTTTTAATGAGAAATGACTCATTGATTTTCATTCATTTTCTCAGTTGAATTAAAAATGTTAGAATACTGACATTTTGAGTAGTGTGAGTGAAGTCTCTAATGGACTCACCTGCCTTTTAAAATATTGCCTTTCAATCAAATAGAGTAACTCACACATTTTTCCAAATTTCCTACATGCCCAAAAGCTTTTAATATTACAACACCAGAAAAGGCCTCTACTGTTCTACTACTGTCCATGTCTAAGCATCTAGGCATCTGTCTTCCTTCTACAGTTTCAAGGTGTTCAGATTATAATTCCTCATTTTCATGGATGAGGGACAAAGAATTAAAGGAGAAGCACCTTCTGCACTTCCAGTCTGTGTTTTGGTCTCTTGTCTTTGAAACAGATAACTTTAAACATGAGGCAAACCTAATAATAGATGATTGAAAGCACCTGTGACCCTTCTTACTATCTGTATCACACACCCAAAGCTATGGTTCTTAAGGTTTGTTCTCTGGGTATGTGACTTTATTGCACAATAGCCCAGTTTCAACAGGGTGCACTTTGAGTGTGTCTGCTCCAGACAACTGGCATTGTGGGATATGGCCACATATCTTTTGGCTCATATCTATTTTGGATCATAAGGTTCTTTTGAGGGTTATTGCATGAGCACCTGAACTCACTTCCATTCAATCACACTGTTGTGGAAAATGTCTATTTTGTACCCTGTTTAATTCAACGGTGTTAATTTGGTCTAACTTACATTTAGAGAGCGATTTTCATAAGATGCTGACCCAACAGAATGGGTCAGTGACATAAAGAGGGAACAAGGCTTTTGGAGACACTGTAAGCCGTAGGTGTACCACAACTCTACCTTGATATGTCTATTACTTAAGAGTAATGCAAGATTAAATATAGCCCATACTTCCTTCAAAGATTTATGGAAGCTCTTGAAAAAGCTGAAGTGCAAGAAATTAGGCAGTGATCCATTTCTTAATTTAACAGCTTCAACCTCCTCTACAAACATCTAATTGTATGTAACCGAGCTTTGACACTTCTCTAGAGCTAGATCAGAACATTATAAGGATTTTGATAGAGAACATGAGCCTTAGAGATCACTTTCTTACAGAGCTGTATAGTCCCTAATAAAATGAGAGTTTTGCACTTAAAACCTATGGAATATTTTAGTTTAGTGCGGAGATTGTATTTTGTAATGCTGTTTTTCAGGTAGCTATTTCAGATTTTTATTAGCTTCTAAATCCATCACCTGCACTAAATAGGTGCACTTATATATATTTGTCAAAGAAGTACATCTTTTTTTCCTTGGCTGTAAAATTTTAGGTTAAAATATCAAATAAGAATGCTTTTGGATGGGGGATCTTACATTGTAAACCAAGTGTTTTGCCTTGCTGCCAATTCTGATTATTGCTCTGGCCTAAGCCCTACGTCTGCCCTCCAATTCTTCAGAACCCTACCACTCAGCTGCTGGGAAGAAACATCCACCTCAGTAGTCTGACAGTTCTCCCTTAGTGACAATATTTCCCTTTTGGAGTGCTGCTTCTCATCTGCCTCTCTGGTTCACTCAATCATAACACAAAATAGCATCATGTAAAACATTTTACTTTGGTTATTTTCTGTTCATATTGCAAAGCTCTGGGGAGAAGATTACCCATCTTTTATTGCCTAAATAGCAGAATCCTTATATACCAGAGATTATTATTTGAATTCTTTCTCCACCAGCTCTGATGTATATTATTCTCACTTGCAATCAGGCACCCAGATTTCTGGGAGTTTTTAATTTTTTTTTTTTTAATTCCTTTCTGGAAAGCTGTTTCATGGCTCTTTATTATAAATTGCCAGATTGTACTTTCAAACTGAAGATACATAGGGATAATGTTAGCAAAGTAAAATGAATTCCAGCACAAAAATCCCCCACCTCTGCAGTTTCTCAAGGTTGGTGGATTTTTATATAATAATCTTTTTTTAAAGTCATGTATTTTTTATGAGTCTGAGACACACCGATTCCAATAAGTCTTTGGGCTATAGAAATAGAAAAGAAACAGGATGTAATGTTGCATATCATAATATATGAAGCAATCATTCAAATGTAGCTTGCAGTAAGTCAATAAACCTCTACTGTATTGAGGCAGCTGAAGTGTAGGATATTCATGCAAAAGTTGTTTATTCAGTGTATGTGAAGACTGTTTTTCCGTAGTTTTTGAAATGTGCCTGAAATGTATTGCTAATTCCTAGCAACTAAACCAGTATTATGTGGTAGGTGCATTAATGGCAGTGAGAAAAACAGAGCAAGGACAGCTTTTGTTTGTGCATTTCTTAGAACAAGAGGCAAAGTCCTGTGTATACACAGTTCTGTATTTCTTTATTCTGCTTTGAAATAGGGGAAATTATTCCAGCTATGGGTGTGCAGTTCCTTGTGCTCTTGCCCATTCTGCAGAACAGAGAAAGGTTTTGAGATTCTGTTCTTCACGGCATCTGAGGGCCTTTAGGCAGCAAAGTCTATGCTGCAGAGTCCCTAGAAAATCCCTCAATGTTACTAATAAATGTTAATGGTTACATGATATAAACTATGAATCTTGACAGACTTCCAAGGTTTCAACTCCATGGAACCCTAACCATGGGTTGGTTAAAGCATTGCCATTATAGACATTAAAGGATGCCATTTGGATGAAGCAGAGTGAGAGGGTCAAGCTGATGATATTTAGAGCAGGGTGAGGAGCAGGAGGATGACAGCGCTGATTGCATTTACCAGAAGTTACTCCATGGGAAAAAGCAACAAAAAACAATATGATAATAAAAAATGCAGAGGATGTTGGTCCCAGGGATGTAGCCTGGGCATGGAAGTGGAGATAAGAAGAAAAGTTTTTCTTAGTGCAGAACCAGGAATATGACCTTGGCAAAGGCCATACTATGTTCTCAGCAAGGATAGTGCCCATTCATGCACTCAATAGCAATCCTGGCACACAGATGATATGTAGCACTTCTTTTCGTGTGATGGACACAACCAAGGTCAGAAAATTGACTATTTTATTTGTGAGGTTTTCACCTAAGAGTATCTTTTGGTTTGTAACATGGAAATTATACTGCTATTGATGTTATGGCTCCTCCCCTGCAAAACCTGGGGCACAGCAGTCTGCTTGGCAGGAAAATCTCTCCATTTACTGCTGAAACCACTTCTCTCTCTGTGGAAGTGATCCATAAAGGCAGTTATTCTATTTTACAGAAAGTGATACTTAACCAAATCAGAGGAATGAGGTTTTCATTCCTTCTTATCATAGTTGCGACACAAGTGCAGTTAAGCAAGGTATAATCACAAAGACCAAAACAAAGACTATACAGGCACAGCTATTTTGAGGTAATGTGAGAAAAGTGATAGTGATGAACTTTCTTTTCCCTGTCTCGCCTCCCTAGGCTTACCTATGATGCAGGAGTCCAGTATGGTTCAGAACAATAGGCTGCTCATACTCACATCAAGAGAACTCTGCATTCAAAAGAAAAACACATAGAATTAATCTAAAATATCTTAGCTGTTATATTTACTTGCCTGGAAGAAAGAAAAATTGTTTCATTATGATGCCCTCTAGGTTATAAGAACAGCATTCATTCAGGGAGGAGAGAAACAATGCTTTATGATTTTTCCGATAAAGCCAGCATGAGTCAGATTTCAAACATTAAGGAAAAAATAGTTATCTCATGCTGATCACAATCAGTCTCCAAAATAAAAAAAGACAATGGAAAATCAATACTTCTCTACTCTTTCGTATTCTCTGAGCAGAGATGGAGGGCCTTGTAATTGAATAAATCATTTGCTATGAATTTGTCATTCAGCTTTCATAGCCAGAACTGACGTCTCTACATTAGGTACCATTGTATAATCTACTTTACATATCAGGGCCACACAAAATTATATGCTGATAATTCATCAAGGAGTTTCAGGTTTTCCTCAAGGCAGAAAATTACTCCCAAAAATGTCCTGCTTTCAGAGGTGTAATGCCCTTCTAGGCATCTCTGCAAGGAGCTTGCGCAGGGCTAAGGTTCAAAACAGAGAATTAGCAGTAAGATTTATAGAACTTGAATTAATGGAATAACTGAAAAATAATTTTATACAAATGTAACATTTAAGTCTTGTGAACTTAAAAACAGGCTAGAATGTTGTTCATAGTACCACTTCTTTAGCAGAAGTGCAGAAAACAAAAAAACCTTACACAAAACCAATTGCTTTAATAAAATCCAACTTTATAACACACTCCATGACTGTTTCAGAGAACATTCTGACAAACAGAATGCAAGGGACCAGGGGCAATTTAATTATAATTTTGTGTGTATGGAGGTTCACCAGATGGCAAATATCTTTGCTGCAAGAAGAAATCCTTGAAGACGGGGAACGTACAAAGTTCAGATGATAGTTTTTATATGTCTGATGTTAAATAAAACTGGAGCAAACAATAAATGACCTGGTAAGAAAGACTCAAAGGTGAATAAGACTTGCAATAGGTTGGACCTCTTAATCACCCACATGTTTATACTTCAGAGTAATGCATTGTTAATTCTAGCAAGGATGTTCACACTTCAAGGGTGGCATATGAGTACATTTAGACAATGCCAATAATAACTTGTTTGTACAAGGCTGAGAATCCTCTAAACATCTGTCAGAAGTTTAGTTGTTTTGCTTCCACTAGAGTAAAATTCTTTCATGGAATTACATGTTGTCTTGGATAATGCCATCCTATTTTCCATTACATCATCATAACTCTAGAGTGTGTGTTGGGGGACAGATTTCTAGAATTCCACCTGTGTTAGATTTAGGTTCTCATTTAAGTCCATGTAGCACTCCAGGACATCTACTTTTTGCCTTTACCCTGAATTTAATACGTATCCTTATCTTTAGCTCAAGTCTTCCCATTGTGTTTAATTGCTTACATTTGTCCAAAGCATCTCTTCTAGGAAATAAAGGAAAATATCCAAGCAATGCTTCACAGGGATGTAGATAAAAACAGCTAGGAATCTGAACTCAGTCCCTAGTAAAGCTGCAAAGGGAATAGACATACTGGATTGTTATCAGCTTCATGTGATACAGTTTTTCGGAGACACTACCTACTTATCATGTATAGGCTAGTAGCTAAAGTATTTATCTAAGAAATAAAAGACCATTTTTCCTGATTTCTCTTCATTTTGAACGTGCTGGAGTCTGCATTGCAGTTATGCAGAGGTGTGAGGTAGTGACAGCCCTTGCCATCTCTCAGGAAGTTTTTTACAGAAGCTGAACCGATGAGGCATGCAGTTAGATGACAAAACTGTACAACTTTACTTCCTGGAAAACTAGTCCCAGTTAATAATGATCTAATGTAAAACACACACATTTTTGGATAAAATATAAAAATAGATAAGTGGATAATTACAGGAAAACTTGCTGGAGAAATTTTGGTACTAAGCCCCTGAAGGAATGATACAGTTTACACATCCTTGTGAACACTGACTAGTCATTTTTTGTGCCTTCCCCCTCCTGCATCATGTGACATTTTTCATTTTCTCTCTCCATGTGGCCCCAAAGTTTTTGCACCGTGTGGGTTCAGACTCAGTTGTGTTTAGTGAGGCATCAGAGAGGCTCACCAGTTCCAGACAGCACCATGCTGTCATAATTAGGTTGTTTTCAGGTCTAAACTGGTACACTAGTGTGTTACAGTAGGCTGGGACTATTTTGCACTTGTATGATTCAGATTGAAAAAGACAGAAAAAGTATAGAAACAGGGTTTCATGTTAATAACTATGAGCACGTTTCACTAAAGCAGAAAATAAGGAAACTACTCTAGTTACATCTACACTATTATTAGACAATATAAAGAATGCATATTTCATTTAATCTCCCCCGGACACCAGTAATACTGAAAGCACAGAATAAATAAATAACAATTTTCAGACCTGGCAGCACAAGTCTATCAGGGGTGTGGTCTCAGGGGCTGAACCTGTGCTGGCTTTTAGGCTTTTCACCTCTGAGCAAAGCAAACTGAAGTAAGTACATGCATATTTCTGTGGGTAGTGACTACATGCTTGACTGCAGAGTGGATAGACCTTGAAAAGCAAGAGGTCCTGCTACACTCACCAAGAAATTGTGTTGCACCAGGAAGATGGCAGTGTCAGCTTTATGGTATTTCCTCTGAAAGCAATGCAGATCCAAAGCATATTTTAGAAATATGCATGTTATTATTTTATTGGTTTTCTGCTATAAATCAGTTAAATCAGTAAACAATTTAGAACTAGACCCCATAAAAATATATACCTTGCTTAATCTTCTGACTTGCTCCAGACAGAATACTGCTGTATTCCAGACTTTCAAGGATGTTAAGGTTGAGTAAAAAGAAATAAATTAAGTCTGCACCCATCCGAGTTGGAGTGGAAAATTATTGTTTGTCTATTATGCCTAATACTTTTATTGAACTCTCAGGTCTGGATTCTTTCTAATGATCTGCCTGTAATTTTCCCCTGTGGAAACACAGAAAGACTACTACCTCAGACCTTTCTTCTCTCTAAGTGAAAGGAGGGTCCACGTCTAAAGTTCTGCAATAACTTGCTCACACTACTGTAGCATGGTTAGGAATACTGTTCCACTGATTCATGCTAGGAGATTTGTGGTGAGTAAAGCTGCAAAGTGTTCATTACTGAGCCGCAATCAATTAATTGTGGACTCAGTGATCCATTTGTAGTGATACCACTGCATATCAACACACCAGCACCAGAACATAGGAGAAATAACTAGAATACCTTCTGGAAAAGACAGAATGGCATGTGATGTAAACGTTGCCCAGCTATATGACAGTGCTTGAAGAGAAGGCTGTCTTCAAACAATCATAAAATCACACAATCATAGAATTGTAGAATACCAGGCTGGAAGGATTCACAAGGATCATCTCATCCAGTCTTTCTTGGCAAAAGCATGGTCTAGACAAGATTGCCCAGCACCCTGTCCAACTGAATCTTGAAAGTGTCCCATTTTGGGGAATCCACCACTTCCCTAGGGAGATTATTCCAATGACTGATTTTTTGCATTATGAAAAAATTTCGTCTTGTGTCCAGTTCAAATCTCTTCAGAAGTAACTTGCATCCATTATCACTTGTCTTTTCCTTGTGACTCCTTGGAAAAGCAGAACCTCTATCTTCTTTGCAGCCATCCTTTAAATTTTGGAACACGGTGGTAATGTCTCCTCTAAGCCTTCTTTTCTGAAGACTGAACAAACCCAGTTTCCTCAGCCTTTCCTCATATATCGTCCTTCCCATTGCTTTGATCATCTTTGTGACCCTCCTCTGGACCCTCACCAGCCAGTCCACAAACTTTTTTTGAATGACGAGGACCAAAACTGAACACAGTGTTCCAGGTCTGGTCTGACAAGCATTGAGTAAAATGAGATAACAAGTTTATCTCTGCTGGAGATGCCCTTGTTGATACAATCCATTGTTCTGTTGGCTTTCTTTGGTGCAGCAGCACAATGTTCCCTCATATTGAGCTTTTAAACAAAAGACAACTTTCTTCTTCACTTTGAAGTGCTTACAGGCACTCTTAAACAGGTCTCTTTACTGCACACTGTCTCTCTCTCTCTCTTTTGACTAGCAATCTTTGTTGAAATACAGTAAAGTTTCTCTTTTATTTTTAGAAGAACTGCAGAGCATTGGATGCTGGGGACAGCTGGAGTGTGTGGGATGTGGCATGCTATTTATTCTCCTCACTCTGAGAAAGCAGCAGATGGGTGACTACTTTATTAAATCAGAGTCCATGTATGGTATCTCCCAGATGTTGACCACATGATCTGCCTTGCTAGGTCATGAACAACCTATTCCTGTGTGCCCACTTTTTAAAATTCTGGTTCGTAAGTGCTCATTCCACCAAGTTGCTGAGCTGCTGATTCACATCTGTCGTGTTTTACTGATGGAATAAGGGAGATGGGCTTTAAAAAAGAAGAAAACAACAACTGAGAGCTTTTCATATAATTTTAAGTACTTTCTGATGCATTTATAAACATACAACAGAGCTTGCAGTCACTTTATTTCAAGTACTCTGGTGTATGTTTTAATGGCACAGCATGCTTATAAATACATTAACATTTAAAGGAGCAGCAATATGGGCCTGTAAGAAAGAGTGGAAGAGGACATTTTCAACTGTTTATTAAGCAAAAGGTATAGAAGAATAAACAGCTATTGGTAATGCAGCTGATAAAGAGTGGAGGAATAAACCTCACTGTCAGCTAGGAAGCATCAGTGATTGAACCTCCATAACTACAAAGCCAGTATTGATTCATGATAAGACCCAACCAGGCTAAAACAGAGTCTTGTCCAGATGCTTTGGTTATCCTTACTCAGCACACGGATAGCTCAACAGAGCTGCTCTGTCTGCTTAGGTGCATGGGAGACACACTGTGACATGAGGGTTGGAGTTACATTGTGCAAGTAATTGCTGTTTTATTTGCTGAGATGAAAAAACAGGTGAACATTCCACAAGTGAATGGAAACTGTATCATTTTCTCTAGGATATAAAAAGGGAAGGTTTGAAAACTTACGGTATTTCCAAAGAGCCAGACCAAGTCTAAGCAGCAGAGCTTCTTGTACCCCAGGAGTCTCCTCATGACTCCACACCACGCAGTGCATTTTGAGAGACGTGTTTCTACTAAACCAGTGCAGTACCTGACCTCTACAGAGGTTTGAATCTGACACAGTTGTACTTTCGCAAGAAGGCTGCAGAGGAATGATAGAAAATAAAACGTATTCCCTTGCCATCTTGCTTAGTACCATGAGGAGCTAAGCTACCCACACTGGGGCTGTGAGAGCTCTGTTCTCCACAACGGTCAGACCATAAAGCCGAGCGCTCAGTGCAGCATCCATGGGTGATTTTCTGTTCCAGCAACACTGTGGGACAAACTTGCAAAAGAAGTTTCTACACAAAGAAACAGGTACTCAGGGTGGGTGCAGACTTGGTTTTACAAGTACATCTGTTCTGTTTATTTTTTCTTCTTTGCAGTGTTATCAACTTCTGCTCCATATGGATGATCCATATTGTGCCTTGGTGAAATGATACCACATTATGCTTTTATGCTTTTATCATCAAACACTACTCATGAAAAAATCACCAGGTTTGCCTAGGTTCATCTGTTCAATTTATTTTCCCAAAACTTTATTTTGAATAAAACACCTACGGTAAATGTGATTTATGTAAATGAATAAAACAAAACAGTTATATAAGCTTTTTGAATCATTCAGATTCTTTCTGTTGCTGTTAAACTGTATGAAATACTCTACCAACATATTTTCTTTGGGCTATTTAATTTCTGAAGTCTTGCAGCTAAATATATTAAATAATAGGACATGTACAAAGGCTTTCATTTTTATTTTATTTCCATTCTCTATGCCAATCTTTTCAGACAAAGAAGCTCTAATATTTCAAGAAGAGTTTTACTTATTAATTTTTCCAGTCTCTTTCCAAATGCCTGTTGCAATCTTTCTCTTCCAGTCTTGGAAGTCAACTTTATTTTCATCTTTTCTTCTACATTTTCCCCCTCCAGACCTCAAGGCAGAGGAAACACGCCAATGCAAAAAAACAATTTAAAAAATCGTATCACTTTAAAGAAGAAATTAGATATCTATTTAGTCCCATGCTGCTATTTCCTGAGTCCTTTCCCTGCCCCGGCTCAACCTCGCAGGCTCCTGACAAGTCGTCTATTCCTAGTGACCCCAAGGATGTTCAGGGGAGTGGTGAGATCTCTATTGGGTCACTGATATTTGTTCATGTTGAAATAGGAGTAAAATTAAAATAAAAATAAAAGTAGTATAAAATAAAATAAAACAAAACAAAATGTAAGAAAGAGAAACTGAGTGAAGTAAACAGCAACCTGCACAGCTAGAATATCTCCTGCAGGTTTTGCTGAAACTTTGCTCCCTGTACAAGCCAGCACAGCCACATGAGCTCTGCTAGACCTCTTCCCTGACCTTGTCTGAAGACAAAGAATGGCACTCTTGCTCCTTCAGGTAGTTCCTGTTTCAGGGTCCTGAGGCAGTTCTGCCTGGTCCATCCTGGCCATGACCTCACTGAGCCTCATCCTGTTCCTGTCCCAATGCCCAGGGCTGGGGCTGCCCCTGGTGCTGAGCCACTCTGGCCCTTGGGAGCCATAGCCCCACACTGTGTCCTGGCACTCCCTGTGGCATTCGGCTGGGTCCGAAACCTGCCTGAAAAAGAAACAAGGTGAGATGAAGTTCTCCTTCTCCATTGCTGACAGGAGACAGTGCTGGTTAGGTGATCCTGCTCACCCTCCTGCTGTGATGGGACTCCCAGTCCCAGCAGGTCCATGAGCATGTCTTCTGGTGCTGTGTCCATGAAAGAACCCACCTGAATACAACCCAACAGCAATCTGGACCCAAAATTACAAAAACCAGCAACTATTGGGACTCCCTGGGATTTCAAATTATGTTCTTTGCCTTGGAGCATCCAACCCTGTGCAGATGGTACCTGTCTTGATACATAAAGGTTCTATCTCTCAGCTTTGAGATAAATGAGAGAAAATTCTCTGCCTCATGGTCAGCATACTCATTTCCATCTTCTATAAAATGACTACCACTCACTCTTTAACTATTCCTTTACAAACAACAGCCCACTGGTATAGCTGATACTAAAAAAAAACACTGTAAGTGATGACTGGAGCTAGTCAAACAATTGCAGTTAAGTCAGATTTACAGAAGACGGAAACTGGATATTGTTCCTGTCCTAACATATCTTCAGTCTGATGCTAATTTAGCAGCCAGGCAGTCCTGATTTCACATCCTTTTGTCTGGTTTAGACTTCAGGCTTGTTTTCTTCCAGCAGAGTAGCACTGCCCACAGTGATTTTACTTCAGTGCTAGTTCTCTATACACAGAGATACAGCTTTAGCTACATCACTATTATATGTTATGACATGAGCTATCATCAAGGGTGGACAAAGCTATTTTGGTCTACCACCTCTTCACATCATGAAATTATTCTCAGAAAATAAAGTTATACTTGTGCAACCAGTTTTTTAGAAGTGTTTCTGCCTTAGAATTTGTAGTTGTATATTTATTTCTCTTTTTTTTTACATCACAGAAATCAACCAGGCCTTTATGTTGCCTGAGGCCTTCAATTGCACTCTACAAGCACCTGGAAGAAGGTTGTAAAAAGCTGGGGGTTGGTCTCTTCTCCCAGGTAACAAGTGATAGAATGAGAGGAAGCAGCCTTAACTTGTGTGAGAGGAGCTTTAGATTGGATATTAGGACAAATTTCTGCACAGAAAAGGTCACCAAGTCCTGGAAGAGGCTTCCCAGGGAAGTAGCTGAATCACCACCCTGGAGAAATTTAAATGATATGTAGATGTGCCTCTTGGGTACATGGTTTCATGCTGAACTTGGCAGTGCTGGGTTAATGGTTGGACTTGATGATCTTAGAGGTCTTTCCCAACCTAAAAAATTCTATTATTCTGTGGTAAGGAAAATATTTTTTTCATCAGTTTCATGACGCTATTTAGAGGGATCAAAACCACTTCTATCAACAGAATACTGTTGAGAACGTACTTCATTGTTTTGCAGTATATTTTCTGTCAGTGCAAGAGTATTGGTGGCATGAGGAGAAAGGCAATGAACTTGAACGTGTTTCGTGACGGGGAGAAAAAAAGAGAAAATATAATATTGCTATGTTTTTATCCATCCACATGATGTTCTGAATGATTGTATTGACAGTGTTTATCTTTGAGAAGACGAATAGCTGATCTCATTCTAAAGCAAAAAAATAATTAAGGATATGGAAATGGTGTAATTAGGATCTTTCGCCTTGTCTCATTTTGAAATAGCAGGCAAATATTGTGTCACTTTCACAGGTAGCACAAGAAAGGAAGAGAGCAAGAAATAACCTTTTCTCACAGAATATGTAGAGCCTGTGAAACTCTCTGACAGATGGCATTGAAGAGGTTATCCAGATTTGGAAATGGAAATAGCAGTTCAGTAACAAAAACATCTACCATTAAAAAATACATATATATTTACTATAATTGAGTTTGGAAATATCATCTTTTTGGCTTCATGGTATTGATCAGCCCATGAGTAATACAACCAAAGGCATTATTTGTTAGAACTTTCAGGTTTTTTGTCTTTTGAAGCATCTGCTATCCGCTTAATCAAACTAAGCAAGGTGGGAAATCATATATAGTGATAATCTATTTAATCAAATTAATCAAGAAGAAAACAAAGTAAAAAAGAACAGTGACAGAATGGAGTGATGCAGTTTTAGAATGAAAATGCAAAGGAGATGATGAAGGGAAAGAAACACAGTGATTTACTAGGATGATTTTGCACCTGTTGGGCACTATCAGAGCTGTACATAGCTTTAAGTACAATTGAAATTGTAGGCATAAATGTACTTGTGTGTTTTGCTCTTCTAATAGCAGTGTTGAAGATTGTGTAAAGGTGCCGGGCAAATATGGCTAAAGGTATTACTTAATATTTACTCAATTTGTTCAAGACTTTGTGGGTTAAGGCTCAGGGGAGTCTGGTTTTCATTATGAAAAAGGTAGAGCCATTATTCTGTTCATTAAATTTTTTAACACATCTGCTATCACAAAATAATAGATAGAGCTGCTCTTAAACTGTTCTGTTCTTTGATCCTGTACTATAGGCTGGTTAGATTGTTTGTATGGACAATGCACTGCAAAGTAGTGTTTCTGCTGGTTTAGAGCATAATGAAGGCTGATATGCTTTATTGGGACCAGGTGTAGATGAAAAATCAGTCTTTATATTAAATAGGAGAAGTATGAGAGACCTTAAAACGGGTGGTTGACATGCATGGACAGAGATGATCATGAACAGACAATTACTGGAGCTCCTTTGCCATGAGGAATTACATCATCCACTTCTGGTCAATGTTTTCAGAGTATTGTTTTCCTTACATATTCAAGGGGAATGAACAGATGTGGTGTAGCTGTGTATGGCTTCTTCCAGCCTGAAATGGCAAACCTCTTTCTTGTGGTTTGGGATGGTGTCTTGTTCTGCTGTTAAGAGAGACACTTTAAAAATAACCCCAAAAATGTAAATATTTAATCTGGTAACATACAATAAACTGGATAAATGTACACGTACACATATATATGCCTCAAATAGCTACATTTTTAATGTTTATTCACTTCTAATGATCCTATTTTTATTCATATATATATAAGTGCAGTCACTGATATTGAAAAATATGAGTATTTTTGGGCAACTGGACAGTGTGAAGACCAGAAAAAGCAAAGAAATGATGCTATCTTCTCTTTGCACTCATCTTACTCTTTTTCTCCTTCCTCTTCTTCCCTCTGCCTCAGCCTACAGTCCTGTCACGTTTGATCCACAGAACACAACTCAGATAACTTTCTCTCTGATGCTATGGCTACAGATCATACATTAATGCAGCTTTACAGCACTGCTTTTCCTCAGTACAGCATCCTAAGAAGAAAAAGGGTGATTTCCTTTTATTTAGTCCTTCTTGGACTAAATTTTGGGTATCCCACACACCAAAACCCCACTTAAAAATGTCCTGTTAGAAGACCTCTTATCCAGCTGCAACCTACCGCATATTCCCATCTATCTCAAGTCCCAGCAACACAGAAAAGTTATTTGATTGGACTAAATCTGCCTGTGGTGTCTTCATGAGACATTATATTTCTTTTCCCATAACTTCATATAATTTTCAATTCTTTCTGCTGATGTTTAAATTGAGCCTTTAATTTGTTCTTTTTTTCTTGTCTTGACTCATTTTTTGCTGCTTTTTTGCTGCAATATTAATGGCCTTTTAGCCCTCCTGCTGTAACACCTATGGAAATGTCTTCTTCTCCTGTGCTTGAATATAAACAAAAGCTAATGTCACTCCTGTCTTAAAATGGGCTGGAAGAAGGACCCAGAGAACTACAGGCTGGTCAGCCTCATCTCAGTTCCTGGGAAGGTGATGGAGCTGCTAATTCTGGAAACCAGTTCCAGGAATATTAGGGGCTTAACATCAGCGAGGATATTTTACTGTGATGGTGACTGAGCACCAGTACAGGTTGTCCAAAGAGGTTGTGGAGGCTCCATCCCTGGACACAGTCAAGAGCTTTCTGGACACAGACATGGGGAACTGGCCCTAGGTAGCCTTCCTCAAGCAAAAGGGTTGAAACAGGTGACTTCTGATCCCTTCCAACATCACGGAGGTCCCTTCCAAGCTCAACCATCCTGTATTCTGTGACTGCATTGGCAATCTTTATCTTGATGAGTTCTCTTTGATTTTGAATTTGCATTAGGAAATTACAGTATTCTCCTTATGTCAATCTTTTTTTTAAATTAAAAACCAAAATTTAAATTTAAAAAAATTAATTTGGAAAAAGTTCAGGAGTAATTTTTGTGAATCAGTATTTCCTTCTTGGATCATTTAGAGACTGTAGAGGTTAGACTCCTAAAGTTATCTAGAATGATGTCATAGGTTAGCAAGCATAGCCCCAGAAGGGATGTTCTTGCTAAGGGGTGCTTACAGTTTCCTCTGGGAACTGATAGAACCTATCAGCTGGCCAGTTTGAATATGGACAATTCTCTAAGCCACTTAAAGTTGTGACCACCTCTGTGATCCACATTTAAGAATAGGCAAACTCCCCCTCCAAGCTCTCTCTCGTTTCCGGCACTGGGACAGGTGGCTGCAGGACCCGAGCAGGGCCCAGCGGGCCCGGCCAGGCCCTGCTTGGGCCAGGCCGGGCCGGGCCACGGCCATCCTGAAGCCATGGACCTGTTCCAGCCGTG